>NC_134704.1:102478476-102838476 GCF_043290135.1 Rhipicephalus microplus | reverse complement strand
TTGATTTCTTACGTATCAGTTGTTCTCTATGTTTTTTTTTAAATCTGCGTGAATACAAGCTCTTACCATTCTGTGGTCACTGCATTGATTCTTCTATATTTTACTTTCTTCTACATCTATTTCTACATCCTCTCTAATGCGTGGGTGTGCACACAGAATGAGGTCTGTTTCGTTTTTAGTTTCGCCATTAGGACTTCACCACATTCATTTACCGTTAGCCCGTTTTCTGAAGAAGGTGTTCGAGATTAGTAAATTATGACGATCTCTGAACTCTACTAATAAAACCTCTCTGACATTTCTAGAGCCGATGTCATATTCCCCAACTGCATGGTCTCCAGTCTGTTTCTTGCCTACTTTGGCATTAAATTCGCCCATGAGAATAGTATACTGCGAATTTATTAACGGCTGACTCTACGTCTTCATATAAGCGTTCAACTAAACGATCATCATGGCTCGATGTAAGCGCATAGGCCTGTACCACCTTCATCTTGTGTCTTTTGTTAAACAAACTCACAATACTTGCCACTCCCCCGAATGCTATAGTTTTCCTTTATGTTGACAGCGATATTCTTGTGTACAGGAAACCCCACCCGAATTCTCTTCTGCCAACTAATTCACTGTGGCTTATGACGTGTCTGTTCTTTAGCACTGTATAAGCCTCACGTGCCCTCCTGACTTCTTTGAGCCCTAGTACATCCCAATGAACACCCTCCAATTCCTGGTATAAGACAGCTAGACTATCCTCACCAGATAGAGTCCTAGCGTTTAAGGTAGCCAAGTTCAGATTTCAATAGCGGCCTGTCCAGACCCAGAGATTCTTAGCACCCACCGCAGCCTCGCAAGTCTGACCGCCGCATTGAACAGTTGCTTCGCAGCCGCTGGGGACTGAGGGCAAAAAGGGTCAATTGCTGTAGTCATTGGAGGTAGTGGCCACGTACTGAACCAAGGTGGCCAATCCTGCCTTGGTGAAGAAGCGCATCACCGACAGGTGGTCGCAAGTCAGGGCACACCCCCGGCCTATTTTTAAGACGATCTTCTTTCTTGGAATACTTTGAAGTAAAGCTTTCTGTCTGTCTGTACATTTGTATGTTTTTCCGTCGTAACGATACCCCAAACGGCATCTAATGATACCCCAAATGGCAACCCCATCCGCAGCACCCACGAACTTGCTCAAGTTTCAGCGTTCATACTTGTGCGATTGACCATTAAAAAGCAAGCACTGAGCATATGGATGGTGTGGCGATGGCGTAGTGCCAGTGGTTAGAGCATCCGCCTCACATGCAAAAGGTCCGTGGTTCAAATCCCGGTGCCGCGCAGTTCCTAACCGGATAGAAAAAAAAATCCGCGTGGTGATGGAACTGCATTAAGAGGCCTGGTGTGTGGCCTCACCAATAACCACGGCCGGTAACGCACTCCCTCACCAGAGAAGGATTGGCCACCCTGGTGCAGTCTCTGGCCACTACCTCCCACATGCATACGTCAAATAACTCACGGCCCTCAGTCCCCAGCAGCTGCGAAGCAACTGACCACGGTGGCGGTCAGATCTGCAACGCAGCAGAGGATGCTAAGAATCTCTGGATCAGGAAAGGCCGCCATTGGAACCTGAACTTGGTAACGTTTAACGCTAGAACCTTATCTATTGAGGGAAGTCTAGCGTACTATTCGAGGAACTAGAGGGTGTTAAATGGGATATAATAGGGCTCAGTGAGGTTAGGAGCACAAATGAGGCATATATATGCCAGAGAATGGCAACGTCCTTTGCAATCGAGGCTTGGCTGACAGAAGAGAACTGGGAGTGGGGCTCCTGATTCGCAGAAACATAGCTGGCAACATATAAGAATACTATAGCATTAATGAAAGGGTGGTAGGTATCGCAAATAAACTGAATAAGAGATACAAGATCAACGTGGTACAGGCTTACGCGCCTACATCTAGCCATGATGACGCTTCAGTTGAAAGCTTCTATGAAGGCGTGGAATCGCCAATGAGTAAGGTAAAAACACAGTATCCTATACTGACGGAAGACTTTAATGCAAAGGTAGGGAAGAAGCAGGCTGGAGACCAGGCAGTAGGAGATTATAGCATCGGTACTAGAAATGCCAAGCTACTAGTAGAATTCACAGAACGCAATAATTTACGGATTTGAATACCTTCTACCGAAAACAAGGAAACCGCAAGTGGACATGGAGGAGCCCTAATGGCGAAAACAAGAACGAAATAGACATTATGATGAGTGCACACTCAGGCATCGTGCAAGATGTGGAAGTGCTTGGAGAGGTACGATGCAGTGACCATAGAATGGTACGGTCTCGAATTCGTCTAGACTAGAAAAAGGAACGACAGAAACAGATACGCAAGAAGCCAATCAATGAGCTAGCACTGAGAGGGAAAGCGCAGAAATTCAAAGTCTCGCTTCGGAACAGGTACTCGGCTCACGAAACCAATCTTAGCGTAAATACAATCAATGATAATCTGACGAGTATCATTACGGAGTGTGCAGTGCAAGTTGGAGGCAAGGTAGTTAGACAGGACACTGGCAAGCTTTCCCAGAAAACGAAGAATCTCATTAAGAAGCGTCAAATCATGAAAATCTCAAGTACAACAAACAAAATAGAACTAGCAGAGCTTTCGAAGTTGATTAATAGGCGTAAGGTATCCGACGTAAGAAGGTATACCATGGAGAGAATTGAACACGCTCTGAAAAACGGAAGCAGTGAAGAGGAAACTTGGGATAGGCAAAAATCGGATGTATGCACTATGGGACAATGAAGGCAAAATAACTACCAATATGGATAGAATAGTTGGAATAGCGGAGGAGTTTTACAGAGATCTGTACAGTAGCCAGGAAAACCACGACATTAATACTATAAGAACTAGCAGTAACCCAGATGACACCCCACCAGTAATAATAGAAGAAGTCAGAAAAGCTTTGAAGAGCATGCAAAGAGGCAAAGCTGCTGGTGAGGATCAGGTAACATCAGATCTGCAGGAAGATGGAGGACAGATTGTGTTAGAAAAACTAGCCACCCTGTTTTCGAGGTGTCTCCTGACGGGAAGAGTACCAGAGTCTTGGAAGAACGCTAACATCATCTTAATACATAAGAAAGGAGATGACAAAGACTTGAAGAATTACAGGCCGATTAGTTTGCTCTCTGTAGTATACAAGCTATTTACAAAAGTAATTACTAACAGAGCAAAGAAAACATTAGAATTCAATCAACCAAAGGAACAAGCAGGATTTCGAACAGGCTACTCAACAATCGGCCACATTCATACTATCAATCAGGTAATAGAGAAATGCTCAGAATATAACCAACCACTATACATAGCCTTCATAGATTACGAGAAGGCGTTTGATTCAGTAGAAATATCAGCCGTCACGCAGACACTGTGGAATCAGGGCGTCGATGAAGTATATATAAACATCCTGGAAGAAATCTACAGGGGATCAGCTACCATAGTGCTTCATAAAGAAAGCAACAGAATACCAATCAAGAAGGGTGTAAAGCACGGAGACACAATCTCCCCAATGCTATTTACCGCGTGCTTACAGGAGGTTTTCAGAAGCCTAGAATTGGAACAGTTCGGGATAAGAGTTAATGGAGAGTACCTTAGTAACCTGCGCTTCGCCGATGACAGTGCATTGCTGAGTAACGAATTGCAACTCATGATTACGGAGTTAGACAAGGAGAGCTGAAAGGTGGGTCTTAAAGTTAATCTGCAGAAAACGAAAGTAATGTACAACAACCTCGGAAAAGAGCAGCGCTTCGAGATAGGTAATAGCGCACTTCAAGTTGTAAAATACTATGTCTACTTAGGGCAGGTAATAACCGCGGAGCCGAACCACGAGATTGAAGTAACTAGAAGAATAAGAATGAGGTGGAGCACATTAGGCAAGCACTCTCAAATAATGACAGGTAGATTGCCACTACCCCTCAAGAGGAAGGTATATAACAGCTGTATCTTGCCGGTACTTAACTACGGAGCAGAAATCTGGAGACTTACAAAGAGGGTTCAGCTTAAATTGAGGACGACGCGGCGAGCAATGGAAAGAAAAATGGTAAGTGTAACCTTAAGAGACAAGAGAGCAGAGTGGATTAGGGAACAAACGGGGGTTAAGGATATCATAGCTGAAATCAAGAAGAAGAAATGGAAATGGGCTGGGCATGTAGCGCGTAGACAGGATAACCGCTGGTCGCTAAGGGTAACTAACTGGATTCCCAGAGAAGGAAAGCGGGTTAGGGGGAGACAGAAGGTTAGGTGGGCAGATGAGATTAAGAAGTTTGCGGGTATCAATTGGCAGCAGCAAGCACAGGACCGGGTTAACTGGCGGAACATGGGAGAGGCCTTTGTCCAGCAGTGGACGTAGTCAGGTTACTGCTGATGATGATGAAGTGCCTAAACTTTTTTATGTTTTGACCATGTATTACAGGGAAGCCAACTTCCCAGGTGACACTTCAGCTCGGAACAAACGTACAATACGCCCACGTGCAAGGCGTGACGTCAGACAAAGTTTAGCCTTATCAAGGGTGATAAGGACCTAAACTTTTTTCGCTGGTCTCGATCATGATTGCGGGAAAGCCAACTTTTCAGGAGACACTTTAGCTTGGAACAAACGTGCAGTACGCCCACGAGACAAGACGTGACGTCAGGCAAAAGTCGAGTCTTATCAAAGGCGATAAGGGCCTCATGCATATGAAATAAACGAATGCATCCTGCTGGCAGATAGAAAAAAAATTGTTTTATTTTATACAGCAGCACCAGGACTCGAACCTAGTTCTTCACGCTTCGAAAGCGTGTCTTACTTAACCACTGGGCTAAGCACCACTGTTTGTTGGCCCTGAATGCATATAAACTAAGCGAATGTAACCTATCAACGAATGAAAAATAAAGGTTTTTGTTATATCGCTGCACGGGATTCGAACCTAAACACGCACGCTCCTGGTGGCAGCGTCTGAACCACTGAGCAAAGCACCGCTGCTTTCTGGCCCTGAAGGCAAATGAACTAAGTGAATGCCTCTCAGCAACGAACAAAGAAAAGCTGTGTTTTATATATATCGCAGCACTGGGGCTCGAACTCAGTCCCTCACACTCCCAAGGCTAGCGTCTTGACCACTAAGCTAAACAACACCACTTTCTTACCACGCATGCATACATTGGCGTGCGCATGGTTCACGCTCCCTTGTGTGTTGTCGAACAGAGTTAAAAGTCCAAGCGAGTGGGTGCTCCTGATAGCCGCCCACGGTGCATCAGTCAGGAGGGCACCTCGTGGACTTGGGCTGGAATTGCAGCTGGGGGACCTGGCTATGAGTCCCTTACTGGAGGCAACATGGCACCGCCACGGTCCTGGTGTGCTGGCTTGACGCGGTCCGACGACACAACCTCCTCACAGCCGCTTCTCTTAATTGTCAATGGTTTGTTGCCATGGCGGAGGACTTGACTTATCATAGGGTGGCTGAAGAGGTCGCCGGAGCACGTCGTGTCGTACAAACATATATGGACATGACGTGAGCTGTGGGTCACCATGTAGCACACGCGACACAAGGGGCCGTGAAGGTGCCGCCCGCAGTTTGCTCATGAGGTTGCGTAGGCGAAGTGCATAGGCGCTGCAAGCTACGCAGGCCTCCTCTGAGCCACGCGCAAAGAGCTCTCACGTTAGCCTGAGTCTTGTGCCGTAGACCAGCACAGTGGCGCTGCAATCAATGTCCACTTCAAGGGCCCCCCAAAAGAACGAGTGGGAGGGCCTCCACCCAGTTGTGTTCCTCGGTTGCCATGAGCGCAGCCTTCAGCTGGCTGTGAAAGCACTCCACCATGTCGTTGCTCATGCGTTGGTACGACGTCGTGCGCCTGCGTGAGGTGCTCATGAGCTCACCGATGGCGGTGAAAAAGGCTGATTCGAATTGTCAGCCATGGTCTGTTGTTATGGTGGAGGGCACCCTGAAACAGGCTACACAGTGATGCAAAAAAGCACTCGCTACCATCTCGGCAGTGATGTCCGCGATAGGGATGGCCCAGCGGGTGAACCTGTCGACCCAGGTCACCATGTAAGCCTTTTCGTGCCAGGGTGGTAGTGGACCGACGATTTCTAGATGGACACAATCAAAGCGAGAATCTGGAGTGGGGAGTGCTCCAAGGGCTGTGATGTTGTCCTTTCTGCTTGTTCTTACGCTTTTTTTGGATGTCATCAAAAGTGCCGAAAATTCATGAAAAGCAACTTAGGCCTATCTCACACGCAAAAAAAATATGAACACGGGAGTATGAAAAAAAATAGTTTTAATAAAGAAAATTTGATGCATGGAGTTGGTGACAAAAATGCAAAGAGTATATATTGGCTTCTTGACTAGAATTTTGAGCTGAGTTGTCAGCTTTGGGGTTTCACCAGGAGTGCAGTACGTAAATTTGCGACACGTTCAGTCTCATCGATTCTTAACGTCAACGCGAAGGCAGCATCCCAATCTGGAAGAACGAAAAATGGGGCAAAAATATGGTAATGAAACAGTTTCTGTTTTAGTTTCGCGTTTTAGCATCAGCCAGTGAATTTAACCTTGGCTTTTCAAATCTTATAACACTTTTTTTTTAGTTTAGCCACGCTGGTTCACTGTAATTGCCGTAGAAGCTGTATATTAAGAAGTGCTGATTCCTAAATAGTTTTATTATGTTGTGTGGACGGTCGTTGGTTGAGCACCCTGATAATGAGCATCAAGTGCATGGTAGCGTCCCCAGTAAGTTAATATTACGCCATTTGTATGACAAATTTCGCGATTTCAAAAATTACCGTTAAGTGGTGGAAAACCTCTTAGCGACGACAGGAATAAGTGATTCCGCGACAAATATTGTCACGGGGAACATCGAGGTGGTACATTAGTGCTTATAATATTGAACAAAGACGCACCTTACATGTACAACGAAGTAAATGGAACCACAGGAAGATCCTGTCATGTAAGCGCCCGTCATGTCATGTACTTCTCTGTCTTCAACTCGTCTAATGAGACGCTATACAATGTCCAAGTGAGATTGTATCACAAACCAAACCCGCTACATGTTTTGTTGAGAGTACCGGGGTGGTGCCGCTGAAAAGTTTTTCATGCTACCCGCTGCCGCGAGCTTCGATTTTTCGACAAAGACTCGTTGGGCGTCGCGATAATCCCCATGGGCTGTTGTAAATATACGCGAGACACCAAAAATGCATGGCCGGAGCCACGATCGCATCAGCCTTTGTTACTCCTTTGCAGAAGTCTGCATATCATTTCTAAACTTTTGGACGGAAGTACAAAGGCGGGGCATTTGGGACGTAGGGGGAGGGGATCAAGATCATGCATATCAACAAATCCTGGAAGAGAAAACGGCGGCAGCCAACAAGCCCCTGTTGGAAATTTAAGGAGCTGTTGGGAAACTCCATCGTATCGTCACACCTTTAAAGCTCTCTCGTGACGTTTCTGCTGATGGTCATCGCGTCAAGCTTGGAAAAGCAACCACACTTCATTTCTCGACGTCAAAATTCAAAACAAATTATCTAAAACAAGAATGCGGGGACCAAACGCGGGAATCGAAACAAATGACTTTAAACAAGAACGAGATTCTGGGACTAAACGACTGCATGTCCTCTCCTGCACTGACCCTCTATAATCAGAGAGAAAGTCACGGTGATCGCCACGTCTGGATACCCAGCGCCTAGAACCTGTCTGTGACGTCACGTGAATACTATGTATAGTGAATCACATGCGGTTACACCGCCACGTGCTCCTACCTTGCTACATTTTCGAGCCTACTTCATCCCTAGCAATGATGCATCCCAGATCTTGATGGTGTGCCCGCTCTAGCAGACATCTTGAGACGATGTCTAACGGCAATTTCGAATCATTCTCGCCGATCAGCTGGTCGTTGCAGTAGTCCCATGGTATAGAAGGAGGCAGTCGACACCCAGCGACTCTGCAGGACTCTTCGCACTCCGCGGCATCAAAAGAAGAACAGGACAAATCCGCAACCAAAGGTGTCAGATTAGTCTCCGACGAACAAGCGGGCAAAGCAGACGCGTTGATAGAGTTCTCAGTGGAATAGTCGATAGATGAAAGTTCCGTTCAGTTGGACGGGAGCACCGAAGTAATGGCTGGATCGGTCACTGGAGTCGACACTCGAGGATTGGAGGCGCGCCATGTTGGCTAGATTGAACACCCAGTCCTCGTAACTGCCCAGCTCCTCAACCTCGCCTTTGTTTCCGGGCCACATCTTTTACAGATCGACTGCAAAATTTAAACACGAAAATGTGGCAGAGAACTTAGCCTAACATGAAGTATGACAATGTCCTAGGAGTTTATACCCGAAAGTCCACTTTCAGTATAGTATAAAAAAGCTGATTAGAAGAACGAAAGAAGACCAAGATTGACGCACAAAGTTTTGAGGCGATTGCCGAAAATAGACCAGCTGACGGGTGACAGCTAAACAAAGTTAAACTTCTTCCATAAAGTTGTGGTAATTACAGCCTTAGTGGCTATTCATTGCGCCTAGCAGTTGCTGTTAACTCTCCTAAATTTACAAGAAATAAGTGGTGTTTCGATTATACTTCTATTGTTCAATTATCATTTTGTTCTGTTGGCAACAGCAGGGTTATTTCTCTGGAACTTACTCGTCGATAACTTCACCATCGTCTAGTCAGCTTCTGGCCATATTACGGAGTTAATGAGCAGTCAACTGCGAGCGTACATATGATGCAAGTACGTCACACCATGAAACTCTGGGATATACGATTTCGGCCTTTGCGCCGCCATCACCAAGCACATTACAGCATATGACTCAGAGTCAAGCTGTGCGGCTCCGGAAGTATAAGTTCATGGCCGTCTGCTGAATCAACGGGAATATTCAGCCTTTTCTCAGTGTCTCAAAATCTCTAGACATAACGAACATTGCATATAATTGGTTCCACATTCAAGCGTAGAGCTAGGGTTAAACACTAGCTTCAATTCAGCGTGGAACGCGTCTCTTCAAAACGAATTGCAGTTTTAACACCACGTACTGCCTGTCACGGTATTTTAAAACGTAACGCCAAATCGCACACGACGTCGTGAATCGTTAATACTTACGTAAAAGAGGTTGCCTAAATCTCGTATCCGGCACATTCACCAATGCACTCGTGTTAGCTTCGCAGGGATCAGGCATTTCGTATGGCTGGCAGTATTATCGCAAAATCACTGAGCTCTGCTAACTTCAGTGCCCGTGTTTTATGGAGACCTTCTGCGCGGCTAGGGGAAAGGCTACTGCCCCGTTAACAGATCTGATTGGGCCATTGAGCCGATGTCCCCTCAGTGATAGGGCGTTGACACACCTTCTCTCCGCATCTCTCTCCTTATTGGGCCGTGAGCCAATTTTTCTTGTCAGTGACACCCCTCTCCCCCCTCTTTCTTTATCTGGGATTGCATGTACGTGCACGTATAATCCCAGCCGTTTAAAAGGATGTTGACTGATTGATTGATATGTGGGGTTTAACATCCCAAAACCAGCATATATGATTATGAGAGACGCCGTATAGTGAAGGGCTCCGGAAATTTCGACCACCTGGGGTTTTTTAACGTGCACCCAAATTTGAACACGCGATTACAAGAATGTGTTAACGCAATCATACTCCTATTGATGTGTCATGTGTTATATTGCGAGTTTGTACTGGTGTGTTTGTGTGCATATACTTATTCTGGTCACGAATTGCTACTGATTTATGTGGTGAAAATGTTGTTGAATATGAATTGCTATATGTACACCTGTTTGTATGAGAGTATTATTTTTGTGTGTACATTGCATGCGTAGACTACTGATTGATTGTCAATTCATTTTTTATACACGTGCTTGTTTCCACTCCTGCATGGCTCTGATTTGAGCTTACAGTATTCGGTAAATAAATAAATGAATAAATCTTTCATTTCCCCCACTCCTCCCCCAGTGCACTACTGTTAGGCGCTGTGCCATGCTCCCTACCGGGCTGCGAAAATCAGGCGCCTTCTTCTAATCACCACCACTACAGTTTGCCGCATCGGAGTTGCGGCCACCATCTTCTGCTCTTCTCCTTCTTGCTGTATTTTACTCTTATATTCCGTTTGTCCTCTTCTACCATCCCATAAAAGGAACTGTGTCGGGTCGCCTAATGGGAGACAGAAAGTGGGTACATTTTCTCTTCTTCAGGAACCATTAGCACCGCCACCATCACCACCACTACGGCTGAGGTGTCCTCCCTGAGAGAAACACTTGCAAGGTGCACTTTTCACTTCAAAACTACCACTCCCTCTTCGCCACCCCTTTTCCCTCTCTGTGTGGTGTTGGGAACAGTACAAGCAAAACTAGAAAATAAATTTGTTCAGGGTAATACTGTCGCACTAAGAAAAAAAAACTTGCAGCCGCCGCTGGGAGGCGACCCTCCAAAGCTCATAGCTGAACACGCAGCTCCGGGCCGTCCGACAGGCCGAGGATCTAGCCCGGGTCCAGAAACTCGGTGCCACCACCTGAGGCCACCAAGGTCAAACTGCCGGCCCACCGTGTCAAATAGTCTTTTCTCTTTACACTTATAACTACTTATAATGATGACTACGACCTCCGTCGACAGCTGTTTCTCCTATAGTAGTGTTTCCACGTGCTTTGGACTATTGAAATGAAGGAATGAGATATACGTGTGAAAAGACATTCATGTGTTTCTAACAAATTTTGGTTCGCAGAGCGCGTTTAAAGTTAAAGTTGGCAAAGCCTTTTAATGTTGCTATAAATGCTACCATTAGGTATATCTATATGCTACCTAAAAGTTACTGTATAGGCTAGCTCTAGTTCCCTTTAAAGTCTTTAGTTTTCTTGTCCTGTGTTTTGAGTCATGCGCTCAGTATTAAAACGAATGATCCTTTCCGACTTGAATGACTTGTGCTGGCATCTAACTCGCAAATCGGAGGGGGGGGGGGGGACTCACTGAGACCAGTTATAAGAATATAGCCTGAGGAGTAACAAGCTGTTGGCGGAAACACGTGGTGTTGCGTTGACGTCAGCTAGCTCAACGCCGTGGGAGTCACGGCCTTGAGCCGTGAATTCCACGGCGTTGATGTCTGAGTGATGCTTCTCACTTACGTAAGACTTATTTGCCCCCTCCCTGCCTTCCCCCACTCCCGAAAAGAACCATCTCTCTTATCTCTGTACTGACTTATCACCGCTGAGAGAAACACAATGGCCTGATCATAGACAGGGAAGTGAGTCATAAGACGTGTGTCACGGGCGGCTTGACAAGTTCCTTGTTGGCTGAGCGAAGGGTGGAGAGTTGTCAAGGAAGCGGGAAACTGATGCATTGCTCCCATTCGTTTCACTTGCGCTTCGTGAATTGGTTGACGGAGGCGCTGCACTCTGGCATTTGTGATAATTCAAGAAGAAGCGAGAGATCGACAATTCAAGGGAAAGCCCTTTACTGTTCGAAGCGAGGTAGGGTTGCCTTTAGAACGCGTAGTCATAAAGCGAGATTCAGTAAAGAAGAAGAACAATGTATATGCAGGGGGGCAGGGCGGATTAGGGAAACGATGAAACATGTTCTGATTGAATGCGGCGATATCCACCCAGGTATAAATAAAATAAAATCAAAGTTTATTTACGTCTCGAAAGGTGTGGGCAAGCTTGGGCGAAAAGCGAAACAATTCGCTTGAAGAAAGCCGAAGCCTTCATGCACAAGACATACAGTCGATTGATTGATTGATTGATTGATTGATTGATTGATTGATTGATTGATTGATTGATTGATTGATTGATTGATTGATTGATTGATTGATTGATTGATTGATTGATTGATTGGTATGTGAGTTTTACGTCCCAAACCCACCATATGATTATGAGAGACGCCGTAGTGGAAGACTCCGGAAATTTCGACCACCTGGGGTTCTTTAACGTGCACCCAATAATGAGCACATGGGCCTACAACATTTCCGCATCCATCGGAAATGCAGCCGCCGCAGCCGGCATTAGAATCTGCGACCAGCGGGTCAGCAGCCCAGTACCTTAGCCACTAGACCACCGCGGCGGGGCGAGACATACAGTCGAGAACACAAGCTTGTGCAAATACGAGTCCCTACATCAAAAATCAGAAATTAATACGAGACAAAACAAGCGTATTATAAAGCATTAGTTTTATCAATAGAGGTAGGATGTGTAAAATTTTGCAATAAGGAAAGCAAATAAGAAAATAAGGTATATGCGTGTGGGTACAACCCTACATGGGGCTTTGGGTTTCAGGGACAAACATGGAAAGCTTAATACATCCAGGACAGAAACAAGTAAGAGATGGTTAGAGTACTGGTGGCAGAAAAGTAGAGATACAGGACAGAAATAGTGAGAAAATGAGGTCATTCTGCCTGAAGAGGCCGAGAGATAGAACACAAACATATACGTTTCATTTTTATAATAAGATCCATTTAATCGATGTAGATAAGGCATTAGACCAACATTTTAAAAAGATTTTTTTTTCTTGCGAGCCTGGTGACACACATGCCACCGTCCCGTCATAAAGGAGACGCTCATAGCACCCATTCATCCATCCGTTTCACGAGTTTGACACGGCGGCGGTGGCACCGCGGTATTCGTTTCGAAAACTGCAGCTGTCGGGCAAGACTAGGCTGTGCCGAGTCCGTGCAGCACAAGACGGCTGCAGCTGCAGCACACGACACAGCCCATTGCAGACGTGTGTGGTTTTAGTGGCGCCCAACAAGTGCGACAGTAGGCCTTTTCCGGTAGTTGCACACGCCAGACAATGTCTTTTTACGAATCATGGCCTCTACAACGCGCGAGACAGCCGACCTTAGGAATAGGGCTTGCAGGACATCTGCACCCTCGTATTCGTTGTTTCCGCGCCTTGTTGCTGCTGTACTCGCTGAAACATTCCGTGCACGAAGTCGGCACCCAGACGGCACCACCATGAACCACTTCTGGAAGTGCCGCCACCGCTGGTGCATAGACGTTAAGATTGTTAACGGTGAGCTAATGTTGATCGTCGAGTAACAGCTGTGTGTGAGCAACACCTGACACCTCCCCCTTTCGTTCTAGTCAATACACCTCCACCCCAAAGTTTATACTCAAACATTGGTTCGGGAACTTCGTGTACGTCATTGGCATCCCTCACCAATGCGCACACTGATCGGGGAGCGAGTTCTGAAACTATATACAGAGATGAAATGAGGGAGAGTGCATTTAAAAAGAATAGAAAAAAA
The DNA here is from genome assembly GCF_043290135.1 of Rhipicephalus microplus. NCBI lineage: Eukaryota > Metazoa > Arthropoda > Arachnida > Ixodida > Ixodidae > Rhipicephalus > Rhipicephalus microplus. The sequence goes on along the minus strand of NC_134704.1, from coordinate 102,825,268 downwards.
GTACAAAAACAGTAAACAGTTGATCTGTAAACTTTTTTCCCCTTCGAATCATCCATTCGTCCCTGTTTCTACCCAAGAACGCTAACCGTTGATAAGGAGTTTCGATCACAACCATTCGGCTACTAAGGTGAATTTTGACTACGGTGATTATGTCAGCAAAAACGATGGTGGCCTGGGCCAAAGCGGAAGAAAACGTAGATTTCATGCGATATGTTTAGTGGCGAAACCGGTAGGAGGTTTTTGAGCTGTCAACTCTCTATCACCCCGAAATCAGTGCATTATGAACGATACAAACACATGAAAGAACACAGATTAGATTTTCCAGAGTTCATAAAAGCCAGAAAAATGTTTTTACCTACGCCCCTGGATTATTTCCCTGTTTAACTTGTTCTATGTGGGAACAGACTTGTATCAACCTTCTTGTCTTATAGCTTTTCGTATAGGCTTGGTAATGAAAGAAAGAGAGAACTAGAGGCACCTTCAAGTCATTGCGCAGAAATGTGCTCCTGCACGTGCAGCAGAATACGGCGCCAGCATTTACCTCCTCGAGAACCACTTGGGGACAGATGATGGGTTGAGTCAGACTAAAACGGGCAGCGCCTTTTACGCTGAGAAAGCGTCAGAGTATGGACTTTCAAAAAATTTTGCGTCGTTTGTTGAAGGAGTTTCTAGGCTCACGATTGGCATAGGTGGTACACCAGCCGGGGCTCACCTCTTCACCGTCCCCCCGAAATATTTGTTTTTTTGCCGTGGCTTAGAGTAAAAACTACACTCTGCAACATGGTCCCTGTCTGTGGTCCCTGTCTTACCAGAGCTATGACTTCATAAAACATAACTAACCAACTAGCCGAACAGTCTGTTCTCCTAAATTTCGGGGGTTGTTGTGATGTTGCAAAGGCGTTGTTAGCCTGGTCTAAAAGGCTGGCAACTGTTCCACCTGAGCGTCTCTCAAGTTAAAGGGGTCCGTCACAAAATGCCACTCATCCCAGTGTCTCTCAGGAAAGTCATCAGGATCTGTTGCACGCTCTTCCTCATCGCCGTTGGTTCTTCAAGAAAAATGACATCCTCCAATGTCCCGTGTGTAGTGTGTTAAATATGGGACCGTCACTTTGGTTCATGTGCGGTGCGGTGAAGAAAGGAACCAAAGACTGGGTCTAGCACACATGATATATTAACAAAGAAAGCTAACTCCCGCGACAATAGACACACAAGCAGAAAGGGATCCCTGACGCGAAAAAAGCGTATCTGCAGTCCTGAGTGGGCTCACAGATTTCACAACAGGCCAACGGTCGACCCTCCTCAGTCGCTGGTCGTGGACGTAAAACGCGGTGCAGCTACCGATGTATCAGGGGACGTGGTGGCAGAATCAACGTGCATGTCGGTAGGCACGGGACCGCCCAGGAACCATCGATGTACTGGACAGGAGTAGTGCGCCTGAGGCATCAGTGGTCGCAGAAGCGCGGCCAGTCAGGAGGCTGCCCAGCGGTAGTCCCGAGTAGCCCTCACGAACATGGGTCGCCTCTCGAACGCTATCTGCCTGCGTGGTCACGCTCCCAGCTTCTTCCTCATTTTAAAGAAAGTCTTTCATGGGGACTTTCGACGCAAAAACTTTGGTCTGTCTGTCTGTTTGTCTGTCTGTCCGTACAATTGTCTGTCTGTCCACCCTTAACGGTACCCTAAACAGCACCAAAGTGGCCAAACGATACTCCAAACGGCCGACACCATCCGCAGCGCCCACCAATATTCAGCGTTCATACTTGAGCGATTGTCAATTAAAAAGCAACTATTGCGAATATTTGAGGTACCTAACAACACGTCAATATTATGTACGCGTATTTCTTACTATAAAAGCCATACATAAATAATTTTAAGGATCGTAGCCTTTATAACGCTACGCTGGCCATGCAACGCTTGCACGAAACGGCAAGTGTTTCCAACGCTTTGTGAAGATGACATGGTGGTGGCACCTACCCATCGCCTTGTGCTCTACACCTTATCCCCTCCGAGACAGGCGCGCAAGGCGCGCGCCCTGTTCTACAGAATAACTGCCAGACAGCGCTCATGTCTCACGTGTGACATGACTTGATGCGCTCGTTCGCCTCCGCTACACGCTCGAGGCACTCTAACGCAGCGCCTCCAGAATACCGTACAGCGATTTTCTTGCGCAGAATATCAAATAAACGTTTTGTTCACTCTCTCCAGTTGCAGGACTATCGTCTTTCGACAACATTTGCGGAGTGACATGCAGATATGGGGCCATTTTTGTTTCCTTCACCGCCACCACGCGCTCTCTTTTTGGCCGCTGCGTGCCGCATTGGGCGCTGTTCTCGATGTCTTCGTTCTTCTTTTTCTACACCGTGCTCTTGACAACCTTTCTGCAAGCTGCGTAGCATCTCTGTTCTTTCTTTGTCAAACTGCGGCCACAGCCAATTGAAATGTTCGATGTCGTCGATTGCACCACAAACGGCGCAAACCTCGGAAGCGCCTTGCACAGTCTTGAATGACTGAGACGGCGTGTATGCGGAGTCAGTTCTTATCTGATAAAGGAGCGTCGCTTGTTCTCTGGAAAGTCCGTGGATTACGCATGGCTAACGCGGAAACTTGTGGATCGTCCTGAAGTGATTGCGTATTACATTCTCGTTGCTCTGGTAAGATTTAGGAGCTCTTATTCTTGGAACGCAAGTTCGCGCTTCGTGTGCGAGGGCATCAGCTTTAAGCCTTTTTCATTGCCTTCAATTCCAACGTAGGATAGGATCCACTGAAATTTTACATCAAAGCTCCTGCCAATCAGGTGTTTAATGAGCGCCAGAGATTGTCTTGTGAATCCTTCTAGAGGTAGCCCTCGATGCAGTCGTTGTAACGCCTACTGTTAATCAGTCAGCACTATCACATCTCGTGCAGAAAGTGCCTGCAATTTGCGCAAAGCCGAGGTGATTGCTGCGATTTCTACTGTTGTCGACGACACAACAAGATCCAGGCGGCCTGACCATGACACGCGCGGGGAGGGCATGCAGGAAGCCGCTGCGCAGCTATCCGTCTGTGTGCACACCGATCCATCCGTGTACACTTGTAGGTGACCACGGTATACGAGGTGCTCAAATGGTCCAACACCAGAAACTTGTAGCTTCCTCAACTAGAACCGTACTTTTCGTCGGCACTTCATGGACACTGAAGTTACATGCAACGACCAAAAAGGACCATGGTGGGTGGATAGGGCTCCGTTGAGGCGATTTCAAGCCTAAACGTCGAATTGTGTTTAGCGCTGTGTGAAAATATTTCGACGTTTAGACTTGAAATCACCTCAACTTTCATTGTTAGTACACCGGGCCCTTTTGTATGTTCTTCGGATCCGTGCACTCTTGTGTCCTTCATTGCCGTTACAGCCTGCAGAGAGAGAACGCTTTTGCATCAGAGCACGGACTCTATACACGACGTGGTAAAGCTATTTTGTGCTGGCATTGTTCCTTCTTTTGGCCACGGTATGCGGACATGCAAGTTCCTGAATTATGAAGGGCAGAGCAATTTCCATTGAGGAGCAGTGGGAGACTGCCTTTCGCAGATCGAGGCCCGACCTTCAGGAGGTCATCCTAGAGTGTGCTGAGAGGGTAGAGGAGGACTACTTCAAGTAGTTAGTCCCCACCACACTCTTTCCTATTACCACCTTCCCTTTAAAAAGGGATAAATAAAGTTGTTCATTCACGGCATGGATCTCCAGAAATCCTGTATGTATCAGCGCATTCATCTCTCTGCACATAAAAATGGGATGCCGATAAAGCTGCCCGGAATTTTTTTTTCTGCTTGTGGATCAGATGGACGAATTTTCGTGGAGCGTCACTCTTCCAAGGCCACGCGCTGACAAGCCAAAGAAGTAGTGCTCACCGGCGTTGAGCCGTCAGGACTGTAGGGAATATCACCCTCCCGGACCAAATACACATCGAGTACTCAGCCTGGGACCAAAGTTCGTTATATAACAAAGGAAGACAGCGCCCGAACTGCTTTGCTTGGAACGATGCGTTGGCAGGTCTGCATCGGACAGGTGATGGTGTTCCTTGCGTGAGTGAATGCTTTGATGTGTTGTGTCGTAGGAAGCCTGTGCGACCCATCAATATGTGCGAAGAGTACAGCATTCTTTAGGAGACTCTTCGTTATGCGTCCTGCCGGCCTACAAGGCTTTGCTGTCCTCACTGAGAATGAATTCAAATCGAAGGCTGGTCAAGCCATTGCATCTGTTTTGTAGAGTTGTGAGGACGTCTCGATGCAGAAAGTGAAAGCGGATGGGAAAATGTTGTGTTCTCGTTTTAACCTTTCCTACCTGGCGAAATCCGTCGCAGGGAGCAAAAATATCAGTTTAGAAGTTATGTTTTCTGTAAAGACCTACAAGTTACGTTGGCCACTCGGAGTGATCATATGTGAAAGAGTAACGTGGCAGATTACCCTTGCTGTTTTTCTTTTTGCAAAATAAGCTTAGCGTACTCCGTATTGACGACCCGTTCCTGGTAAAAAAAAGCTCGAACAACGTATTAGAGTACCTCAGTGCAAATAACGAGAGGAGAATGTTTGCCTGCTCGTATGGCGTTGGAGACCTGTACTATTCCATGCCACATGATGTGATCATGCGTTGAATTGAAGACCACGTAGATGCCTATGGTGTCATTGCCTTCCAAACCCGCACAGGAATTTCCGCAAGCGGGTTCCTGTAACTATACTGGCGTTTTATCTAAAATCCACATTTGTTGAATGTGGTGAGACCGTATGTCTTCAGAAAGCAGGGGACTGTATACTGGCTCCTGTCTTGCAGCTGTCTTGAACTTGCTTCTCACCCGTCTAAACAGACCCCCTAAAAGTAAACAAAAATAGTTAAAGTATTTGCACGTTTTTAGGTACGTTGACAACGTGCTGTATGAGTGTGATTGAAATAACACTGTAACTGATGTGATTTCCATGCTCTGTGACTGTGTTGACAAACTATAGTTATTACGCAAAAAGTTCCTGCTCATAATGTCATCCAGTGTTTAGAAATTAAACTCTTTTCACCAGGTGAATGTGTGTGCGTCTTCCGTATCTTTGTCGTGGTGCGCTATAGTTGTATGAATGATCAACCCCAACCAACTAGCCCGGCAACGTGCCAGCAGCCATTGTAGTGCAAAATATTACCCTCGCGAGACTAAAACGCTGCTTCCGCGTACATCGGCATATTCTATATTTAGTTGATGAAACGTGCAATTGCTAATCTCCGTTTGGGGAATGCACGGTGCAAGCCGCCTTCACTAATTGTCCAGTCAAAAGTAGCGGCGGCTGGATGCAGATTGCCCAGCTCACGTGCTCGTGTCAGTGGTGGAAAAGGTGTTATTATAAATGAACCGGCAAGCTCGAGCAGACGACACAGGTGAAAGATAGTATCTGTATCGTATACATGGGTTACACAACAACCTAAAGAAGGTGGTCTCCAAAGCGGAAGTAGATCCGGCATTTTCCACTCCACAAAAATTAAGGAGGTTTTGTAAAGCTACTGACTCTTCACACGAAACGCCAAGGAGGTGGCATGAAGCACCAGTGTGTTTTCGTGCTTGGTCTGCGCTATTCTCGTGCGGCGAACCGTATATCAAGCAGAGAGGCAGATGCCCGATTGATAGGCTCAGAGTGCATAAACAGAAGATTAAGGCCGCGTTCACACTGAGCATTCCGGCCGCCGAAAGTGCTCCGAATCCGGTTCGGCGGCGGCAAGTTCCGCCGAAAGGGCCCTCTCCGCGCCGATCACTTTCGGACCGATTTTTGCGGCGTCTGCCGCCGAATCGGTCACCGCGTACTAATAGGAGCGCTAGTCAAGGAATTTTGAAAAATGGCGGCCAAGCCCTACTCACTTGTTGTGTCGCAGTGCACGTAACTGAATGTTGAAACCAACGGGAGTTTAACCTACTCTGCGCGAACTTCGCGTCCGTATTTCGTGAAAGAGGTGGCCGAGCTTGCTGTTGGCGTGACCGAGCTTGTTGCGGTCTTGCAGAGCAAAACGAACCCACCAACGCCACCGGCGTTGGTGGTTTTTCTGCTCGTCGTGCATTACAAGACATCCACTTGCCAGCAAAGTAAGCAGTACTGTCTTTTCTTGCTTCTTGCGTACGAGAATCGTCGAAGTATACACCACCGGATAGCGTACTAGCGTTTGCGAGCCGCGACAACAACCGGGTGACAGCGCATCCATCCGGTGTTCGCCCCGTAGTAGATGACATATTCGGAAGCGCGGGGCGCGTCCAGTGCGAACAATGCTGCGTTTCGGCGGCAGAGGAATTTCGGTCGCTGTAGAAAGCGAATGTTTCAGTGTGAACTAGGCATAACAGTTACCGCGACGAGCACGTATCAGCAGATTGCAATGACTGCGGCTGCTGACAACTGTTCGACGAATCTGTAGTTCTGTGGAGGAACTGTGATAAGGACACACGAATGATAATAAGACGCCCGGTTGATTCCTCACTGTAGAAAATACGAACTGTGTCAGAGCGTAGTCGATCGCCCTGTGTGCGTAGTTGAATGATGCAGGCTTGCACTTCTGATGCTAATATTTTAGTGTTATTTGCTGCTTTTATTGCTGTAAAAGTATGTCATTTTTGCGAAAAAAAGTGTTGGTTGTAGGTTTAATAAAGCCCTGTACTTTTTCTGTGGTCCATGTCTTATCAGCGCTATGGCTTCATTGAACGCAACAAACCAACTAGCCCAAACGTCTCTTCTCTTGCACATCCACCTACCCTGCTCCCACTTCAGATCAAGGTGGAAAATTCCGCCTACACTCCTGACGGTTGGAACTGCTTAGGAAAAAAGAAGGAGAGCGGGGAGGGTGTTGAAACAACTTTTTCGGTAGCATGTCTCCGCTGGTTTTGAACATGTCGTAACAAGCTTCCCTCGGCTTCCTTTCAGAGTTCCACCGTCCAGGCAAAACGTCACCTTTCGTACGCCCGCTTCACGGCTCACGTCACAAAAGCCACACAAACCGGTAGCATTGATTTCCTTCTTCTTATTATTATTATTTTTTTTGACGTTTATCTCAGAAACCCGAGGTAACCGCGCAGGCCACGAGTCACCCAGAGACTTGCGGTGTGTCATGGGCCGTCGGAGCATACAAAAGGGGTTTACTGCAGAGTATTCCGTTTTTTGTTGTTGTTGTTGTTGTTGTTTAGCGGACTAGGGTCACGTGCTACCCCATCTGGTGTCCTTGTTTCCTGGTGGTATCCACCTCTCGGCGAGGCACACAACTACGTTGCAGTAATCAAGCAAAAAGATACAAGAGGGCGCCAGGGTGCTCCAAAGAAGCACAGTCACTCGTCTATTTGAATGACATTGAACACGGAGACATGCCAGCAGACACGTGAGCTCTTGAGGACTTCCTTGCGGTACCTTTTTTCGAGCTCGCGAGGTAAGCCTGTCTTTCATTCGTTTGTAATGGGGCTTTCCCTCTTGGCATGCCGATTATTGTCATTGTTTGTAGCGATATGACGTTTTGCTTGCACTTGCTTGTGACCTTGCTCGATAGAATCTACGAGTCTGCGACTATGTGCGCCACGTGTTGGGATGTGTTGATGAACTGTGACCAACTGGATTCGGAGTTAGCCTTCATTCAGCTATAGCACGCGATCAAATCGACGTTGATCGCGTATGATTCGCAACCACGAGGTTTCAAAGCGTTCGTGTTTCAGGCCGTAACGAGTGCAATGTCGTGCGAGCGTGCGCGCTTGCTTAGAACTTGTTGTTGGGCTAGTTGGTAGAGCATTTCGAAAAGTTAATTCGAGCGCGAAAACTAGACACGATCACTCACACACGCACACACCCATGCATGCGCTATGTGTGTTTGATGCATGCGTGTGTGCGTGTGTGAGTGATCGTGTCTAGTTTTCGCGCTCGAATTAACTTTTCGAAAAGCACTTGCTTAGAGATGTGCGACATCCTGTGTTGATTTCTGATGCAGGCGATACCACACACGTTTTTAACAGCGAGTTGCCTCCGTCACTTCCGAAAATTTGTAGGGCGGCTGCCACGTAAGGCCGTTTTTCAACAATAAGTCTCGTCGTCAATGTGTATGTCACCACACAAGACGTTTTTCTCGTTCACGTGGGATACACGAACACAACTATTTTCACAAACCGACGCGTCTTCACGTTGCCCTGCCGACTCTGAGCTCGGCTAGAATGGAGGCACGTGGGAGGACATGTCTTCCTACCGGCCGTGCTCTGACATTGCTGCCATGCTAGAAATAAACAGTAGAATTTGTTAGTAATGTGATTTACTTGCTGTCATAAGGGAAAACTAATGCCATTAGATGAAAAATATTTTCTGTCGAATGAGTTTTCGGAAAACACTCGCATTTGATTTCTGGGACCGAATGAGTAGCCTCGGTGCAAGGAACGTTTAGGGAGATGGCTGTTAACCTTATGATTTGTACATATCTTATTCCTTACTAGATCAACTTATTACTGGTTGGATGACATAGTAGCACACGCGAAAGCTTCTAATAAAAAAAAGCAGTTTTATTTACGCTTTGTTGTCGTATCGCGAATGTTGATCGTCCGATTGCGCTTGTCGTTGTGACCAAGGTTCACGAAATCGCTGCTGCCGGCTCATATCTGCAGCCGGAAAGTCAGTCAGCTTCAGTTCACTCTATTCGAGCCCCGTCATATCGTCGGTCACGTTGGTTTTCGAGTGTGCCGTGCAGCTTTGACAAGTCACGTAAAACGGCGATATTTATATTCTAGGAGTGCATTTTTACCCATAAAAATATTTTTGTGGACACACGCGTTTTAGATGCAAGTTTTAATATATTTTTATTTCTCCTAAAGCCACGGCTCAGGAAGCCTAAGGTCAGGGTCATCATTTCAAGATGGCATTTGTTTTCGTCGTGTGGCAGCATGCAGGTAAAATTATGTTATGACCGCTTAATGTCATTTGTTCGAAATGACACTGGCCGTTTTAATGCCATTTGAATGGAATAAAAATCGCATTTAATTACATTACGTGGCGGCTACAGAGATATATATAATGCCATCAGAACTGAATGACGTAGTTAATCGAATGAGCTTGAGAAACACATTTGACATCGCATTCAAACCGAATGCACCGTATATCCTCCACCTCAGACACTGTTTGAAAGGCGGCATTCAGTTTTATGAATTTGACCTGCATTCATTAAAACACGCTATTGACCTTGATTGATTGATATATGAGAGTTAACGTCCCAAAACCACCATTTGATTATGAGAGACGCCGTAGTGGAGGGCTCCCGAAATTTCAACCACCAGGGGTACTATTGGTGTTGCTTTTTAAGTCAGTTTAACGAGGACATGAGTACAGAAGGCTGTCACCAAATTTCTTTAAACTCCACACCGCTCCTTAGTAGCACGCGCCTGGGCAGCGGCGATCTCCAAAGGCGTCCCGGACCAGGGACTGCCAGTTAGGCACATAGGAACTCTGGTATATTTCAGAATGAAACGTTTACTACCATCACCACCTCAGTGGCTCCTGGCTGCCGGCGCTGTCGGCGATGATATAAACAAGCAGACGCCTATGTGCACATGTATCTACAGTGATGGCATCAGCTGCACGAGCGTAATGAACCTAGCCGGAGGTGTTTTCTCTCATAAAAGGCTATACTCCCGTTCCGTTGCGAGCTGTTTGCACGCATGTACGCATGCGAGACTGTGCTTTAAAGCGAGCCAATGCGAAATTCTCTGCGTTTTTTGCTAATTTTGCGGTCGCACCGCAAACTATACCACGTGGTATAGTTTTGCGTTCTAGAAAACTTAAATAGACACGTTTGTTTCTTTGCCTGTCTTTTTTTCTCTTCATGCCGCGCACGCCGTGTTGCTTATGTTCATTTTATCGGCTGCAGCCACTGGCTAAGCGGATCGTCTTGGCTTATGGTGGCCATATATCCTGCGATATCAGTTTCTATGCGTATTTATTTAGCATAGTGACTTCCCGCATGTTGCTAAAAGGAATAGCTTCACTTTTTTATCACTCCACATTTCATTTCTTTAACTTATTATCTGGCCATTTTTTTTCTGAATTGTCGACCTTGACATCATGAACGAATGACATTATAATTGTTTGAGTGTCACTCCCACAGATCAAATGACTTTTGTTTGTCACAATGACATTTGAACTTGATGACAACACCTTCAGTGTGACACGGGTACTAACCCTTTTCAAATTTAACTTCCTCACATTTAAGGAAACCTGAGCTGTATTCGCTCGAAGTACGTTTTTGAACAGTTTGAAAAAAAAAAAGTCAAGGTCTTGGTGTTTTCAGTTTCCAGTGATCTGTCCACGGCTTAATAAATCACAGCCTCCCGTCGAAAGAACACTCTGCCATTATAGTATTTACGGACTTTTATCAATTGAGTCATACCTGTCATAGTGGCAACGGGTACGACAAGAGCGCTGACCTGAGAAAAAATTGGTTCGTGCGTCTACTTCGGGATTGAAACATAAAGGATCATTTGCTATTTATTCTGGACAAAGTAATAACGCCTTGGTAAACATTAATATAGGTGCAGAGAAAACCGTATGTACTTTCGACAGCAGTATATTTTGGCAAATGATGCCGTAAAGAGAGCTAGCTGTCAGTTCTAAACATTTCGTGAAAAACATAGAAAGCTATAGTTGCGTACCTACCTCTCAACTCCTCTGATCAGCGCAAGCTTATTAAAAGAAAACAAAATTGTTTTTATTTGACCTAGGCGAATATTTATACATCATGCCGTCGGGATAATACCGTGAACTACAGTGAAGCGGACACTTGCAAAAGCTGGTCAGTTCGCTTATACATGCAGGCATGTTTTCCAACCTACAGATATCATTCTGAGAACATCATTCCAAGTATGCGCACCCTTCCAAGTTCCGGCGACAATGCACAAGCACTACAAAGGCGTCTCAATGTGTGCCTCGGTGGATTAGCGGCGAGAGTGTCTGGCTGTTGACCCCAAGTTCCGCGGTGTGATCCCGGCCGCGTAGTTGGAATTCGTGGTGGTAGTGGTTAGAAGAGAAGAAAGGCACCTAATTTCCGCAGCGCAGTCGCTTGTCCCGCTTCACACGAAAGAGGGAAAAGAAAGAGTGCGAGGCGGACGCCAGTGTCACTGTCAATATGGAGGCTAGAAGTTTGTGTCAGGATTGCTCGCGCGCTGGTTACACAGCGACACCCACTAAACTTGCACACCTGCATCTCATTTTCAGCCATGCTCCCCACTCTACCATTGTCCTTCTCCGGCTAAGAGGCGCAGCCCCCGTCATAATCCGTGGTAGCGAGGGACGTGGTTTATAGTCGAGCCACCATAGTCGGGGATACACAATATTCCGGCTGTGGCGGTCGCATTAAGATGGAGGTGAAATGCCCCGTGTCCTGTGCGATGCCAGTGCAGGTTAAAAAACACCGGATGGTCAAATCTTCCGGAGCCTTTTAGTGTGGCATCTCTCTTAATCATATCGTGGGTTTTGGACGTAAAACCCCAGATATTTTTTCTATATATTTTGTTCTCTTCCTCTCTCTCTGTCGTTGTCTCGTCTATCGGAGTTAATGCTTCCGTCGCCGGAAAAATCGCAGCGGGAGAGAGTGTGCCGGCCGAGTAATTGCGTTGCAAGCCCTTTTATTTTCTCGAATCTCGTCATGATTATTGTAGTTATTTGTCGCGTGTACCTTCGCGTCTCTCGTAGGCTGACGGGAGTTCTCCACCAGAACGCGAGAACGCTACCATGGCATCCAACAACAATGTGCGTGCCAACCCTGGTAAGTTTGTTCTTTACCTGTTAGCAGCCTCAATAAACTTGAAATCATTGTGATCATGTTGTGACAATCGCTTTCACAACACGTGTTCCTCTAAACAGTCAAAAAAAAATTTGCTGCAGATTAGATGTTAAGTCTTATTTAAGTGAAGACATGTAGTGTTCATGCGCAAATACGTACAGACGTGTCTACTGGAAAGGGGAAACTTCTGTGCAGGGTATGTCCGGTCTCACTATCTAGCAAAAAACACACGTTTAGATTTCTATGGGACTACTGCTGGTTGACCATTTTGAATCCCTTTGAAATACTATAGTTTCACGCGCAATGTTTTTTTTTTTCACACAGGTAAAAGTAATGCGAAAAGTGCTCATCCGAGCATTCCCTTTAACAGCTGTCTGTGCTGTACATCAAGAGCATCGATCTGCTTCGTTGTCAGCCATTTTGTGTTTTGTTACATTGCCAGTCACTATCTCATTATCAGCATAAGCGAGGAGAACGACTCGGCATTTATTGTCGGTGGTGGCTCGTACGCGGTATCACACAGGCACCCGCGAATTGTTTAGGAATGAGACACGAGACTTGCTAATAGTGTTCGGCCGAAAGCGAGTTGTGGCTGCAGTGTATAGGGGTGTTGCACGTGACGTCATCCGCTCGAGGCGCTAGCGGCGTTTGCCTCTAGCGCCATGTCAGTATGGTCTGGGCGCGCCCTTTTTGAAGCGGCAAGTGGCTGTGAGAGGTTGTGTGCGTACCGCTACGTGCGGTACCAACGTGGGGAAATTCGACTGAGTGCTTACGCGCATGACTTCCGAGGTTCGGCGAAACTTCGCTACGAACATAAGGTTCACCCGTTCGACTTCAGCAGAGATGAAACTTTGTGTGATGTGAAGTGTTATTCCCGCATCGAGCTCACGGACATCAAGGACCACTTTGTTGGCGGCCCAAGCTTCGCAACAAGGGACGAGCTTAAAGCCTATAAATTGATTGACGCCCACAACTATGGGACTAGCGGATGGGTTCAAAAGCAGTGAGTTGGAGATCTGGGAGACGGCCGCCGCGTTGTCGTCGGAAAAGTGACTGGTTCCCTTTGCTCTGTGCTAGGACGACTAATTTTTTTTTCACCGCGGTGGTGTCACTTCACGAATTTTTTCTGTGGAAGGGCTTCACCATTTGCAAGAGCATGTGAGGTGATACAATTGGCATAGTCCGTTTGTGCTTGAGCCCAAGCCGTTTGCGATCAAAAATGGTCTTTGCTTCAGAGTACAAAGACGCGCGTCGGGCAGTTGCGCACCCAGAGATCACATATGGTCTCCATTGTAACTGATCGACGTTAATGTGATATCACCGTTTATTTGCTCGGCTCGTCACTGCATGGGTAAACGAGAGCGCACTTCGTCGCTGACCGTTTACTAACACACTGAAATCAGTAACACACTACACCTACCTGAATGATACCGCTGATAAGCAGCGATCGTGGTCGTAGTGCGCGTGCTCGTCTCTTGCTACGTAAACGAAGCTTCACAGCACGTCGCGAAAACTGAAGTTTTTCACCAAAGTGAACCTCCATGATGTTGAATAGGCTTTGAACACTTACCGAAAATGAAATTAAATATTTAACGCACACGCAGTATATGTGTGGCTGAGCCACCCAAACCTTTTCGATTGGTTTACTAATCATTTTAGGTATAGAAAAAAAAGCCGCCATGAGACGCATTCTCATGGCCAGCCTTCTTACTGGAGTGGTTGTAGCAACAAAATACGGCACAGTTTACCATTATTACCACAGGAATCTCGCACGGACGCGCACCCGTGAGTGTACCACAGAACACCTACTTACTAGTTAGGTGGTGGTAGTGGTTACAGTGAAGAGGAAAAAGGCACCTAATTTCTGTCTGCCTTCAGGCGACACGGCGCAGTGCCTTATAGGGGTGGGGGGAAGGAGGGATAAAAAGAATAGAAGGAAAATAGACGGAGAAGAAGACAGCCAAGCGAGAGAAAAAAGGAGATAGGAAAGTGGGGATCCGGTCGAAGCAGTCCAAGGGCGGGGCGCCACAATGCGAGAGCTGCACGGCTTCAGGAGACCGCGGAGGGCGAACCAGTCGGCGGGAGCTACGCTGAAGTCGGAGATCGCGAGGGCACAACCGTCCAGCTTGAAATCCTGCGAGCGAATCCCACTAGTTAGTGTACGTTGTGCGACTGCTTGCCCGCGGCGGCCGGGAGAGAGACACCACAAAGGTGGATGCGCTGATGCTGGTGCCATCTCGTGGGCCACGTCCCTGTGCAACCCTCCTAAACGCCGGCGAATCAAACTCGTGTTCTCGCAGCGATGAGCTAGCCATTTTAGCGTAATAAGAAACATTGGTGCGATAAAGTTTTTTGATTGAAAACTTCCGATCGTGCAGGTGATGGAAGAACTTCGAACCACGAGAGCTTCAGAGACGACGGCGTTGGCCCTCCGCTTTCGCCGCATTCTTCGAGAGATAACCAAGCACCTCCACCGTATCTAGAGTGTATGCGTGTCGTGGCTAACCTCACCGAGCGTAGAGCTCGTTGGGTCATCCCTGTTGAGACGACGCAGTATACTTGTGGTAGCCCGTCTTCTTCGTTCCGGTGGACAAGGCCCGGAGACCCAGATTCCGACGACAGCGCAGCGTCCGGACCGCAGTCGGCTGGCGTGGGCCCACTGTTATCGGCGAACCCCGGTGAAGAAAGCAAGTTTCTGTCGGGCCGCCTGCCGTTGGAGCAACCCGCGAGACCATCGGGACTGCGCCATGATGAATACTATCTGCAGCCCACGCATGCGACGCAACGACCTGTGTTCAGGGGTGACGCCTGGGAGCAGTTCGTGCTTCACAGGAATGAATGGAACCGTCGGAAGGGAAGGTTTAGGGGAAACCAGAGCGGAACCGCCGCTTCGGGCGCTGTTCGGTTCACGCGGCCTCTACGTGAGTAATGACGTGTCTACGCTTCATTACAGCAACGGGGCAAAACGCGCGTTATCTAAATTTTTTTAAAAATTGAAATGGAAAATAAACGAAGGAGTTTTTGTCACCGTTACTTATCACGGGTTATATATATTTTTTTTCTTGTTTTCTAGGGCGACCACTTGTGTGAGTCAGACCTATATTCACAAACCAACGTTATCTCCGATCTGGTCTTTTCCTGATTGTTCATGTGCCCATAATGCGTGCGCAGTGTTGTACACGTTCCTGTAAAACTGTAACAGAAGCTCGTTCCTTCCAAATTTTGGAACGAGTTCCCGTTACAAGTTCCGTCAATGCAACAGGAACTCGTTACAGGTATACATTTCCGGAGATCGGATTGCGTAGTTAGGTTGACGTCACATCGGACATTTTGATAAATATATAGTGTCGCATAATCCTGGAGCGAAATAAAGTAATTTCACGCTTACATCAATCTACATGTATTTATAGGAATTTAATATCAGGATCCGGACAGGCCGCCATTGGAAGTTGAACTTGGCAACGTTTAACGCTAGAACCTTATCTAGTGAGGGAAGTCTAGCTGTACTATTTGAGGAGCTAGAGGGTGTTAAATGCGATATAATAGGGCTCAGTGAGGTTAGGAGAACAGATGAGGCCTATACGGTGCTACAGAAGGGGCTGTCGGGAATCCCACCGCTGATCACCAGTTGTTGTGATCCCGGGGTGCTGTGGTAGCGTGGTGTAGCTTCGGGTTGAGGAAACGACCGCTTACAAGATGGGGATACGAAAAACAAACAAGGTTTATGGCACTATTTACAAATATTTACAGCATGAGGTTAAGAGTTCACAAACCACGAGCGTGGTGGTTAAACCTTTGCTTGGTTCAGAGCGTCACAAACTACGAACGTGGTGGTTGAACCTTTACTTGGTCCAGAGCGACGTCCTGCACTCTGCGGCGCCGTTATAAGCCCTGTCGGGCTCCTCCTTCTTCAGTGGAACACCAATCACACACACACACAACAGGTGAGGGGTACGAGCATGCACGGCGCACGTGAACAGTCAATTTCGAGTCAAGATCACTGCACTTAAAGGTGGCGCCAGAGAGGCTCTTGCTCGTCGTGTATGTCGCTGGTCGAGGGGTCCCAAGCTTCGGACAGCAGACATCAAACGGTCCGCCAATCTGTCTGCTCAATTAGCAGGGCACTTTGTGGCGGCGGTCGCCGTTTCTTCAAAGGAATACGCTGTCTTTGTTGTCCCCTCTGGCACGGCTTACAGCTTCGTGGCGACACCACGTCTCATCCGCCGGCTAGCCGGGACAATACCTGGCGGGCATAAGCATTCGGCGAGTCGGCTACTTGTTTGAGGGTTAAAAGAGCGCCGCTCCTCCGTCAGCTCTCGACGTTGGTTCCAAGAAAACCTGGGTTCCAGGCGTGGGAACGCGGCCCGGCTACGCTTCTCAGCGACAGCATGGCGCCTACCGATGGCGGTCGTAACAGCTTCCCCCTCGCCAGATGAGTCACGGAGGGCAGCGGTCAACACTGCTGCTCGCAGGGACGACGAAAGGGTCAGTAGTTGAATGCCAAGAACTGGCCTTCGCTTGTGGCATGGTCCGGGTGATCGCCGAATCTTCGACAGCATCTCTGATACTCGACCACATGTACAAGTAAGCACTCGGCCCCCTTCGAACAAACCAAGCCAAAAGAGGGATAGCAAACCAATTTTAATTACTAGCTTTAACAAAAGCTCACACTCAGAACTCTCAGGATTTACTTGTGCTGAGAAATCAAACGTGCTACCTTAAAAATTTGCATACGATGCACGAAAAAACTAAAATATCAATTTTGTTACACCAAGAGCACTCCAGAATGGTTTAGAAAGAGCGGCTGAGCGCGTCCGCGTTTCCATTCAATTTGCCTTTTTTATACTTAATATCAAAATGATATTGCTGAAGAATCAAGCTCCACCTCAAAAGGCGACTGTTCTTCGATGTCGCAGTTTTCAGCCAGGTAAGGGGACAGTGGTCTGTTTCTACTGTAAATTTAGCACCTCCGAGGTAACACTGCAACTTATGAATGGCCCACACAATGCAAGCGCACTCCTTTTCTGAAGCGCAGTACGCCATCTCACGAGAACTCAATTTCCGGCTCAAATAGAGCACGGGATGTTCTTTACCATCGTCATCCTTCTGACATAGAACGGCTCCTAGACCTCGATCGCTAGCATCACATTGGACCGTGAATTCGCGGTCGTAGTCAGGAGCTTTCAAGACTGGACGGCTGATCAATGCTGCCTTCAGTTTTAAGAAGGCAGTTTCTTTCTTTTCATCCCAGGCCACCTTCGTAGGCTCTGTCCCGCGGAGAGCATCGGTCAAAGGACTTGCCAACGTGGAATAATCTCGGATGTAATGATTGTAGTAGCCTGTGAGTCCTAGAAACGCCCTGACGTCGGTCTTTGTTATTGGCCGGGGATAGTCAGCTACTGCTGAGATCTTTAGCTCGCAGGGTTTCCTGAAACCTTGTCCTACGTTGTGACCTAAGTAGTCGACGGTTGCTCTCGCAAGACAACACTTCTCAGCCTTTACGGTAAGCCCTGCTTGACGCAACCGGCCGAGCACCTCCCTTAAATGCATCAAATGATCCACCCAGGCATCGGATAATACAGCGATGTCATCCAAGTAAGGTACAGCAAAAGCCTCGCAGCCCTTTAAAACCTTGTCCATAAGGCGGGAAAAACAAAACGGAGCATTTTTGAGACCGAAGCTCATCATAGTGGGTTGATAGCTGCCCGCGGGAGTAACGAAAGCTGCGTATCGGCTGGCTCGCTCAGTGAGCGGCACTTGCCAGTAACCTCGAGTAAGGTCCAACGTAGTCACGTAAGCTGCTCGACTAACCTGTTCCACTCTCTCTTCAATGTTTGGAATCGGATACACCTGATCCTTTGTGAGAGCATTTAACTTTCGATAGTCAACTACAGGTCTCGGGTCTTTGCCCGGAGCTTCTACCAAGATCATTGGAGAAGCATATTCGCTCTCTGAGGGTTTAATTACTCCTAACTCCAGCATGCGCTTTACTTCTTTATCGAGAATATCTTTCTGTCGTGGAGATAAACGATAACAATTGGACTTCACGGGTTCCTCGGAAGTCAACTCAATGTCGTGCTCAGTCAAATCAGTCCGACCCGGCTTGTCAACAAAGCAGTCGTCAAACTCTCCTATCAGCCCTCAAAGATCCGAAAGCTGGGATTCTTTTAGTTCCTTTCTTTGCTTAGTTTTATTAAGGAGTTCTTTAGCGCTGCCTTTCCCTCCATTTAGACAAACAAAGTTGTCCTCCATCTCCTCAGGAAGATTCAGGGTCATATTCACCACAGCCTCTCTTTGCACATAAGGCTTCATTAGGTTGCAATGATAAATGCGTACCTCTTTACGTCTACCTGGAATTTTCACTGCGTAGTTGGTCATAGATAGCTTTGCAACTACTTCCGCAGGCCCTTCCCACTGTACTTCGAGCCTGTTCTGCCTTGACGCTTTTAACAACATGACCCGGTCCCCTATATTGAAAGTTCGTTGACGAGCTGTTCTATCATAGTAAACTTTTGATCGGGCCTGGGCTGACTTCATGCTGACCTCCACAAGTTCTTTGGCCTTATGTAGCCTCTCCAGTAGATTGAGAATGAACTCTACCACGGTCGGATCTTCTCCGTGTCCTTCCCACGCTTCGCGCACCATTCTCAAAGGTGAGCGCAATGACCTACCGTACACCAACTCGGCGGGGCTAAAACCAGTGGATTCGTGGGGTACCGTCCGCAAAGCAAAAAGTGCCGCTGGGAGGCATGCATCCCAGTCTCGTTTGTTCTCGTAACACAATCCTCGAAGGACGCGCTTCAGGACGGAATGCCATCTTTCTACGCTATTGCTCTGAGGGTGATGAATAGAGCTGTGCACTATTTTTATGCCACATCGTTCGAAAAAAGAGGTCGTGAAGACACTAGTGAATACGCTGGCCTGGTCACTCTGTATCTCTGTAGGAAACCCTACTCGCGAAAAGACGGACAACAGGGAATCCACAACACTCTGTGACGTAACCTCACGCAGTGCCACTGCCTCAGGAAATTTAGTGGCTGGGCATAACATAGTTAGAATGTAACGACATCCTGTCTTTGTCACAGGGAGTGGTCCCACTATATCGATCACTAACCGTTGAAACGGCTCGGTAATGATCGGCACTAACACCATAGGTGCTTTACACTTATCCTGCGCCTTTCCAACTCGCTGGCATGTGTCGCACGACCGCACAAAATTTTCCACGTCTTTGAAACAGCCAGGCCAGTAATACTCTTGTAATAGCCTCAGCTTAGTTTTTCTGTGTCCAAGGTGACACGACCACGAACTGCCATGTGAAAGTTTGAGCAGATCTGCGCGATATTTCTGGGGAACGACTAGTTGGTCTCGTTCCACTCCGCGCTTATCCCTGTATGAGCGATACAACACGCCATTCTTTAGATGGAAAGAAATATTTTTCCTGGCCTGTTTACTCGTTCTTTGGCGCTCTCTAATCTCCTGAATGGTGGCATCCTCTAATTGCTCAGTGGCCAAGTTATCCCTGTTTGCACTCAGAAGTAAAGTAAAGCTATTTGATGCTGGTGGCAGTAACGCACACTCAAGTTCATTATCACGAGATTCCTTCTCCGGCTGACCGATCTCTGGTGCCTTGCTGCCACGGTTGCCTGAAATGTCTTCCTCTGTTTGCACCACTGTTACTTCATGCGCTTCCTCAGTACTATCTGGCTCCGAGGATAGCTGAGTTGCCAATTTTCGCGCCTTTGAACGGGTTAAGGCTTGAACTACCCTGTCACTGAAGAGAATGCCCTTCTCTCGCAATAACATATCCGATTTGTTTGAGAACAAGTACGGATAAAATTTAGGGAGTTTTTCTGAAACTGCTGCCTCAGTTGTTAGTTTACCAAAGGGGCCCTCAATTACAACGGTTGCGACAGGCAAGCATACGCTCTGCTCTTCCACCACCTGGCGGATCCACGAGCACTGTCCTGTGTAGTCGGATGGTGACACAAACGACGGGTGGACAACATCCATTGTTGCTGCCGAGTCACGCAGCACTTTGCATGGCTTTCCATTCACCACCAGGTCATGCATGTAAGGCTCCAGTAACCTCATGTTTTCTTCGCAGTCACTGACAAATGAAAACGCCATCTTTTCTTTTCGGCAGTTCGCGGCTATGTGACCAGTCTCATTACACTTGAAGCAAGTGAACGGTTTCTTAACCTCAAAAGCATTTTTCGCTTTTCCCGCGTTTTGCCCTTTTTCGCCAGGTTCACCATCGTCCTTCTTTTGAAATTTGTTAGAAGAAACACTTCTTTCGCCTTTTTCATGTCGAGAGCTCGAAAAATGTTTTACGTATCCTTTACTTGAATTTGGCTTGGAATTGTGGGCTCCATCTGCACCCAGGTTATTGCTAAAATATCGTCGCGACGCATACTCCTCCACGAGTTCAGCAGCTGTCGTCGCAGAACTTATGTCACCCCGGTCCAGTAACCAGTTTTTTTCCTGCTCTGGGAGACAATTCAAAAACTGTTCTAATAGAATTCTCTCTACTACAGCGTTCTTGTCACTGTATGACTCTGTGCTCTTAAGCCATTCTGTCAAATTCGCTCTCATTTTGTACAAAAAGTCGGGATAGCTCTCGCTTTTAGACTTTCTAGCGCCCCTAAATCTTTGTCTAAAGGCCTCTGCGCAAAGTCTATATTTTTTTAGAAGGCAAGCCTTGACCTTCTCATAGTTGTCTGCGTCCTCCTTGCTGAGTCGCGCAACAACCTCTGCTGCCTCGCAGGGCAGAACCGTGAGTAGCCTTTGGGACCAGGTGTCCTGCTCAAACGACATTTTCTCACACATCCGTTCGAAATTTGCCAGGTACAGACCAATATCCCCTGACACCACGTATGGCTGGATGTACTTAGACATCTTGAACTCGGCCTCCCTGTGGGGAAGAGCTATCATTTCCTGGGGACTGCTACCCGACCTCTTTCCCAACTCTAGTTCTAGTTTACGCATCTCGATTTCATGCGCTTGTCTTTGTGTTTCACGCTCTCGGTCTAAGCGACGTTCCTCTCTCTCAGATTCCCGTCTTTTTGTTTCACGCTCTCTTTCGCGCTCACGCCTCTCTTCCTCCTCCTTCTGCTGTCTCTGTCTCTGACTGATGAGGTCCCATGCTTCACTGAGCTCCTCATCCTCAGCCCCCAAATCATTAATGACTTGTATGATTACGGGTTTTCGTGCCAAACCCTTTGTATTGATCCCCAATTCCTCACACAACAGCAACAAGTCCGGCTTATGCAGCTCCCGTAAGTTCATGATCGTACTGAGTGCTCGCTACTTCCAAAATAACTTTCCGAAACGGCGAAACTGAGTCTTTCGGCAAAGTTAACTACCAGTTCTAAAATTTAATTCTCTTTTAGAACCTGGTTCACTCAAAGGAAAAGCCAAGCACTCACCCATACGTGATCCATGTCTCGAGCCAACTGCTTCTCTTGGGCCGACTGTTGTTGTCACTTGTAGCTTCGAATCCCTCCGCTGCCAACCAGTTGTCGGGAATCCCACCGCTGATCACCAGTTGTTGTGATCCCGGGGTGCTGTGGTAGCGTGGTGTAGCTTCGGGTTGAGGAAACGACCGCTTACAAGATGGGGATACGAAAAACAAACAAGGTTTATGGCACTATTTACAAATATTTACAGCATGAGGTTAAGAGTTCACAAACCACGAGCGTGGTGGTTAAACCTTTGCTTGGTTCAGAGCGTCACAAACTACGAACGTGGTGGTTGAACCTTTACTTGGTCCAGAGCGACGTCCTGCACTCTGCGGCGCCGTTATAAGCCCTGTCGGGCTCCTCCTTCTTCAGTGGAACACCAATCACACACACACACAACAGGTGAGGGGTACGAGCATGCACGGCGCACGTGAACAGTCAATTTCGAGTCAAGATCACTGCACTTAAAGGTGGCGCCAGAGAGGCTCTTGCTCGTCGTGTATGTCGCTGGTCGAGGGGTCCCAAGCTTCGGACAGCAGACATCAAACGGTCCGCCAATCTGTCTGCTCAATTAGCAGGGCACTTTGTGGCGGCGGTCGCCGTTTCTTCAAAGGAATACGCTGTCTTTGTTGTCCCCTCTGGCACGGCTTACAGCTTCGTGGCGACACCACGTCTCATCCGCCGGCTAGCCGGGACAATACCTGGCGGGCATAAGCATTCGGCGAGTCGGCTACTTGTTTGAGGGTTAAAAGAGCGCCGCTCCTCCGTCAGCTCTCGACGTTGGTTCCAAGAAAACCTGGGTTCCAGGCGTGGGAACGCGGCCCGGCTACGCTTCTCAGCGACAGCATGGCGCCTACCGATGGCGGTCGTAACAGGGCACGTCCTTTGCTATCGGGGCTTGGCTGACAGCAGAAAACTGGGAGTTGGGTTCCTAATTCACAGAAACATAGCTGTCAACCTAGAGGAATACTATAGCATTAATGAAAGGGTGGTAGGTATCGTAATTAAACTGAATAAGAGATACAAGATGAAGGTGGTACAGGCTTACGCGCCTACATCCAGCCATGATGACGCTTCAGTTGAAAGCTTCTATGAAGACATGGAATCGGCAATGAGTAAGGTAAAAACACAGTATACAATACTGATGGGAGACTTTAATGCAAAGGTAGGGAAAAATCAGGCTGGAGACCAGGCAGTAGGATATTATGGCATCGGTACTAGAAACTCCAGAGGAGAGATACTAGTAGAATTCGCAGAACGCAATAATTTACGAGTTTTGAATACCTTCTACCGAAAACGAGGAAACTACAAGTGGACATGGAGGAGCCCTAATGGCGAAAATAAGAACGAAACAGACTTTATAATGAGTGCACACCCAGGTATCGTGCAGGATGTGGAAGTGGTTGGCAAGGTACGATGCAGTGACCATAGAATGGTACGGTCTCGAATTCGCCTAGACTTGAGAAAGGAACGGCAGAAACTGATACGCAAGAAGCCAATCAATGAGCTAGCACTGAGAGGGAAAGTACAGGAATTCAGAGTCTCGCTTCAGAACAGGTACTCGGCTCTTAGTGGGGAAACCAACCTCAGCGTAGATACAATGAATGATAATCTGACGCGTATCATTACGGAGTGTGCAGTGCAAGTTGGAGGCAAGGTAGTTAGACAGGACACTGGCAAGCTTTCCCAGAAAACGAAGAATCTCATTAAGAAGCGTCAAATCATGAAAATCTCAAGTACAACAAACAAAATAGAACTAGCAGAGCTTTCGAAGTTGATTAATAGGCGTAAGGTATCCGACGTAAGAAGGTATACCATGGAGAGAATTGAACACGCTCTGAAAAACGGAAGCAGTGAAGAGGAAACTTGGGATAGGCAAAAATCGGATGTATGCACTATGGGACAATGAAGGCAAAATAACTACCAATATGGATAGGATAGTTAAAATAGCGGAGAAGTTTTACAGAGATCTGTACAGTAGCCGGGACAACCACGACCTTAATTCTATAAGAACTAGCAGTAACCCAGACGACACCCCACCAGTAATGATAGAAGAAGTCAGAAAAGCTTTAGAGAGCATGCAAAAAGGCAAAGCTGCTGGTGAGGATCAGGTAACATCAGATCTGCTGAAAGATGGCGGACAGATTGTGTTAGAAAAACTAGCCACCCTGTTTACGAGGTGTCTCCTGACGGAAAGAGTACCAAAGTCTTGAAGAACGCTAGCATCATCTTAATACATAAGAAAGGAGATGACAAGGACTTGAAGAACTACAGGTCGATTAGCTTGCTGTCTGTAGTATACAAGCTATTTACAAAAGTAATTGCTAACAGAGTAAAAAAAACATTAGAATTCAATCAACCAAAGGAACAAGCAGGATTTTGAACAGGCTACTCAACCATCGACCACATTCATACTATCAATCAGGTAATATAGAAATGCTCAGAATATAACCAAACACTACACGTATCCTTCATAGATTACGAGAAGGCGTTTGATTCAGTAAAAATATCAGCCGTCATGCAGACACTGCGAAATCAGGGCGTCGTTGAAGTATATATAAACATCCTGGAAGAAATCTACATGGGATCAACTGCTACCATAGTGCTTCATAAAGAAAGCAACAGAATACCAGTCAAGAAGGGTGTATGAGGCAGGGGGACACAATTTCCCCAATGCTATTTACCGCGTGCTTACAGGAGGTTTTCAGAAGCATAGAATGGGAACAGTTAGGGATGAGAGTTAATGGAGAGTACCTTAGTAACCTGCGCTTCGCCGATGACATTGCATTGCTGAGTAACTCAGGGGACGAATTACAGCTCATGATTACGGAGTTAGACAAGGAGAGCAGAAAGGTGGGTCTTAAAATGAATCTGCAGAAAACGAAAGTAATGTACAACAACCTCGGAAAAGAGCAGCACTTCGAGATAAGTAATAGTGCACTTCAATTTGTAAAAGGCTATGTCTACCTAGGGCAGGTAATAACCACGGAGCAAAACCACGAGATTGAAGTAACTAGAAGAATAAGCATGGGGTGGAGCACATTTGGCAAGCACTCTCAAATTATGACAGGTAGATTGCCACTATCCCTCAAGAGAAAGGTAAATAACAGCTGTATCTTGCCGGTACTTAGCTACGGAGCAGAAACCTGGAGACTTACAAAGAGGGTTCAGCTTAAATTGAGGACGACGCAGCGAGCAATGGAAAGAAAAATGGTAGGTGTAACCTTGAGAGACAAGAAGAGACCAGAGTGGATTAGGGAACAAATGGGGGTTAATGATATCATAGCTGAAATCAAGAAGAAGAAATGGACATGGGCCGGGCATGTAGCGCGTAGACAGGATAACCGTTGGTCGTTAAGGATAACTAACTGGATTTCCAGAGAAGGCAAGCGGGTTAGGGGAAGACAGAAGGTTAGGTGGGCAGATGAGATTAAGAAGTTTGCGGGTATAAATTGGCAGCAGCAAGCACAGGACCGGGTTAACTGGCGGAACATGGGAGAGGCCTTTGTTCTGCAGTGGACGTAGTCAGGCTGATGATGATGATGATGATGAATATCAGCCAGCTATACGTACGTGCACAAAATTCGAATAAATGCTGCTAGATATATTTTTTATAGACAAATGACCTTTCTGCAACTTTTGCGGTCGCCTAATTAAAGTTATATGGGAATTGAATTACGCTAGAACAAAACTTCCAGTATGAATGTGCCCATGTATATGCGGCACATCACACTACGGTCTTCAAAGGCGCAGTCAGGATACTACGCGCCAGATAATTAAACAGATAGAACTGTCTTGAATGTACCAATACAAACATACGTCTTGCACAAAGAAACCCCGTGAAAAATGGTGATACGTACATGTTTAACGAGCGCTGTTTCTATATTTCAGAGTGCTGTAGAAAATGATGACATTTGCCACTTAGTAAAGTTCCCTATTTGCAATCAGCGAACATATTTCTGTATCCTTCCTTCTTTGTCAGTATTTATGTTTATTTTAATTTTTCTCAGAATTTCTTCTTTCTTTCTTCATAAATGTTTCTTTTTTTCCATCTCTTCGTTTATACGCACTCTTTCTCCCCTCCTCCTCACCATCAGTACCCTTCCCAACCCACTGCTATACTATATAATACAAGCACGACCGCTGGATGAAACAGTGCACGGAGCGCTCTTTTTCATCTAGTGGCCGTGATACAAGGCTCTTCTAGCAAGCTCACATGTTGCAGAGAAACGCAGAGCCAAAATAATCTCCTCAACATCCTACTTCATCAGGATGGTCGCTCGGCGGAAATGTAGATGTATTTGAGCAAAGGGAAAGTCAGCCAGAGAAAGAGAGAGAGAGAGAGAGAGAAATATAGTGGAAAGACAGGGAGGTTAATCAAGCCAGCCAGAATGTTATTTGCACTGATGAGATGTTTATCGTTACCGCCGTTCTAGTTGTGTGTAGCTGGTAATGGCCGTTACTTGATGTAGTCGCCGTGTAAATTCAATTTTTTTACTGCTACGTGTTCGTCATTGAGTCGTGATTCGAGCACAATGAAAATTTCTCTATTTGTATTGAATCGCTGTAAACTGCTAGTTTTATGTTGAATGTTTACCATGGAGGAGGAAGAAAGAACTTTATTCAAAGTCCAGGGAGTTGGTGGCATGGGCCAATGGCCCCGCCTAGGTTACGGTAAGGAGTCCTTGAATCCTGGCGGCTTCCTCGGCCCGCAGGACGGCGCACATCGGGTCTTCGAAGGCGGGGCTGAACATTGCGGCTTCCCAACGTGCGCGAAGGCTGTAACTAGAGGCCGCATACTCGTTTATGGGCAATAATCCCTAGGAACCGCCATAACACGTGCTCCAAATTAAGTGGCTCTGGGGTCACTACGCTTGCACTTGTCCGTTTTGTAGATATGGGCATATATAATGTGTGATAGCGCAGGATTTGGATACGTCCTAGTTTGTAACTGCCCCCATTCGACAGACTGTTTTTTTTTTGTTACTTTTCGGGGAGGTGGCGGGATTATGCCACTCTGTAACCTATAATGTTTTGTAATGTGATTGTATCTGGTCATTATGTCGTCTTAGTCCCACTCGTCTACCGCGCTGTCATCCCAGAATGTTGCTGGTGTGGCACTTAAGAAGGCAGCTGGAAGCAAAAAAAAAAAAGAAAGAGTGAATAGCCGAGTGTTTAGAACGCTCGCCTTGGAATCTTATATAGGTGGTCTCGAATCCGGCCTCACCAAAATTTCTTTTCTTCTTAAAAAAATTTCTATTTCTCGGTGTCTCTTTCTTTCACTCTTTTGTTTGTTCTATCGCCCATCAGATTTATTGCATCCTGATCCGGACAAACCAGGGCACATGTTTGGGGAGCGAAGCAAAAGAAGAAGAGGTCGCGTTCCGGTTTTTGACGTTGATCATTTTTATTTCTGCAGAGAGCGGCAAACATCGAGCATAGCATCTCCACCGTAAAAAAAAACAAATAAAAAACAGCTGTTTTTTCTCACGTGTGGCGAGTATCGGCCTCTTTCGCAATGCATGAGCTAAAGTTGCCTCACACCCCCGGCTGGCGCCTTAATGGAAAATGCAGGATGCATCGTAATCACGTGATGGGTGAGTGCTACATTTCGGCGCCTCACGTAGTTGTCCATCCGCTCTGATTTGGAAGATTGACTGCGTGCGCCTGTATAAAATGCCGTGAAACGTTTAAAAAAGAACGACGTTCCCTATACCGTTTTTTTTGCAAATGTAAGATGTTACCATTACAGATGCATTTATCATAAATGGAACGGTGGCGTTACTCCGTTCCTCCAAAAAGGAACTAGTTCCTGGAACGTCATTCCGCACAACGCTGGTGTGTAGTCCCTAAAACAGTAAGCAGAATGAAAGAGAACCGAAGTGTGTGTGTGTGTGTGTGTGTGTGTGTGTGTGTGTGTGTGTGTGTGTGTGTGTGTGTGTGTGTGTGTGTGTGTGTGTGTGTGTGTGTGTGTGTGTGTGTGTGTGTGTGTGTGTGTGTGTGTGTGTGACTATTTCCTTCATAATGACTTATGAAGTAGGTTAACGGAATAGAAATGAAAAAAATAGACGCCCCTAAACCACGATACGATTATGAGAGATGCCGTAGTGGAGGGCTCTTTAACGTGCAACTGGGGTCCTTTAACGGGCAGTTAAGTCTGAGCACACGGACCTACAATATTTCGCCCCATCACAAATGCAGCCGCCGCAGCCCGGATTCGATCCCGCGACCTGCGGGTCAGCAGCCGAGTACCTTAGCCACTAGACCACCATAGAGCGGCAAAGGAACAACAAAAGAGACTTGTTGTTGCGAGCGTGTACAGTTCCCCAAAATACGAACTGCCAGAACTCGACCTTTTGGTATGACAAATGAAGAAACGCGCCTACGGGCCTCTGTTATAACGGGAGATTTCAACGCCCTTTCATTACTTGGGGCTACAATTCCACCACAAAGAAAGGTGCGCGAATTGACGACACGGCTTGGCAGCGCAGACTGTCTCTGTGGAACAATCCACTCCAGACAAGAAGGGTAGAGAATAGCGTCTCCAGAGACACAAACCGGATCTCATGTTCACGTTAAATGTGCGTTCGGCAGAGAGAAGCTGTCTCCCAGAAACCCCGGAAAGCAACCACCAAATCGTCCAATTAACCGTAGCTTACACTCGCGATCCCAGGAGGAGTGGCAGGGTCCAAATAACTGAATAAGGATCATTCTGCAATGCTCTAAATGTGGAGACTACCATCGATAAAGTAGACTACACTGTGAGGAAGGTCCTTACCACGGCGGAATGTTGCTTCAAAAGAATACGGCTGAATGAGAAAGCAGCAGTCGTTCTCACGCGCCTCCTCGATCTCAGCGAAGCAAGAAGATCTATTCTGAGGATATAAAAGAGCCAGAAGCTAAATAAGAAACTCAGGAGGAGAATCGCCCTACTCAATGAACAAGCGCTGGAATATGCAAAGAGGTTAGGCAGACAGACCTGGTTTGCTTTCTGCGACACACTACAGAGAAATTTAAGCACAAAGAAAACACACATTCTTCGCGCTCTCCTGGACGGCGGCTCTACTCAGCAGCGACAAAACATTTGCAAGTTCATACACAACTACGCCGGATCAGAGGAGGGCCTCTTTCGAGAAGTCCAGAGGAAGCTTTGCGGAGACGAACCCATAGCCACGATGGCGGAAAACGAAACCCCGACCTCGATGAACCTATTACGCTAGCTGAACTCGGTGCAGCACTAGCTACACTTACCTGCCCATGGAAGGATCGCATTACCAGCAAGCATCTCCGCTACCTTCCGCAGCATTCCACCGACGCCATAATACAGTATTTGAACGATCGCTGAGAGAGTGGAGAACTACCAGCTCCCTGGGAACACTCGGAGGTTACAATGATCCTAAAACCCAACAAGCCCCTCAGCATCAAGAATCTGTGCCCCATTTCCTACACCTCGTGTGTAGGGAAACTATTCAAGCACATACATATTAACGCAATGTTCGGCTTCCGTCAACACCTATCAGCGCAAGACGTTTTCCTTCTGCTCAAGCAAGACCTCGTCGATAATCTGAGAACCAGAAGCAAATTTTATATCCTAGCAATCGATAAAAAGGGAGCTTTCGACCTCGTGAGCCACGGCGCTGTCTTCTTCAACGTGGAACATCTGGAATGTGGGCGTCGGATAAACAACTACGTTGAATTTTCTCACACACCGCACGGCCACAGTGGGAATTAACAATCTCCGCAGCGACACTTTCCTACTACCGAGCAGAGGTACACCACGAGGTTCGGTTATTTCACGGTTGCTTTTCAACGTTCCATTGACAAAGTTACCCAGCCTCTTCGACACTATACAAGACTTGCGACATGCCTTTTATGCAGACGACATTATGTTTTAGACAAAGGCCTCAAATCCCGGAATGCAACTGGATTATAGAGCTAAACGTACACACAACAAACGTGTTATTCTCTCCAGCAGTCTGCTAGTGTGACGGCATTAGGAAATAAGCGGTCGTCTGGAGGGGTATCAGTTGTCGATTTTCTCCTACACTGCTTTGCCGTGCAGTTGCACCATCAATCGGCCTTGTCCCGTGCGAACATTGGGTGCGATCAATTGACTGGTCTCACTTCGTTGTCTGCACTTTCGGCGGCGGAAGTGGAGATACCAGCGTCTAAGCCGATAAAGCACAAAATCTTGACGCGCTCAACGCTCAGTGCTGACTGTCTCCGCGTGTTTGTCATATGAAGGAATTCAGTGACAACGAGGAAGCAGCGCCTGTGGTTGATAACTTGACAGTGAAGGGTGACAAAGAAACCAAAACCAAGTCTGAACTCGTAGAAGATTAAGGACCCTATCGAAGCTCGGGAGAGGTAAAACATCGCCACCAGGACAGAACACACGAAAAGATGCCCAGATTCAACGCAGCATCTCTGCGTCGTTCTGCATGTCTTGTATTTTTATTTGGGGGGGGGGGGTTATCTTTCAAAGCAACTCGTCCATGCATCTGCTTCAGCTGATAACACGGCAAAAAAAAAGATCTCACGGCGGGCACGCAGCATGAATTTCACCATCGCACTTGTTACAGTGAGCATTCTCCCTGCGTCTACAACGTTTTCAAGCAAGTGAAGTTCTCATTCCGACACCTTCACTGCTGCGTTTCAACATTGTACTTCTGCAAGGTGGCAATATATATATATATATATATATATATATATATATATATATATATATATATATATATATATATATATATATATATATATATATATATATATATATATATATATATATATAAGGTATGGAATATGGCACAACGGGAGCGTTGTCAACAAGGATAAATATATTTATTTCCCAACAGTTTCGGGAGGGGTCCTCCCTTCATCAGGGGATGAGTTATACTGACATGAACTTCCAAACTTCGTTGCTGCCGTGTCCCTCTCGCCTTGAAAGATGTTTGCGAGAGTGAGAGGGGACTAAAAAAAATAAAGAAAAAAGGAGAAAAAACGAAAAGAAAAAGAAAGAAAAGAAAGAAGTAAAAAAGAGGAAGAACCACTGTCAACACTGAGAACGAAACCAACTGTACGTGTACGTCCACATCCGGTTGTTATCACGTGCTGGTCAGTTCTCGACGTGTGTCGGGCCACCCAAGATTGTCGCCGCGGTGGCGGGAGGGGTCCGTGACGGCGTGCGTAAAGAAAGGGTTTCCCCTTAATTGCTCAGTCGGCTCTTTACCTTTAATCTTCGTCCGTTTCCCTTCAATGGTCATCAAGTGGTAGGCGAACATAAACACTTTGTATGTGCATGTGAAAAAAAGAAAAAAAAGGAAAAAAGAAGAAAAACAAAAAAAAATTGCCCGCAGCTTCCCTCGGGGGAACACTGAGGAGGATGCGGACCATATAATTGGTTAACGGGGTGTTAAAGTGCGACTTACTTGGGTCGATGGCTAAATTGGTTAACGTGGTTGTGAAATGGGGTGTTAAATTGCGACTTACTTGGGTCGATGGCTAAATTGGTTAACGTGGTTGTAGGAGGGGGTGTTAAATGAGTGAACACGTACACACGTATGCGAAAGGGCGGCGCTGGTCGAAGGGACGTCGATCATTGTGTTTGTGGATTCGTTGGAATTCATTTCACCGCGACCTTGGACGTCGACGCGCCGTACAAACCAACCGACGAGCGGCAACTGAGCGAGCGAGCGCCGACCTTGAGTATATATACAGCACGACGGCGCATGCACTGTCAGCTGTTGAATGTTCTCGAAGCGCGACGCCACATGCGCGTTCACTGGAGAATCAGGAGAATTGTAGATGTCGAACGCGGTGTGTAGAGGAGGAAGGGTGCACAGATGGTGGAGGAGTGAAGCGCGCGCGGTGTGTAGAGGAGGAAGGGATGCACAGATGGTGGAAGAGTGGGCGACGGCGCGACGGCGCATGCGCGCGCGTCAGCTGTCGAATGTTCGAGAAGCGGTGCGGACGGCGCACTACAAGGCGCGAGTATAAGATGCTCCGCATCTAAAACAAGAAAGGACAGCGTACACGTACAAGTCAGTCAGAAAAAACAAGCATGGTGTCCAGCTATCAATCTTTGTTACCAATTTCCTCCTGGCTTACTTCTCGGAGGCAGGAGAGTTTTCCGGGGACCTCGTTGATGCTGGCTACTAATGTTCGAAATTTGAAAATAAAATATGCCTCACGCTGTTCGCGCTCGCGTCTGTTTGGGAAACCGGACTGCAAAAGAGTTACGCTGATATTTTCAAAACTGTGGTTTGGCAGGCGCAGATGTCTAGATAAAGGTAGCTTCGGCAGTGAAGTGGCGTGGTACCGGTGATTATTGAACCGCAGCCGAAATGGCGTGTCTGTTTGGCCGATATATTCTTGTCCGCAGATGTTGCAATGTAGCATGTATATTACGTTACTGGAGTCACAATTAAGGCTTTCAGTTATGCAGAATTTGAAATCCGAGAAGTTCGCTTTGGATTCACGTGTTGTGACCATCTGTGGGCATACCTTGCATATAGCTTTTCCGCAGGGATGGCACCCTGATTGAATTTCGGGGGTGTTTGTTTTTGCTCTGACAAGAATGTCCTTCAAATTTTTATCCCTGCGGTACACCACGTGAGGTGGCTTCAAGAAAATAGAAGTTATTCGTTTGCTTTGCCTGATTATGTTGAAATGGCGGGAAAGTATGTTGTTGATTCATGGCGCTAATCACAATAAACGGTGACTCCACGCTTCTCGGATGTTCCCCGCACCGAATCTGCCATGACTCGTCTTCAGAAGCGAATAAGTTCGTATTTTAAATAAACGACGTGGCATATTTTTAGAATAAAATTTTCATGGCGTGCGTTTATTTTTATTTACTGCGTGATCGCCAACTCTTGTCTTTCAACGAGTGAATGACGTTGGAAAAGGAGAGAGAAAGAGAGAAATAAACGTTTATTTAGAAACAGTGTTCCGAGCGAGGCCCGGTATCACCCTAAGGTGGGAGGGTTCCCTAGTTCAGGAACCCTCTGGCTTGGACTGCCCTCTTGGTTCTGGCGATTAGTTGTCGCTGGTCTTCCAGGTCCTCGAAGACGAGCTTGGCCTCCCACGTTTCCATTAGGTGGTCGTCGTTTATTCTTGGGGCTTGGTCCCGCTCGAGTTGGATGTCGTGGTTTGCATGTCACTGGCATTCCAGGAGCAAGTGTACCAGTGTGTCCGGTACGCTGCAAAGCGGGCACATGAAGCCATGTGTCGTTGGGTAGAGGCGGTGCATTAATATTTTATGTATGTAAGTTTTGCTTTGCAGGCGTCTCAAAATCACGCTCTTTTAGGTTAGTCTTGGATGGGGTGGAGGGTGCAACCGTCGCTCCAGTTTGTAGTGTTGAAGTAGCGACGAGTAAATGTTTTCCACTACCTCGATCTCTGCAACCGCGGATCGGGTATCTTTTGGTATCAGGGCAGCCCGGCTGACGTGCTCGTGGGCAGCGGCGTAGGACGCTTCATTTCCCTGTAGACCCTCGTGTCCAGGAACCCAGATTACGCAGGTATATGGAAGTGGAGAGCTTCGCCGTTGCAGGTTGTTAATTACGTCGGCTGAGACGCCGCCCTTCGCGTAATTTCGGCAAGCGGCTGGCGAGTCAGTGAAGATCACCGTGGTGTCTTTACATGTGATGGTGGCGAGAGCGATTGCCGCTTCTTTTGCTGCGTCTAAGTCGTGTGCCTTGACTGTGGCCGACGCTAACTCTCAGCCTTGAGAGTCTACGACGCTGATAGCATACGCGTTTCTACGGAGGTACTTGGGCGTGTCGGTATAGCGGGCGTTCAGGTCTTGCCTGAACTTGCGTTGAAAAGCTTCTGCTCTAGCCTTTCGTCTACCTTTGTGGAATGTGGCGTGCATATTGCGTGGGATAGGCGCGATGGACAGGGACTCTCGAATGTCCACCGGGATGTGCTTTTTTCGGTCTGCATCTGCAATGTATGATTCTCTGTAGTTGAGATACCGGAGTACCGGCCTCGCAGTGGGCGTGAGCTTGAGTCGTTCCAGCTGGCTGTTCTTGTGAGCCTCCGCAAGCTCTTGCCACGTGTTGTGGTCACCCATCTTAAGAAGTTGTGAGGTAGAAGCCATGGGTGGTAGCTCTAAAGTGGCTTTGGTTGCCTTTCTTATCAGATTATTAAGTTTTTTCCAGTTCCGCGGTTTTTAAACTCAGGTATGGCGTGCCGTACGTGATGCGGCTGGTGAGCAGAGGTTGCATTGTTCGTATGGTGTCGTGTTCTTTAAGCCCATTGCGTTGGTTTGCGATCCTCTTGACGAGGTGCGTGAGCTGCGAGATAGTTCTTCGGAGTCTCGGTATGGTGGCCGCTCCTGATCCATCTTTGTGTATGTGAAGTCCGAGCACCCGTAGCGCATTAGCCTTCTTCTACGGCATATATCACAGCGATTCAGGTATGTCAAATCTTAGCTCTCGTTGTGTTCGAAATACCTTTTCTTTCCGTAGGATTTGCAGAACATGGTCTCTCCTTTTATTATCCACCATGGTGAATGTCCCTGTCGAAAAAACACGCTCTTTGGTGTCTTTCGTTTTCGGCAATAGGATCATGATTAGAGGCCGGATTTATAGTCACTAAAAATCGAGCTTCAGGCATGAAAAATTAGGTTGCAGAACACAGTTTTATGTCCTTAAAATTGTAAACAGGCAAAATGAAATCTATACAAAATTTTGAAAAACATACGTGTGATTCCAGTGTCTACGTCAAGAACACAAGAAATAATTTACCTTGTGCAGGTACAAAGATATCAATGGGTTAGCAAGCAAAGCCATGAATTCCCCCCCCCCCCCCGCAGGGTTTGCAGAACCTAGTTTTTTTCCTTTTATTGTCCAGCATAGTCAGTGTCCATAGTCGAAAAAAAAAACATGCTCCTGGGTCTCTTTCGTTTCGGCATGGCTGAGAAGCGGAGAACAGGCACGAATAGCCAGACCGCTAATAGGCCAGGAGAGTATTTTAGCCTCGTATTAACCAGGTATAACCACGCAGGTTCTATGAACGCCTTAAAGGGCGCTTCACCAGGTTTGAGCATTTCAAGGAGCCAAGAGAAATGCATGCGTTGGGCGCTCACAATCTCTGGCGAACGCATCGTTCCCTCCCCGTGTTCGTGGCCGTGGCTCGCTCGTCGTTCCAGAGCGCTGCTGTACCAACTATAATAAGAGTGGGCTCTGTGCTGGTGCGTGAACGATTACACCTTGAGGGCGTGTGGACAGTCCGTTGTGCGCAGCTTGTGGCTCCTGCGAAACACTTGAGAATCTCGTAGTTCACTGTCCCACGTTAGCTACGCAGCGGGCTTTGCTGATTAAGGAATATAAATTCCTAGGACTCAAGTGCACGACCCAAGACGACTACCTCTTTGCGAGAGGTTGTGCTTCCCGATGCGATCTGGCCCTCCGAGCTCTCCTTACATTTATTAACCGAACGAACCTGGCCACCCGTTAATAGATGGTTTTTATTATTATTTATTTTTTTACTTATACTCGTTTGTCTTTATCATTTTTTCTTTACTTCCTTCTCTTGTTTCGCCACGCCGCGGTGGTCTAGTGGCTATGTTACTCGGCTGCTGACTCGCAGGTCGCGAAATCAAATCTCGGCTGCGGCGGCTGCATTTTCGATGGAGGCGGGACTGTTGTAGGGCCGTGTGCTCAAATTTGGTGGCACGTTGAAGAACCGGAGGTGATCGAAATTTCCGGAGCCCTTCACTACGGCGTCTCTCATAATCATAAGGTGCTTTTGGGACGTTCAACCCTACATATCAATCCCTTAATTAATTAATTAATACTTATGTTATTTCCTTTTCCTCCCCTCTTATCTTTGTTTCATTTATTTCTTCCCTCCTCCCGAAAGAGTGAGCAGACGTTGTGCCCCTCCAGGTGGCAGTTGCCAGCTTGCTCTCTCCCTCTTTCTTCTGTGTCCTTGTGTATCTGCGTATGCAAATCAAATAATAATATTAAGCGCTTGTCTGTATCCTCTCTGAGTGTGTGTATTTTTGCGCTTGTTTCATCATGAACCTGTACCAACACGCCCAACTGGCAGTCATCCTAAGTAATATTAATCTCTGGCGGCATAAGCTTCACATTTTAGTCATTGTTTGTTGACGCACTACGCTTACTGCGCTGATCGTATTGATGTGAATTTTATTCCATTTCAAAGCTTTCGTTATTCACTTCCTAATGCAAGCTAGTAATGCCGTGTTGTCTGAAGCAGTATTGCATAGTAAAATCGGCGTTTTTTTTTTCTGTACAAGCCTTCGTTGTACTGGCAGTGTGGCAAAACTGTTTAACATTCCCCAAATGCAATTTGCTGAGCTTCCTAAGGAAGCATTATGCAAGATTTCTCCAAAGAGGAAGAATAAGATTGAAAGTAGAGCACCCATTATGTGAAATATTGGCATCAAACAGCTGTGACACCATGACTGAGAAAGGAAATATTATGGTAGCAGACTCATGTGGCAACACACTGAGGCTCATCGAGACTCTGGTCAAGCTGTGCATCTGTGTTGCTTGGTCTCAGCAATAAGTTGGCGAGTTTGATTTCAAGGGAATGCAGTGGAGAAAAAACTTACTCACTTTGAGTCTGAGGGAGAAATTTTTGGTGAGTCTGAATCCGAGCAAGTGTCCAGAGCAAAATATATCTTTCGAGTGAGTTTAAGCGAGCTCCAATACTCTGGCTGGCTTCTCATTCTACGTTTACCTTTATATTTGTTACTAAATTGCTGCTGTGCATAATGTTTATGCTTTAAGTACTCCTAATCGTTGACCTCCTAATGTGACATGAAACATCATTTGCATTTAGTGTTCTTTTAATTCAAGGAGCACAAGTCTAACTGTAGGTTAGGAGAGGCAAGCATAATTCACCTTCCATTTATATTGCATATTGCAGTGCGTCTTTGTGAAATGTTAAGTGAAAATGTTTGTCAGTAATGGATTCAACACTGACGCCCTGGGCACAGCTTGTTCTTGAGCACCAAGCTGATGCTGTCTGTGCTTTTATCATTGAGTAAGCAATGAATATGAATGCCTCTAGTAAACTCATAAGTGTGCTTTACAAAAGCAACAAGCATCATAAACAATAATTGCTACTGCTTTCTCACATATGGTTACTGCTAAAATAAAAAGACATCATTGTTATATTTGGCACTGTTCACCTTTTTGGAATATAGCCTGTGCAAAAAGGGAAATGTCCATGTTTATGTATCAATCACCCGTCACTGTAACTGCCACTGTGACGTGCACTCCTAGACTGCTAAGAACGTCATTTGTTATTTTGAGTTAGCTTATTCACTGCCTGGCATGAAATGATTCAACTTTTGATGCCCCTTAGAGTTTTGAAAGACACAATGAGTAACTCTGCTTTCTGTTATGGTACGAGTAAAAAGCAAAGTGTCCTCCGCTGCGGGTGGTGGAGACAGTAGCGTAAAACTAGTACAACAGCTAGAAGGCAAGTGAGAATATTTTGTTTGGTCACGCTTGTTATTTGTTCGTGTGTCTCGGCTGTCCATGTCAAATAAAAGAGCAAGGACAATGTTTTTTACTAAGATTATATCTGAAAACTGTACTTGTGCATAAATGCTATAGGCAGCTGCTTCATCTGTTCTTTCATTATTTCTTTTAGGCCGTGCACCAGAAAGGTACTCCACTGAAGAACTGCTGGGGCTTCATAGATGGCACGGCACGACGAATTTGTCGGCCATCTAAGCTCGAGCAGGAGCACTACTCTGGGCACAAGCGCTTCCATTGCCAGAAATATGAGGCTGTTATGTGCGCCACTGGTATTATTTGCCAGCTAGATGGCCCATTCAGGGGACGGCGTCATGATGCTGGTAAGTGCTGGGAGTAAGATTTTGCCTTTGCAGAAACTCTGCTTATAGCTGTCAAATGGCAAATTGTCATATCACAAACATACCTAGGTTATAACTCATGTGCTAAGAACCTAGCTGAACAGTGAGCTTTTGGTCTAGTGTTATTGTTATTTGTCCAGGGCAGTATAATGTCAGCATACTGAGATCATATTTTTGACTTGCAGACGGCAGGCAGCTATTCTGTGAACAGATATGGCTAAGATCACTGTTAGTGCATGACGAAGCCTCTGTGGCACAAGCACATAGAACACTGTTTCAGTTTTAGGACAGTCGCTGAAGGAAGCAACCGCAGTAGGTAGGTAGTTGCGATTGCCACCACTCCCCATGCATTGAGAATAAATTACTAATAATATACCACTCACTTGAGTTAGTTCTGAGAAATATTTTTCAACAATATCGATGAATAAGTCTCCTAATCTAAAAGCCATCTTAATGTTTGATCGTGTGGCTGAATACAACTCCTGGATTTTTTTTTTTTTTGTGTGTGACCACTGC
Organism: Rhipicephalus microplus; assembly: GCF_043290135.1. Taxonomy (NCBI): domain Eukaryota; kingdom Metazoa; phylum Arthropoda; class Arachnida; order Ixodida; family Ixodidae; genus Rhipicephalus; species Rhipicephalus microplus. The sequence continues at coordinate 102,787,650 of NC_134704.1, read as the reverse complement.
TTCACAGTCAGCTTAAAATAATTGCATTCATGCAATCAAATGTGGTGCCACATCGTCAGTGACATTCCAAAGAGTGCTCATGCACACAGTTGCATGAAGTACAGATTGCTGAGAAAGAAAGCTACTTGATCTTGCATAATCTTTTTCAACCAATTCATCAGGATATATAATGACTACCAAGAACTTCTTCAACCAATTCATCTGTAAATATAGTGACTACCAACAATGTAAGCCAAGATGCCATTCCAGCTACCAAAGTTTTCGTTTCACAGTACACCAAATTTTGCAATAGCGTGAAACCAGACTTCTCAATTGTGGAATACAGTCGGGAGGTGAATGTTCTGATTTCAAAATTAACTCAACATTAGGGGCCACATACAGGTACTATGTTTGCATCAGCATTGTTCACTCCACTTGCACTCTTTACTGGAAAACCATTGTTTGGCATTCAAAAAGTTCTTTATTATTACTTCCTAATAGGCTTTATGGTAGTGCAGTTAAATATTCTGATGATTACAGTGCAAGCTTAACATTTCTTTGTTACATGCCATGCAAAAAATTCACACGTAGTATTTTCACATCTGTCACACAATAATCTAATCAACTGCATTGTATACTGTTCCTTAAATACAAGTTAAACAGAATAATTTTGATCTCGTAAATTAAACTTGCCCAAATTGCTTCAAGATCCTACAATGTGAAAAATTACCTCCTTTCTTGGAGCTGGCTTCAAGGAAACTTTGTCACTTGCAGCCATGTGTAATGAACTTCCCAACTTTTCACGTTTTAGCTGGATTATTAGTTATTTTGCTAGAAAGTTGTTAGATTAGCTTAAATGGCATATAGTGTCAAATGCAGGTATGCAGCATGTCTGGGGAGAAGACACGGTGTAGAGCCAGCATGGCATTCTCTGCCATTCTTTACAACCATGTTGCAACAATTGGACACAAAAAATACTGTCGACACTGATCTTTGTGTTAATGCTGTGCACTGACACTCATGCATCAGCCAAGTTCTGGCATAAGAAAACTTGTGACACCTTTTGTTTTGTTGCAGGCATCCTGAAAGACACCAGGCTCTACGAAAATATTGTCAAGGTAGCCAGGGGTAACAAATATGTGATTTATCGAGACCCGGTCTACCCATTAAAGCCTCTGCTCCTGAAGCTTTATGGAGGCGCCCGCTTGCAGCCCTACCAGGTGCACTTCAACAAGTGCATGAGCACTGTACGGCAGGCTGTTGAGTGGGGCTTTGGTAAAGTGGCTGCAGACTTCGCATTTGTGGACTTTCACAAGAACTTGAAAGTGACGCGTCAGAGAGTGGGAAGGATCTATAAGGTCGCTACACTTCTCACCAACTGCCGCACCTGCCTGTACAACAGCCAGGTGTCTATGTACTTCCGCCTTGAGCCACCCTCACTCAGTGACTATTTAATTCCATTTAACTGATGCAATCTTATGCTTTCATTTTATTTCTTTTCAATTTACTGTACTAATATTTGTTTCTCTATATACAAGAACATTTGATTTGTGCAGAAAGTCTAGTGTCGAATGATGTTATGGTATTGTATTCAAGTGTGTGCCGTGATATTTTTTTTTAATCAGTACAATTCAGTCTTTATTCAGTACAATACAGCACAAGTAAAAAGTTTACATAATACAGAAGGAGGTCCCAAAGTAAAAACTGTCAGGGGGACCTCCTATGAATTCATGTATAAAAATATAGAACAAAGATTGGCAAATAAGGAAAAAACAGCAAGCGAATAAAACAAATTGAACGTAATGAAAATTATTATTGAAACTTATGGTGGTTCAAGATTTTTACATGTAAGTGATAAACAGGAGATGACTAATTGGATTAAATGACTATAACATAACACATACATTTTACTAACTAATACAGTGTCACTTCAGAGCCTATACACGTACACATAAATGCATATAATCGTATTTAAACACACATATATATACACATACATATATATTCAGGTGTCGCATGTTGTTAGTAAGAACTGTTTTAGATGCCGCCGGAAACAATGTAATGAGGTGCTTGATTTAATAATTGATGGTAGTGAGTTTCAGAAAGAAATTGCAGAAAACAAGGCTGTCATTTTGCTGTAGTTAGTGCTTACTCTTGGAAGCAGAAGGTTACTATTTTCAGAAAACCGTGTGTTATTAGTATGTCAGTGGGAATGTCACCGACTCTACTTCTGAAATAATAAAATTCCAAATTTGAGTTGAAAGGTGAAAATGAAAAGTAGAATTTCGAGAGTGCTAAAGAGGGGTGCTGCTAATGCTGAGGAGGAACTATGTGTGATAATTCGGACTGCTCTTTTCTGAAGGTGAATGAGATGTTAGGTGTGTGGCGTAGGTATTGGCCCAGGATGAAATGCAGTAGGTTAGGTGACTGTTAATGAAAACATAGTAAAGTGATTTTAAAATGTGTTGCTGAAAACAATGACATGTGCGAATGAGTATGCGGATGCCAAAAGCAGTCTTCTTGATGACAAAATTCACGTGAATGTTATATTTGAGTTGAGGGTCTAATGTGAAATCTAGAAAAGTAGTAAACTTTGATGGGGTGATGACGCAGTTATCAATGTATAATTCGGGGGAAAATGTAACGCATTTTTGGGACGAGTGAAATAACATAAAAGTTGTTTTAACAGGGTTGATTTTCAATAAGTTATTTTTGCACCATGAAACAAGTTTCGCGACATCAGTGTTTAATTTTGCTAGTATATTGTTAAGATCTTTGTCACTAGAAAATATCGTGGTATCGTCAGCATAAAGGATGCAGTCAGATGAGTTAAGTGATGATGGTAAGTCGTTAATGTAGATAAGAAACATGAGAGGTCCCAGAATTGAGCCTTGTGGGACTCCCTGGTTAGTTATTATTGGTGAAGATAAAACACCGCCACAATTGACAACCTGGGTTCTGTTAGCGAGGTAGCTTTGTAAAAGGGCTAAAGTAGGCCCACAGATTCCCAAGGAATTAAGTTTAGCATACAAAATAGAGTGATTTATAGTGCCGAAGGCTTTAGTTAAATCTATAAATAACGCCCCTGCCCAGAGCTCCTTATCGATGGACTGTTTTATGCTATCTGTTAGTTTAATAAGTGCTAATTCGGTAGAAAACTTAGCACGAAAACCAAACTGCTTATGTGACAAAAGGTAAAATGTTGCTAGGTAGTCCATTAGGCGATTCACAGTGGGCTTCTCAATTACCTTACTAAAGAATGGGAGGATTGTTATAGGGCGATAATTAGAAAAAAGTTTTCGGTCTCCCTTTTTGAATACAGGAATTACTTTTCCTTGTTTAAGGATTGTAGGGAAAATGCCTGAACGAAATGCGGTGTTAATAAGCTCTAAGAGCACAGAAGATAACTCACGAGCAACAAGTTTGATTTTAGCTGGATAAATTGAATTGAGGCCACATCCTGTCGTCTTCAAACTTGTTATAGTGCAAAGAACCTCAGCAGGTGACGCGAGTTTTAAGAAAAAAGAGTGAGGCAAGCGAGACAACGAAGGCAAGTTAGTGACAGTCGATACTGAGTTGCTGAAAAATGATTCATTAAAAGAATTGACGATAGTGACAGGGCAAGTTAGAACGCTGGTGCCATCCGAAAATTCGGCCTCAAGTGCTTCTGGCTGATAAAGATGTAAGAATTCTTTAATTACGTTCCAATTTTTCTTACTGTCATTACCATTTTCGAGCACTTTATTTTGATAGTAGGTTCGTTTGGCTTTCTTGAGTAGGACAGTAAGAGTTTGTGAATAGAGTTTAAAGCAGGTCCTGAGGGACAGATTGAACGGCTGAAGTTTTACTGTTTTGTAAAGGTTATATTTTTAATTTATGCTACGCAGTAGTCCTCTAGTAATCCACGGGTTTCTAGGCGCTGAGTACCAACGCGATATGGTGGATACAGATGTACACGAGTTTATGATACCTGTTAGTTTCTCAGTCAAGGTACTAAACGCTTTATTAACATAAGGTTCTTGCGATAGTTTCCCCAGTCAAAGCGGGATACCAAAGCAACGAATTTCGCAGAATCGAAACGACATCCACTGACCATTTTATATTTACAATTAGTTTGTGTTTTTAATAACAGAAAAATTTGATAATGATCTGTTAGATGAAAATTGACCACACCGGCCTTCTGAACTCACATAACGTTACTGCGTATATGGTCAATAAGCGTGTTCCGACCAGAAAGAGCACATCGTGTCGGAGAATCCAGCAGAGATGTCAACCCATGACCCATGAAGCAGTTAGAGTATTGAGCACAAGAACCTTCGTTAATATTTGTAATGTCAATGTTAATGTCGCCTAAAATGATCACGTTATAATTTTAAGAAATAAACAAGCTTACTATATTATCAAGCTCAACACAAAAGTCACCTTAAGATGATGATGGGGACCGATAAATTGAACCAATGATAGTTCTTTTGTTAGACGGAAGGAAATCACGGTCAAATTCGAGCCATACTGATTCACATTTCGACACAGAAAATGCGATATCAGTACGTCGTTTATATGACAATGCGTTAGAAATGAATATGGCTGATTCACCATGATAGTCCCCGAGGCAATGAAAAAATTCAGTACGATAGCCAGGAATAGAAAACATGTTATCATCAGCTGCAGATAGCCATGTTTCTGATAGACATATGAGCGAAAAGTGATGATCGGTTAAAGAAAGGAAATTAACCACATCATCAAAGTTTTTCGGTAAGCTTCAGGTAGTTTATTGATCGTGCTAGGAGCCTTAGTTGTGTTTATCTGGCCGTGGTATCGCTACATAGGAATATTACTACCACATAAACAATGACAAGTTGGTACTTAAACTGTACTGAAAACAGAGTTACCGCGTGCAACCGTGTGCTTAGATTTAAGAACGCTTTAAAGAAGCCAGACATTGGAAATAATTCAGACGGCATGCCTTATATGCAATGTCGTGTAACTTAACTGAAAATTTCATCTTTGTTACACTGTCTTCAGTGTTTATGTGGCATTGTTAGTGACTGACTGAAGGCAGTGGTAATTTTTGTCTGAAAAAAAAAAACATGCTTGTCTCATTAATCAGACTTTTGTTGTAGCACTGTCATACACGTAATCAATCGATGAAAGCTTTCTGCTGAACTCTTATATAAGATTTTTATGTCTTTACTGGTGCGAGAACATGTGCGTACATGTGGTAAATGCAGTATAGTGTCAGCCCCTGAGCCACTGAAGGATGCGCGGCTGCGAGTATTTGTATATGCGCCGTCGACCGCCTATCCACACTTGCGCGGGAGCGGTGCTGGCACCTATAGCCCGATCTCTGGGAGGTTGCCCGATATGACAAATTCTTGAGCCGCTAGACACCAATGGCTACGGTACCCTTTATTAGCTGCTGTGCTTCGCTTTAAGGCATCTTCATAATTTACCTTAATGAGATCAGCTCCTGTGTCATCCCTTCTCTCTGCACATAACAGTATGTTAAAAACAAAGTAGTGCACAACTGTCTGACACTAGGCATGTAGCTTATGCCTTTCTTCATGACTTTTCTTCAGATGAAGGGGTGATTATTTCTACACCGTTATCTTCTGTCTTTTTAGGTGTTATGTGTTCTGGTTTAAGTGCAGTTGTTCTCTAGTGGTGTCAGTTCTTCAAGGAGTATTTAGAAGACGCCTCTGACATTCCAAAAATAACAAACCTTGCTCGTGCCAACAGAACCTAACAGCTACCCATGTCTGCATTTTCCCATTAGTCTATTGTAAGATGGTCTGTTGAAGGCCGTGATTAAGTTTGGTGAACTACGTACATACGTACGTACGTGTGTGTGTGTGTGTGTGTGTGCACATGACAAGGTAATCATGGTGGTGCTATCGGGTCGCTCCACACCTAAAAATCTCCAACTTTTTTTATGAATCAGGATGTAATGAAAATACGGGGATGAGAGCCAGACACCTTGCTATGTTGGAGGAACGAAAGCAACTACCTGTAGCAGCACCTTCTGCCGATGCTCGTGCTCTAAACCCATTTTTATTTTATTTGCAACACACCTTAAATGTATTTAGAGCAAACTTTTATGCCCATTTTGCAAAATATGTAGATATATATCCATTTTGATGCACATGGCTGGGCAATAATGGTCACATATTTTGCAAAGGTTGCTTGTGCTAAGTCTGCGAAATAGCGAGTGCCAAAAATGAGACACCCATCCAAAATTACGCACCACGTAGAGTTTCACACCGATGGCACGCTTAATTATGCTTGTTGAGTGCTTCTGATGGGACTTCGTACAAGACTTTGAAGACTTCTGTTGTGTCTGTTTCAGCATATCTTTCTTGTTCACGCATACCCTACACACATAAAAAGGCCCTAACATACTTTGTGCCTCTTATGTTATGCCGTGAAACTTCACCACCTTTTAATACAAAAAGGCCATGACATCGTCTTTCAGTGGTTACCTGGGCATTGTGGTGTAGGCGGCAATGATTCTGCAGATCATGCTGCTCGCACGTCACATAAAGAAGCGAACAGCGTTCAGATTCCGCTTTCAAGAGCGGATGCGGCGAGGCAGATTCGTCAAATGGCCCGCAGTCTCACACTGACTGAGTGGAACACACCAAGCATACGACGTACAAGACTGCACAAGCTCGACCCTTCACTACAACTACGGCCTCCACCCAGCCTACATCGACGTGCAGCTTCGCTTCTCTATCGCCTTTGGCTGGGAGTTGCTTTCACGAAAGCTTATACCACGTTAATCAGCATTACTGACAGTGCGGCGTGCGATGTTTGGCGGCACCGACGAAAATATCGAACACCTGCTGTGCCATTGTCCTTGATTTGCCTCAGATAGACAAGTACTTGCCAACGCAATGCAGCGACTGGATGATCAACCTGTTTTTGTGCAGGTGCTATTACAGCAACGTCCACATGCCTCGACAGCCCACAAGGCAGTGAAAGCCCTGCTGTGTTTCTTGAGAAAGACAGGCTTGTGTGAACGCCTCTGACATGCGGTAGAGTTCTACACGCTGCAGTGAAATTACTGTCAGTCTCTCCATCACCCTTTTTTTTCTTTTCCCTCTCTTTTCTCCTTCTCGTCTTTCTTTTCCCCTTCCCGAATCCCCCGGTGTAGGGTAGCCAACCGGATGTCTTTCTGGTTAACCTCCCTGCCTTCTCCCTTTTGTTGCTTCCTCCTCCCTTATGTTATGCATTTTTAGGGTTTGTGGTTGCTTTGACGTATAATTTGATGGGATGTTTGCAGTTGCATAAATGTATATCTGTTTGGCGCTGAAAGATGTGTAGGCTTTATGCATGTTTCTGCAGCTGTGTGAAAATAAAGGATTGTTCAGTATCTCACCCAGTGTCGATGTTTTGAAATAGCATACAGTAGTCTGGAGTAGAAAAATCATGGCCTAGGGTAGAGACTCATTGCTCACTCAAAGTCGCAAAGTGTGCATAAAATTGTGACATAAACCTGGTGAAAAATTATTTGGTTTTATTTTGTTTGGCATTATTCATTACTAAAGTCACTACTCCGCTGGGCACTCAAGGTTTCCAAAGCATCTTTGTAAAATTTCAGGGACAAAAGCATCACAGAATGTATCACATGAGACCACAAAATGAAAACTATTTCAGCCCAGCCAGAAACTTTGATCTACAAAGTGAAAGCAAGAGGCAACATCTGAACAAGAGCCGGCTAAGCAATGTAAATATACTTGAGTTTATTGTCTATCACATAATTAACTGACCAGAATTATTGAGAAATAGCTCGGGGACATTCAAGATCTTAAGTACATGCAACAAACTTCAGGTACATCTAATATCACAATAACATATTGTGATAGCCCCTACAATGAAGACACTTTCTGCACAGCCAAAAAACTACATCTAGCTTTTGACCAAGCTGGGTATGCACAACACCTTGGAAGAAATAGCCAAAACACAATGCATTTCGCAGCTTGAATGCGTGTCAACCACTACCATAAAAAAACAACAAATTATGAACAAACTTGGCACAATTTACCACCAGCATGGCCAGAAAATTTATATCTCAACAAAAATTGGAAACACCGTTGCAGTGGCTAGTATTCATGGGCACGTGCACCTCGACTTCAACAGAGGCCGACGAAAGGCCAAAGCGGAGGCTTGGCTTTGTTTTTTTGGCATGGAGAGAAGTGCATGCTTTGTTGACGTGACCGAGTATTGTAATTGTGACAAGAGTAGTAGTAGTAGTAGTAGTAGTATTTTTATTTACAGTAATCCAGATACAGAGCTCACTGCAGGGGCAAAGGGCTAAAGGCGAACAGCCTGACAAAGGCCCTTGTCCCTCCGCAGTCCGTGACAGTGCAAGCTTAAACAATATATATATTCAATACATTAGTTTCAAGCAACCTGAAATTGTAAACACAAAATTCAAACATGATTAGCATAAGAAGTTTACATAACACATTTAAAAAATTATAGGTCACTCTCGTTATAATTCACAACTAAACAATATCACACAATTACACTGCCGTAATAATAGACAGGTTTCAAAGCTGAAATTACATACAGCATACGCATGGAACATTTGGAAATAGCAGAGGAAGTAGCCATATTGTTGCAGGAAGAAGACAGGCACACGAGTGCAGAGTTGGTGTTTTGACAGTATTTGTAGTGATTGCACAGGTGGTGATCAGTCAGGTCAATTTCTTCCAATCCAGGTGAGCTTTCTCGTTCTTTTTAGTGCAACATCATCCTCCCGGCAAACGTAGCTCCATCCCGGTACAAATCATGGAGGGCGAAGTATATATGGTTTGCGCCTGGCGACATGAACGTCACTGTTGACGTGACGTAGCAAAAACACGTGAGCTGGTGCTATTTCGTATACCCAACACAATATTGGCGTAAGGTCTTGTACGGACCAGAATAACACGAGAATAGTTTTTCAGCCGAGCTAACAAGGCGCGGGGGCGTCCAGAGCAGTACAAAAGAACCAAGAGGCAATTGTGTCTTGGTGCTGATGATCGTAGCGTCGCTTTTGAGAAGGTTGTGACGTCGCGAGGTCTTGATGAGCGACCTCTCGGGCATGGACGGCCGAAGTGATTGCATCGTGGGCGTAATTGGTTGTTGAGAATACAACACCAGATGGTAGGAATGTGTCGAACGGCAAGACAGGGCCGCAGCCATACAAAAAATAAAATGGGGAAAATCCAGCGGTTTCGTGACAGGACGAATTGTAAGCAAAATGATTGTACAGTAAAGCGGTGGACAAAATCATGGTGAATGTCGGAAACGTACATGGCCAGCATGTCAGTTAGGAGTGTGGTTTAGTCGCTCGGTGAGCCCCTTCGTTTGATGGTGGTATGCGGTAGCAATCTTGTGTTCAGAAGCTCAAAAGCGGAAAGGGCCATCGTCGACCTTTGGCAATAAGTAACGGGTGTCGCACAGGGTGTCGCGAGTGAGCATTGCAGGTAGAGGTGCGTTCAGGGCGAGATGAGGGCGGGTGTACAAAAGTAGAGTTGGCCCCTGCGCGCGAAGCAATTAGAAGTGGCGTAGTAAAGTCTTGCAGACCACCCATCAACAAGCAACGGCTTTGATGGCGCTTTCCCGGGCGTGCACAGCACTGGCGCCGATGTTGGTACATAGGTGTCCTGACTTGAGCGTATTTGAATATGAGTGGACTTGACCACTTACGTTGGCAGTGGGTAAGTAGCATTTTACACGTTTGGTAGAGGTGAGTGACGTATGTGGCTTGTGTGTGGCTACATTTCAGTTACTCGCCAGCTGGCCCACGGTTTCCGTCAAGAACTCAGTAGGAGGCATGTCATGTGATCCAGCAGATGTAAATTCTGGAGGAGGCTCAGTGGGCGTGCCTTGACTTGGGGAAGCACCTTCAGTAGTCGGTGCACGTGGGTTCGTGCGCAGGTCGGTATGGAGACGGGTGCCTGTATGGCAGGCGTGAGATGCGAGGTCTGCAGTGACATAGGCGGACCAGGCACGTCGTCCTCAGGAGCGTCGGTCATACTCGCAGCGTCTCGGAAGTTTGGCCATGGTCGATGGCTGGTGCCTTTAACTTCGGCTGCGGGAGACTGTAAGGGCGATGCTGGTCGTTGCTGGCAGGACGCCCAGAGCGTTGAGGCTGGTAGAGAGTCCCCTTCGGACATTGGGGATGGTGAAGGTTCAGCAACCGGGAGGTGAATAGCGAGTGAAAGGATGTCTGCGCTAGACTCCGAGGCGTGCGGCCAGGTAGCCGTCGTAGAGTCGGATGGGGCCACGGTGTCGTGTGCCGTCGATGTCACGGAAGACGTGCATGTGGCAGGCACGTGCGACGAAGCTGTGCATGGGGGCTCTGAGGGAATGTACCTCTCGGAGAGGAGGTAAGTCGCAGTGGGGGCGTCTTCTACCTTGTGGTGATGGTCAGATGCAGGAGTGGATGTTTCTGCGACTGGATCAGGGGTAGAAGTAGTCAAAGCTGGGGTACCGAGGCAGCAGTCAATGGAGGGCTGCGGACCGGTTCGTAGCTTGCTCTGCGACGCCTGGGAAACCTGCCAGGTTTCCCAGGCACATTGACCACTTTAAGCGCTACCTAGTTTCCGGAAGTGAAGCGGCCTGTGGACGGGGACAAAGAGTGGTGCATGAGCGGCGAACTAACCGATGACCTGGCAAAGACGGGGAGTGGCAAGATTTTGGCGGGAAATCGATCTGGTTGACGATAGTGATCTGGTTCGGCGTGTAGGGCGAGAAGGTATGATCGTCGAGCAGCAGGTGGTTGCGACTGGCATAACCGCTGACGCTTGGTTTGCCATTGTCGCTGACTGAGACATTGGCTGTTGGTTTTCCTGGCAAGCACATGATGTTTACTGCAAAGCTCCATCGTGGTACCCAGCACCTCCACCAAATGTTGCGGGAAGAGTGCAGAGGCACACGAGTGCATAGTTGGTATATTGACAGTAATTTCAGCAGTTGTCCAGGGGGTGACGAGTCGCATCATCTTCTTCCAATCTGAGCGAGCTTCTTCGTTCTCTAGATTGCAACAATATTCCACTGGCCCTAAAAACCCAGGTATGCAAAGTTGTCTAATGCAAATCCGAAACAGCAATAAAAAAACTACGTTAAAAGCACGATTCCCAAGGAAGCCTTGGCCATTCTGGCAAAAGCGGGCAGATCCCCAAACGTGAGCTCGACCATCCTGTAGTTCCCACTCACATCACCACAGAATGTGATATCCTCCCGAATAAAAACGAGACTACACAATTGATGGCCAGAGACATGCTGCGCTGAACACGGACATGCCTCTCGTACAATAAGGAACATACCTCGTGTATAAGGATAGGATCACTAGCTATAATGAAAAAAACAAAAGCATGTGTTAACACAAGAATGATATTCCCACCGCTTAGTCCCAAACTAAACAGCAGACAGGCCATTTTCTGGGGACAGCTCTAGATGAACAACTTCCCTAACCCAGTTTGTCTAAAATGGATATATTCGAACAATCATCAGGACGACACATAAAATTCGTACCAGAAAGGACGTGCAACACTCTAACACATGTTATAGGGTTGTAGTTATGTTGCCAGAATGCTTGCAGTTACTCTGAAAACCTTTTCATTGAAGTTGGCTACTGCTCTACACATCTCAAACATTGGCGTCTAAATGTGAGCAGTCCAGCAAGCTCACAAGGCGGCTTTGAGGCAAGGCTTTGACGTTTCCCCGTGTGAGAGGAACCCGATATTGCATTCAACCTTGATAGACATTCGATAAAGTTGTATCCATAATAAAAAAATTGGAAGCGCAAACCAACGGGACACAAGAGAAGAGACAAACAAGCCCGTTGGTTCGCGCTTCCAATTTTTTCATTATGAATTTGTACTAACTAGCCTGCCTGTCAACCCTTCTGAATGTTGTATCCTTTGAACCATAAAGTGAGAGAAAGAGGCAACATCTGAATCTCGAGCTTGTGCCCTATAGCTAAAATGTCTCAGCCTGAAATAAAATTAGTGAAACAACAAATTCAGCAATGAAGAGGAGCCGGTCACTCAATGCAAGCATATATGCACCTGCAGGCATCATATGAGGTCTGTTAGAAAAGTACCCACCCTTTGGTGGAACAGCAAAAACGGGCATTATTGGAGCATTGTAAACCTAAACACCCTCAAAGTAGTCCCCTTGGGACTCTAGAGACTGCTCTTAGAGGTTCTGCCATTGTTGGAAGCATTCTAGCGCTGCTCCAGCCGCTCCCTTATTTTCCTTGCAATGAAAAACCAATGAGAGCACTGTGCATACCTCCCTCAAACACTGCATCCTAGCGACTGACGAAATTGCCAGGCGGGAAAAAATTCCCACGTGCACACGAAGGCTCAAAATTGGCTAATGCAAGCGCGCTTGTTCCAAATCCATGAAGTGCTTGCAAAAAAAAAAGGGTCGGATACTGTTTTAACAGACCTCGTACATTTTCCACTGGCCTTATGTGAGACAAAGGGGCAATGTATTGGCAAAAGCGAGTGGCAAACGGGAGGCACTATCTGCAGAGCTTGTTGAACAGCTAACAGCAAAGCATCACCAAGAACAACTGTTGCAGTTTTGTACAACCATAAAATTGTTCATAAAATACACCTAAACCTCCATGTAACAAAGTACGAAACATCACCGATACAAATCATCGCATTGAAGGTTCTTCGCATGAGGGTTGGAACTTCTATGACAAAACCTGAGATGCCCATGTATTTAGATTTAGGTGCATGTTTAAGATCACTACATGGAGAAAATTTCTGGATCTCTTAACTACGGCGTCTCCCACAATCATATTGTGGTTTTGGGACATAAAAACTCTACAAATATTATTACATTACACCCACCTACTTTCCTTTGCAGTGCTATTCAAGTAATTTCATGACTTCTGTATTATATTACTACACTGCTATTTTTTCTACTTCAACTCTTTCCAAAATTTAGAAGAATGTATTCCCCTTCAACTGTAGTGGCTGGTCTCTGTTGCACGGAAGATGACTTGACAAACGCTAAAAGTACATGTTTTGACAACTGGCACTAGCAGATGTTTTAGTGTACTGCCTTCCTTTATTAATTTTTTTCATAAAGCGTATGGACATTCAGGTGCTAAATAAAAATGAAACTTCAACCTTAATTTTCTTCACGAATAATTAATTTCTAACTGTGAAACATGGGGTTAGAGTTCTCAGAGTGCAGTTTGTCAACCTAAAACCAAGTCATTGTGTCTCTGTAATGTTCACTCCAAGGAGCCATGACAAGCAATTTTCGTAATCTGTATAATAAAAGTTGGTCCTTTGCTGTTGGCAGATGAGCTGGTGAAATTTCAGCACATTTGGTTGAAGATTTAATTTATAATGAGGATTTTTATAAACACGCATGTGGCCCGGTAGCCTCACAACAGTACTTGTGAACCATGACATAATAAGCCACTTGCTTTGTGAGCGTCTCTACTCCGTCCAACAACTGTTTCATGGTCAGGTGCGGTACAATGGAGCTACTTCAACTTTTGTATGCCTTGTAATTAAAAAATTGAAGAATTTGCACTGGCTGAAGTTCGAGAGAAGACAGATCTCCTGCATGAAACACATGACGTCCCACACCCCATGGCAACATAACGGTAGCTGGCAGTGAGCGGATTTTATAGCTGGAGACTTCTATAGCTGACTTAGCAACAAGATATTATTTTTTTAATGCCTGTTTTTCATACATTTACAGACACAATAGACGGTCTACAATTTTTAGCTGAGAACAGCAGTACGGAGGGTGACCTTGTCATGGCCGCGAATAAGTTCTTAGTTATGTCGGACTTAGTTACATGGAGGTTCAAATGGATGCATCTACTTATTTATGAATGACTTTATGATTTCAAGCTGTGCTTGTTGATAGCCCTTGTTGTGCCTGCGCTCCTCAGCTAGCGCCTCTAGCTCCTGCCGCCTAAGCTGGAACTCAAGCTTCTTTAGCTTTAATTTCGCCTCCTGCTCCGCCTGCCTCTGTTGAAGCTCCATTTCTTTCAGCTTCATTTCCTGCTCATGGCGCTTTATCTCGAACCGCAGCCGGTCCTCTTCAAGTTGGAGGCGGCGGTTCTTAATTGCAATGTCCCGATCACAGCGGGCCTCAATGAGGGCATATATTGCCTCAGCGTGCCGCTGCGGACCTGCACAAATTTACAAGGAACAGTTAACTGTCTTAGGTTCAAATGGATGAGCAAGTGCAACAGTTTACAAAGCACCATGATATTCTACTGAGCACACATGGTTCTATTTAACACAGTATACTCTCAGTAAACTGAAATCTATTAAAGGGAATTGTTGCTTAAATGAAACAACTTCATTCAACACGGTTGCTTTCGTACTTAGATTCTCCACTTTTTTTTATCTCGGAATTACTGTTAAAAGGAAAACATTTTCTAGTCTCTTCACATTCCATTTATCGAGAGTCTAGTGTACAGTACTATTCCAAAACACTAGACTTATAAACACAGGCAGGTAAATACTGCAATAATAGTCAAGCTGCCTCTGTACACACAAAAATTGCTTGCAACAAAATGTTTAGAATACTTAAAAGAGTATTGGGAGAAATCTTTTAAGTTGTTTCTATGCATCAAATGAAAGGTCAAGCCCTCAAAACCAAGAAAATTCACTTATAAACTTGACTACACTTTAAAAAGCAAATGTGACACGTTTTTAAAAAGCTGGTTTTCTTTCATATACTGTATACTGACGTCAAGGCACACTGTAGCCACATGAGTTAGCGACATGCTCACGCTAGATATGGTGATATGGTCACATTACACGGACGTTCCATCATCTATTGCTATACACATGTGGGTCAAAGAAGGACCAAGTGTTGTTCTGGCTGGCATCCAGTTACTGCACACTTGTTGTAGCACCCAATAGTGAACGAATCTATGGAACTTGTATCTATTGCGGCCTGTTTTGCTACTGAACTTGTAACGGGAACTCGTTCTGAAATTTGGAAGGAACGAGCTTCCGTTACTGATGTACAGGAACGTTTACAACACTGCACACGCATTATGGGCACATGAACAATCAGGAAAAGAACAGATTGAAGATAATGTTGGTTTTTCAATTTGGGTCCAACTAACACAAGTGGTCGCCCTAGAAAACAAGAAAAAAAGTTTAGATAACTTGCGATAAGCAATGGTGACAAAAACTCCTTCGTTTATTTTCTATTTCAATTTAAAAAAATAGATAACCCGCGTTTTGCCCCCTTTGCTGTATTAAAGCGTAGACACGTCATTCCTTACGTAGCGGCCGCGTGAACCAATCAGCACCCGAAGCACCGGTTCTGCTCTGGTTTCCTCTAAACCTTCCTTTCCGACGGTTCCATTCATTTATGTGAGGCACAAACTGCTCCCAGGCGTCACCCGCGAACACAGGCCGTTGCGTCCCGTGCGTGGGCTGCAGATAGTATTCATCATGGCGAAGTCCCGATGGTCTCGCGGGTTGCTCCAACGGCAGGCGGCCCGACAGAAACTTGCTCTCTTCACCGGCGTTCGTCGATAACAGTGGGCCCACGCCAGCCGACTGTGGTCCGGACGGTGCGCTGTCGTCGGAATCTGGGTCTCCGGGCCTGGTCCACCGGGACGAAGAAGACAGGCTACAACAAGTATACTCCGTCGTCTCAACAGGGATGACCCAACGAGCTCTACACTCGGCGAGGGTAGCCACGACACGCATACACTCTAGATACGGTGGAGGTGCTTGGTTATCTCTCAAAGAATGCGGCGAAAGCGGAGGGCCAACGCCGTCGTCTCTGAAGCTCTCGTGGTTCGAAGTTCCTCCATCGCCTGCACGATCTGAAGTTTTCAGTCAAAATACTTTATCGCACCAATGTTTCTTATTACGCTAAAATGGCTAGCTCATCGCTGCGAGACCACGAGTTTGATTCGCCGGCGTATAGGAGGGTTGCACAGGGACATGGCCCACGAGATGGCACCAGCATCAGTGCATCCACCTTTGTGGTCTCTCTCTCCCGGCCGCCGCGGGCAAGCAGTCGCAGAACGTACTCTAACTAGTAAGTAGGTGTTCTGTGGTACACTCACGGGTGTGCATCCATGCGATATTCCTGCGGTAATAATAGTGAACTGTGCCGTATTTGGTTGCTACAACCACTCCAGTAAGAAGGCTGGTTATGAGAATGCGTCTGATGTCGGCTTTTTTTTTTTCATACCTAAAATGATTGCAAACCAATCGAAAAGGTTTGCATGGCTCAGCCACACATATACTACGTGTGTGTTAAACATTTAATTTCATTTCCGGTAAGTGTTCAGAGCATATGCGACATCGTAGAGGTTCGCTTTTGTGGTGAAAAACTTCTGCTTTCGCGACGTGCTATGTAGCTTCGTTTACGTAGCAGTAGACGAACGCACGCACTACGACCGCGATCGCTGCTTATCAGCGGTATCATTCAAGTAGGTGTGGTGTGTTACTGATTTCAGTGTGTTAGTAAACCGTCAGTGACGCGGTGCGCTCTCGTTTACCCATGCATTGACGAGCCGAGCAAATAAACGGCGATATCACATTAACGTCTATCAGTTACAATAGAGACCGTGTGTGATCTCTGGGTGCGCAACTGCCCGACGCGCGTCTTTGTACTCTGAAGCAAAGACCATTTTTGATCGCAAACGGCTTGGGCTCAAGCACAAACGAACTATGCCAATTGTATCACCTCACATGCTCTTGTAAATGGTGAAGCCCTTCCACAGAAAAAATTCGTGAAGTGACACGACCGCGGTGAAAAAAAATAAATATTTGTGCGAGCACTGAGCAAAGAGAACCAGTCAAGTTTCCGACGATGACGCGGCGGCTGTCTCCGAGGTCTCCAACTCGCTGCTGTTGAACCCATCTGCTAGTCACATAGTTGCGGGCGTCAATCAATTTGTAGGCTTTGAGCTCATCCCTTGTTGCGAAGCTTGGGCCGCCAACAAAGTGGTCCTTAATGTCCGTGAGCTCGATGCGGGAATAACACTTCACATCACACGCAGTTTCATCGCTGCTGAAGTCGAACGGGTCGATATCTGCCGCAAAGATGAACCTTATGTTCGTAGCGAAGTTTCGCCAAACCTCGGAAGTCGCGCGTAAGCACTCAGTCGAATTTCACCCCGTTGGTACCGCACGTAGCGGTACGCACACAACCTCTCACTGCCGCTTGCCGCTTCAAAAAGGGCGCGCCCAGACCATACTGACATGGCGCTAGAGGCAAACGCCGCTAGCGCCCCAAGCGGATGACGTCACGTACAACCCTCCTATACACTACAGCCACAACTTCCTTTAGGTCGAACGCTATTAGCAAGTCTCGTGTCTCATTCCTAAACAATTCACGGGTGCCTGTGTGATACCGCGTACGAGCCACCACCGACAATAAACGCCAAGTCGTTCTCCTCGCTTATGCTAATAATGAGAGTGTGACAAAACACAACATGGCTGACAACGATGCTGATCGCTGCTCTTGATGTACAGCGCAGTCAGCTGTTAAAGCAAATGCTCGAAGGAGCACTTTTCGCATTACTTTCACCTATGAAAAAACATTGCGTGTGAAACCTTGGTATTTCAAAGTGATTCAAAATGGTCAACCAGCAGTAGTCATAGAAATCTAAACCAGTGTACTTTTTGCTAGATAGTGAGACCGGACATGCCCGGCACAGGACATGCCCGGTACAGAAGTTTTCCCTTTCGCAGTAGACACATCTGTACGTATTTGCGCTTGAACGCTACAGGACTTCATTTAAATAAGACTTAATACCTAATCTGTAGAAAATTTTTACCTCACGGTTTATGGAACACGTGTTGTGGAAGCGATCGTCGCAACATGATCACAGTGATTTCAGGTTTGTGAAGGCTGCTAACAGGAAAAGAACTCACCAGGGTTGACATGCACATTGTTGTTGGATGCCATGGTAGCGTTCTCGGGTTCCGGTGGAGAACTCCCGTCAGCCTATGAGACACACGAAGGTACACGACAACAAACTATAATAATCGTGACGAGATTCGAGAAAATAAAAGGGCGTGCATCGCAATTACTCAGCCGGCACGCTCTCTCCCGCTGCGATTTTTCCGGCAACGGATGCAGTAAATCCGATAGACGAGACAACGAGAGAGAGAGATAGGGGGGAGAAGAAAAGATATAGAAAAAAATATCTGGGGTTTTACGTCCAAAAACCACCATATGATTACGAGAGACACCACACTAATACCCTTGTCACATGGGCACTCACGAACACCGTTTAGCTTATTCGTCCTTACGACAAGGGAGATGCGGTCCGTGTCACACGGCAACCCTTACGCAAACGAAGGTAAACGCAGCATTTCGCAAAGACCGTTCGACGATCTCCCTTTGCAGCTGAACGAGGTACTCTCGTTCCGAATATCGGCAGGTCAGCAAAAAAATTCGAGCACTTAATTGCCGCAGTGACAACAATAAATACAATTTGGCAATATTAAACGTTATTTTGTTGCAGTACTCGTTCATAATGCGTGTTTCTTTGGCGCGGTGTGGAGGGCATCACCCATGCGTGCGGTTCTTGTCGCCGTGTTTGCGTGGGCCTGGAAGAGGAATGACTGACAGTGCTGCATCATTGTCACCTGCTTCGACGACTGCAGGAATGGGTAATAGGACCAGACTTAATTCAAGGGCGACTTGGGGTGCGCTCTGGAGGAAAGGAAACACAAGAACTTTGGTACACGGGCTACAACACCAACTAGTCACCGAGCACAGCGCAATTGTAAACATAGCGTTAGGCACAAGGTGGCCAGCGTCGCTGCCAGGTAGGTAGGTAATCAACTTTATTGATTCACGAAGGAATCATTTCAGGGGGGGTGTAATAGGGGAAGTGGAATCAGGATGACGACCAGCCCTCGGGCCTCTCTAGGCGGCCAGACCCTGCTGTGCTTCGGCGACCCTTCTGGCCCAGCTCACTGTCCGGAGCTGTAAACCCGGTTGTGAGCTGCGCAGAGCAGCCTCCCATCGCTACTGGTGATCTGATCCTCGCCACGGGGGCTTGGGTTCGTTTGGACAATTCAGAAATATGTGCTGGAAGTGGGCTCTGGTGCTAGGACATAAGTTGCAATGAGGCGAGGTTTCGACATGTGTAAAAAGGGACAGAAGAAAAGGAGTCGTCACTGTGGCCGTTTGAAGTCTGCGCCACAAAGCCTAGTCACTTCAGGAGAGAGATTTATGTGGTGGGGGATACGTTTGGCGGGAATTTCGGTAAAATAGCGTGATATCATGATAGCTGAGGAGTCGATCCCTGGCACCTCGAAGCGAAGGCAGGTCGCTGTGAGCCCGGTTGGCGAGTGCTCGGGCTTGGGTGTGAGCGGCCGTGTTGCCTGGGTGTCCACAGTGCGCAGGGACCCAGAGGAGGGTGATGAGGCGATCAGGCGGGGAAGGGATGATTCAAGAATTTTAGCAGCCGGAGAATGCATTCGGAAAGTGGCAAAATCACGAATTGCAGTTTTTGAATCCGAAAATAATATACTCAGCGGAGGAGTGAACAATGGCTAAAGCAATTGCCGCCTCCTCTGCTTCCAGGGATTTTGTCGAATTTGGAAGGGACGAACTAGCGACCAGTTTTTGAAATCCATCTACGACGGCTACCGCGAAAGCTCGATGATCTACATATTCGGCCGCGTCTACATAGACTGCGGGAGAATTAGGAGGGAAGCGCTTCTGAAGGGACTTGGCTCGAGCTTCCCGTCGCGCCCGATTATGTTCTGGGTGAGTATTTTTGGGGAGTGGCGGGATTGATAGGTTGCTGCTAACAGTGACGGGAACAGCGTACGTGGCCGTGGTGTGACCAGGAACGTTGATTCCAAGTCGGCGCAGGAGTACCTGTCCTGTTTCTGTGATTAATAGTCTTTGATATTGACTGAAAAGATGCGCCTCTACAAGCTCTCCCAGAGTGTTGTGCACCCCAAGTTGAAGTAGTTTATCTATGGCTGTTGATTTAGGGAGATGGAGCGCAGTTTTATAGGCATTACGAATGAGTCTGTTAGGTTGCTCGATCTCCGTAAGTGAGAGATAGAGGTAGGGAACAGAATAGGTAATTCTGCATAGGCAAAAGGCCTGTATGAGGCGGCGTGTGTCTGCTTCCCTCATGCCGCGATGATGATTGGATATGCGCTTAATGGGAGAAGCTGTATTATGAACTGAAGTGTGGATTAACTTTATGGTGTCAGCGTTCGAACCATTGTCGGAAATATTAAGGCCTAAAATATTGATTTTATTGACCCTGCAAATAGGGATATCATCAAGCATGACTTGAATGTGACATGTATCTTGCTTTTTAAGGTCAATTACTAGGAGTTCCGATTTAGCCGCCGAGCAGGTCAGCCCAATAATGTTGGCGTGTTTAACAACCATGTCAGCGGCCAACTGAAGCTTCGATTCGATTTCGCCATGGTTGCCACCCAGATGGTGATGTCATCCGCGTACAAGGAGTGATTGATGGAAGAAAGTTTGGCAAGTTCCCGCGCTAGCGGTATGAGAGTAACGTTAAAAAGGAACGGGGACAAAACCGATCCCTGGGGCGTTTCCTTGCTACCTAGTATGAAGGGATCGGTTCTGAAAGTGCCCAACTGTAGGCAGACGAACCTATTGCTGAAAAAGGCAGAGACATACCTGTGCGTGCGAGAGCCTACGTTTAGTTCACTAAGAGATTGTAAAATCGAGGAGTGAGAAACAATATCAAAAGCCTTAGTCAGGTCCAATGCAAGGATGGCTCTGGTGATGTGTGGAAAAGCAGAATTTAGCACGTCCTCCTTAAGCTGCAGCATGACATCCTGAGTGGAGAGTCCTGCTCGGAAGCCGTACATGGTGGAGGGAAACAGTTTTTCTTTTTCCATGTAGCAATTAAGACGATTGAGAATTACATGCTCCATCAGTTTTCCTGTACATGAGGTAAGAGAGATCGGTCTCAAATTATTAAGGTCTAACGGCTTAATATATTTGGGTATGAAAATCACCTTAGCTGAGTTCCATTCCTGGGGCAGCGTGCCCTGCTCCCTTTGTTGATTCATGTAATCGGTAAGAGCTGCCACTGACTTGGAGTCTAAATTTCGGAGTGTCTTGTTAGCAATTCCATCTAGTCCTGGAGCAGATGTGGTGCAAAGTTTGCTTAGGGCAGCCCAAACTTCCGCCTCTGAAATTGGTGCATCCAAGTCTGCATTGGGAGCTTCATTGTAGGTAGGTAACGATTCTCGCCTTGGGCCAGGGAAATACGTAGTTTTAAGAGCAGTTTCAACGTCTTGCCCTTGTTTTTCTACTTCAAACAAGAGTTTCGTAATTCGCTTATTACTTTCACATCGCGAGGAGCATGGGTCTAACATATGGCGAAGCAGGGACCAAGAGTTCTTCATATGTAGAGTACCGTCTAGTCGGTTACATATCTGGTTCCATTGCTGCGATGAAAGTTCGGCCGCGTGTTCAGTTACAAGCTGGAGTGTTTGTGACATTTTGCGTTTTAGTCTGCGATTATATTTTTGCTTGAGCCATCGTTTCTCCAAGCTCTGATAGGCCTCCCATAGGTGCAGTAGCCTGCTGTCTACTGGATCGCAGATATGTGCTGCTGGGGCTACTTTTTCGCTAAGAGCTACATCCTGTTTAAACTGAGACGCCCAGTCTTTGTAGTCTTGAATTTCTTTTTTCGAATTTCGGTCTCGGATTTCACGAAATTCGTCCCAGTCAACAATAGCTTTTAAATGAAACTGTGGACGAAAATTGGCATGGGACAGTGTAATTGTTAGGATGTAATGATCACTGCCGAGGTTCACCCCACTGTGTGTCCAGTTAGCTTGTCGCACATTTTTAGTGAAAGTAAGGTCAGGGGTGGTATCTCTGCTCACACTGTTGCCAATTCGTGTTGGTAGCATGCAGTCAGTGACTAGAGTGCACCTGTTTCGCTGAATGTATTGAAAAAGGCTGGTGCCCTTCCTAGTGTTTCTCCTGTAACCCCAATCTACGTGCGGGGCATTAAAGTCACCTGTTACAACTATGGAAGCAGAGTTTACTATTTGGATAGCCCTATCGATTGCTTCAAAAACAGCAGAAGGCCATCTCTAGGATGAGAATAAATATTCAAAATAAAATATGTGCCTTGTCCTGTACGACGTGGGAGAAGTTCAAGAAGAAGGCAGTCACTGTAAAGATCTGAAAGATCATGCGCTATAAACGAGGTATTCCTCTGTATACTATATGTGGTAGCCTAAGGGGAGCTAGGATGCGAATGTACAGCCTGATAGCCGAGGAGCTTGCAAGCTTTTAAAGGCTCCTGTACGGAGATGACATCAGGGGCCCGTGTAGACCGCTCTATATAAAGTGAGAGGTTGTCTCTCTTGTTTCTTAATCAACGGCAACTCCATTGCCATATGCAGAGTGAAGAAGGTGAAGATGAGGCAAGGGTGCAGGCAGGGGTTATGGCTGCGAAGGCGCTGGAGAGGGTTGAGATTGTGGGAGAGATTCGAGCCGAGCAACTAACACGTCTAGAATACTCTCTATCTTATTGAAGCGTTCAGCAATTTGTGTAAAGCCTAAATCAACCTTTTATTTGAGTTCCCGGTGTTCTTTCCGAATTTTTTGACTGGTGCTTTTAAAATCATCCTCCGATGACTCAGGTTTATCTGTCCTTTTCTTTTTTGCTGGCTGTGGAGAGGAATCTATCATATCGGTCCCTGACTCGGCTGCCATATCAGGCTCTATAATAGAGGATGAGATGGATAGGGGTGGAGAAGACGCCGGTGGGGCAGCTGTAAGTGTACTTAAACGTTCCAGCACCAGAGCCAACTGTTGCTTTAACTCTTGATTCTCTCGCATTAGACGTTCGATGGTCTCCCGAGTTTTAGAATTTTTTTTAGTGTCAGAGAGCATACAACAGGAGCAGGAGGCTTGCTTTGCCCAGCTCACCTTTTCCGGTTTGGTGCTGAAGTCGCGGCTTTGTGATGCACTTCGTCCAGGGCTTTTGCCTTTGCTGCCACGGTTTCGTCCAGGACTCTTGCTTTTGCTGCTACGATTTCTATCATCGTGAAAAAAACTCCTTCTCGAGCTGGAACTCGGGCTGCTCCTGCTGGTCCTCTTGTTGCGGCCTTTGTCGTGGCCGAGAGAGACGGCTGAAGCCACGCTGAAAGCGTTGCTTGCATGCCCTGTCACCAGTCTTGTGAGCGTCCCCACAGATGACGCACTGCGGGGTGCAGGGATAGTCCTCCGGGTGTTTCTGTCCTCAGCTTGAGCAAGTGAGGCGATTTGGCAAAGGACATACATCTCGTCGGTGGCCGACTTGTCTGCAGTTTAGGCACGCTTCCACCTTCAGTCGAAAGTTGAAAACTGCGTAGAGGATGCCAAACATTTTGACTGACGGAGGAAGCTCCTCAGCCATAAAGTGAATGAGCACTGAGCGTGAGGAATGCCCCATGTCCCTTGCTTGGACTATTGGTCGAAGGGGATTCGCCCAACGTAATTCTTGAAGCAAGTCCTGAGGTGATTCACCATTCCAAGCGCGGTAGATAATGCCTGCCCGTGCCCCGTCCGGGGAAGCCATGTACGCATGAAATCCCAGTTTTTCACCACTTGGCGTGAGTTCTCGTATTTTTGCATAGTTGGCAACTCGGTCGGCGCAAGAAGTGGATACGGTGAAAATATTCTTGGCCAGATTGGTGCACACAAGATCTTCGTCGGCAACCACAGAGTGCAGTCCGCTGTTGGCGACTACAGCCGCTCGTAACTCTCCATCGTTGCATTGGGCTAGATCTACGCCCGCACTCGGACGAAGAACCATCTTGAAGTCATCAACTGGCAACCGTGGCAGTCGCTTTAAGCGAGGACGCGCCACAGCTGTGTCGTCAAGCTTTGAGGAAACGCTGGGCGGTGATTCCGTTTTGCGTGCGGGCGTTTCGGCAGCTGACGCCGCTTTACTTGACTGCGTTCCTTCAGTTTCCTTTGACTGCTGTCGAGGTGAGCGCTGTCGGGCATTCAGGACTACACTCCATTCTTCTGGGTTGAATTCTGTGGCAGGTAAATCCGTGCCACTCACCTTGTATGCCATTGCGTTGCCGAATGAACTTGTGCACGTGCGTCGAAGCGCGAGCCCGACGCCGGTGCCGGTAACGTTAGGGCTGACGAGGCGGCGTTCCCCCGCTCAGCAAGAGTTGAAGTTTGGAAAGCTCCTCAAGAATAAAGAGGTTTGAGGCACTCACCAGCAGCGTCGCCAACTTGCTGAAGTTCAAGAGAGTCCACTGTTGGCACCAAAAAAGCAGTCTTGGTTCAACAAAAACTTCGTAGAATACGGAGCCCATGCGAGGCACACCAGCCTTGCCTGGCCCCCTAGCGGAACTCCCCGTTGCCAACATTGCTACAATTAGCGAATAAGTTTCCATTTGAAATACTTTTTAATGATTTGTTGCCTTTAGACGTACTTGATATTGTGTTTTCGTAAAAACCGCATAACAAGGATTCACAAAAAACACCTAGAGATGAAAGTGGAATACTACTGTGCAACTCAAACAGTGCCGGCTGAGCCCCCTCGCGGCAACTATTGCAACCTTGTCATTGCCGTGTGAAACTGATACAACTCAATCTCCGTCGAACAACCTAACGGAGCTTTACGTTGACCGAGTTTAACAGAGCTCAGTGGTGGCCGTGGGACAGGGGTATAAAAGGCTCCAGAAATTTTGACCATTTGGTGTTCTTTAACGCGCACTGGATTTGCACAGGACACGGGACATTTCGCCTCCATCTTAATTCGACCACCACAGCCGGAATATTGTGTATCCCCGACCCCGTCCCTCGTTACCACGAATTATGGCGGGGGCTGCGCCTTTTAGCCGGAGAGGGACAATTGCAGAGCAGCGAGCATGGCCGAAAATGAGATGCAGGTGTGCAAGTTTAGTCGGTGTCGCTGCGTCACCAGCGTGCGCGTCACCAGCCCGTCACCTTCAGAAGCGAACCAATAGCGCGCGAGCAATCCTGATGCTGGCACTGGCGTCCTCCTCCCACTCTTTCTTTTTTTTCAGGCACTGTGCCGTGCTCCCGACCGGGCTGCCGAAATTAGGTGCCTTTTCTCATCTTCTAACCACTACCACCACCACCACTTCTTTTTCTTTTGCCTTTTTCGTGCGATGCGGGACAAGCAATTCCAAATACGCGGCCGGAATCACACTGGCGAACTTGGAGTCAACAGCCAGACACTCTCACCACTGATCCACCGAGGCACACATTGAAAAGCCTTTGTAGTGCTTGTGCATCGTCGCTGGAATGTGGAAGGGTGCGCACACTTGGAACGGTGTTCTGAGAATGATTTCTGTAGGGTGGAAAACATCCCTGCATGTATAAGCATACTGACCAGCTTTTGCAAGTGTCCATTTCGCTGTAGTTCACGGTATTATGCCAATGGTATGAGAGTATTATATTCGCCTAGGTCAAAAAAACAAAACAATTGCTTTCTTCTAATAGGTTTGCGTTGCGCAGAGCAGTGTAGAGGTAGGTACGCAACTATAGATTTTTATGTTTTTCACGAAATTGTTAGAACTAACAGCTAGCTGTCCTTACGGCATCATTTGTCAAAATATACCGCTGTCGAAAGTTCATAAAGTATTCTCTGCACCTATAATAATGTTCACCAAAGCGTTATTACTCTGTCCAGATTAAAAAGCAAATGATCCTTTGTTTGACGTATGCATGTGGGAGGTAATGGACATGGGCCGGGCATGTAGCGCGTAGACAGGATAACCGCTGGTCATTAAGGGTAACTAACTGGATTCCCAGAGAAGGGAAGCGGGTTAGGGGGAGACAGAAGGTTAGGTGTGCAGATGAGATTAAGAAGTTTGCGGGTATAAATTGGCAGCGGCAAGCACAGGACCGGCTTAACTGGCGGAACTTGGGAGAGGCCTTTGTCCTGCAGTGAACGTAGGCAGGCTGATGATGATGATGATGATCCTTTGTTTCCCCGAAGTACATCAGCGCTCTTGTCGTACCCGTTGCCATTATGCCACAGGTATGACTCCATTGATAAAGAAGAAAGTCCATAAGCTCTATAATGGCAGAGTGTTCTTGCTACGGGATGCTGTGATTTATTAAGCCATGCAGTGATCCCTGCAAAATGAAAACACCAAGACCTGGACTTTTTTTTTTTTTTACACTGTTCAAAACCTATTTCGAACAACGCCTGCTCAGGTTTCCTTAAATGTGAGAAAGTTAAACTTGGAAAAACTTAGTACCCGTGTCACACTGAAGGTGTTTATATCATCAAGTTCAAATATAATTCTGAGAAACAAAAGCCATTTGATCTGTGGGGGTGATAACACTGTAAAAAGTATAATATAATTTGTTCATGATGCCACGATGTCGACAATTCAGAAAAAAATGGCCAGAAAAGTAGAGGAAATGAAATTTAGAGTGGTGAAAAAGTGAAGTTATTCCTTTTAACAACTTGGGGGAAGTCTCTATGCTAAATAATGCATCACACCACGTGATGCACACGTGGTATAGTTTGCGGTGCGACTGCAAACTTAACAAAAATCCAGAGAATTTCGCATTTGATCGCTCTAAAGCATGGTCTCGCATACCTCCACACGTGCGAACAGCTCGCAACGGAAGAGCAGTATAGCCTTTTATGAGAGAAAATGTCTCCGGCTAGGTTCATTACGCTCGTGCAGCTGATGCCATCACTGTAGATACACGTGCACATAGGCGTCTGCTTGTTTATATCATGGCCGACAGCGCCGGCGGCCAAGAGCCACAGAGGTGGTGGTGGTAGTAAACGTTTCATTCTGAAATATACCAGAGTTCCTATGTGCCTAACTGGCAGTCCCTGGTCCGGGACGCCATTGGAGATCGCCGCTGCTCAGGCGCGCGCCACTAAGAAGCGGTGTGGAGATTAAATAAATTTTGTGACAGCCTTCTGTTCTCAAGTCTTCAATAAGATGACTTAAAAAGCAACATCAATAGTACCCCAGGCGGTCGAAACTTCCGGAGCCCTCCACTACGGCGTCTCTCATAATCATATGGTGGTTTTGAAATGTTAAACCCCACATATCAATCAATCAACATCAATAATGAATGCAGGTTAAATTTATATATATATATATATATGTATGTAGCCGCCACATAATGTAATTCAATGCGATTTTCATTCCATTCGAATGACTTAAAACGCGTGTGTCCTCCACATAGCTACTTTTATGGGTAAAAATGCACTCCTAGATTATAAACACGGCCGTTTTACGTGACTTGCCAGAGCTGCGCGGCACACTCGAAAACCAATGTGACCGACGATACGACCGGGCTTGAGTACAGTGAACTGAAGCTGACTGACTTTCCGGCTGCAGATATGAGCTGGCAGCAGCGATTTCGTGAACCTTGGTCTCAACGCCACGCGCAATCGGACGATCAACATTAGCGATACGACAATAAAGCGTAAATAAAACTGTTTTTTCGCGCGTACTACTATGTCATCCAACCAGTAATATGTTGATCTAGTAAGGAATAAGATATTTACAAATTATAAGGCTAACAGCCATCTCCCTAAACGTCCCTTGCACCGAGACTACTCATTCGGTCCCGGAAATCGAATGTCAATGTGTTCCGGGCATTCATTCGACAGAAAATGTCGTTTTCATACAATGGCATTAGTTTTGCTTTATGACAGCAAACAAATCACATTAGTAACGAATTCTGCTGTTTATTTTTCGTGTGGCAGCAATGTCAGAGCACAGCCGGTAGGAAGACATGTTCTTTCACGTGCCTCCATTCTGGCCGAGCTCAGAGTCGGCAGAGAAACGTGAAGGCAAGGTTCCTTTTGGCATTGCATAAATCTGTTGCCAGACTTTGGGGTGGTTGTTGCCAGACTGCCGCTAAATTTGGCTGAAGTTTTTTCTTGTAGTTGTGGCTTCTCCGTAAGAGTTTTGTGCTATCCGCGGTGCATTTCTTGGCTGAAAATTTTTCTCCTGTAGTTGTGGCTTCTTTGCAAAAGTTTGGTGCTATCCACAGTGCATTTCTTGGCTGAAAATTTTTCTCCTGTAGTTGTGGCTTCTTCGTAGGAGTTTCGTGCTATCCGCGGTGTATTTCTTGGCTGAAAATTTTTCTCTTGTAGTTGTGGCTTCCCCGTAAGAGTTTGGTGCTATCCGCGGTGCATTTCGCGAGTGCATGAGCGACGCTGGCCGTTTTAATTAACGGAATGAACCGAGCCTAGCAGAAGTCGTGCGTGGTGCTGCCGTGCAATTAAGAGGCCGTTTTAATTCCACTTTAAATAACGGAATGGACCGAGCCTAGGAGAAGTTGAGCGCGGCGCTGCTGCGCAATTAAGAGGCCATTTTAATTAACGGAATGAACCGAGCCTAGCAGAAGTCGAGTGCGGCACTGCTGTGCAATTAAGAGGCCATTTTAATTAATGGAATGAACCGCACATTACAGAATTCGTTTTATTTACGGAATGAACCGCGCCTAGCAGAAGTCGAGCGTGGTGCTGCCGTGCAATTAAGAGGCCATTTTAATTAACTGAATAAACCACGCATTACAGAATTCGTTTTAACTAACGGAATGAACCGAGCCTAGCAGAAGTCTAGGTGCGTTCTCTTGCTCTGTGCGCAGCTGTGCGATTAAGATATCGCGTCTCAGTATTAGGGATGACGGGGAAAACTGAATAGAGTCCCAGGAGGTGATGCGCTGCCCCCTTCCCCCCTTACTTTTCTTTTTTCCCTCTCTCAGCTGATCGTGTCGCGTCAACCGCGCGCTACGACGGGGGACGCTACGCTTTGCCTAGCTGTGTCAGCACAAGACATATCGTTCGGACTCGTGTATACATGTGATGAATAAGCGTTCCAAGGCTGGTGGCTGGTTAATCGAGGTATGTCGGATATGCTACAGCTATATACGCCTGGAAGGCTGCTTTATCGAAGCAGATGGAGCGAATTAGGTGCGACTTGCGATGGGATTAAGCGCGACCTGTAGATGGGACCCGGCCGACGAGCCACCGTCGCTTACAGGGCCCCACCCACAATAAGCACAAACTACCAAAATTCCAAATAATGATTGTGTATTGTTTCTCAGCTCAAGAGCTTAGTATACAACAATAAGAATAAAATGACATAATAAACATAATAATGACAATAATAATAATACAACATAATGACAACATAAATATAAGAATAATACGACAATATGTCTCACAACGTGCTAATCCCAATTAAACTGGACACCGGCGAGCAATTACCTCCATTAATCGAAGAAAAGGGTCTTTCACGTTGGGACGTGCGTTAATTGATCTCCACCAAAGCCAGGCGAGGTGAGACGGCATAAGTGAGGTAGTCGTCTTGTTGCTGTTGGGAACGAGACGGCGCTTGGCCTTTTGCCATTAACTTTCAATCCTTTGCGTGATGGCGCCTGTCGTAGGATCAACGAAGTTGACACTGTGGTTCATGGTGTGCCAGTCCAAGTTTAGCGGTGTTCAATTGGCATCCACAAGTCTGGGTATGCACTGGTACGCGGCCCACTCGTCGCTGTACACCGTCGTCCCGGGAAGAATGTGCTGCCGGTCGAAGCGATGGCGCAGGCGACAGTCCGATTTCACGAAGGAAGGCCTCTTCCGCTGCAGGGTACCTTATGATGTCGGCGATTTCGACAATGCTGGGCTCTATCCGTGGCGTGGCCATGACGAGACGCTTCCTGAACTGGTAACAGTGTAGCTTGCATGGCTAACGTTACGGTATCTTATAAGGGTCATCAGGTGAAAGGGGGATAGAGCGCTCTAACGTTGACAGGGCGCCTACGTGATGCAGCGTCAGCGGGGAAAGATGGGGTGGGTCACGCGTCAACGTGGCGCGAGCATCTGCCGAGAAAGAGTGGATGGGCCATGGCCCTAACGCCACGCGAGCACCTGCGAAGAAAGACGGGATGGGCAAAGACGCCTGGAATAAAAAAACACAAAAAAACTTTTTGTACATCTAACGGTGGTTGACATGGCGCCGACCCGACGCGACGCGAGTGTCTGCGGAGAAAGAGGGGGTGGGTCACGGCGCCGTCGCGGCACGAGCATATGTGTGAAAATACGGGATAGGCGAAGACGGCTCGAATCGTACAACACCTAGGTCACTTACTCCACTTCGGTGTCCCTCCTTCTCCACAGCAACGGTGACTTGAGCAGGAGTGCGAACGACGTTGCATGATGCCACGTGATGTGACCCACGTATCACGTAAACAGTACACCACCTAGGGCTCAGTGCATTGGGCCTCGAGACATGGCCAAACTTGCTCACGTAAACCTCTTAAGTTTCCTTATTTGGTGCTCCCTATCTCGGTCGCAATCCCTAAGCTTTAATCGTGATCCTTCTGAAATGCCGTAACGTTAGTTGTGCAAAGTACATTGTCACCATTTCGGGAGCCGTCGCGTTAGTGGACTGTCGAAGACGCCATCGCTTCGAGCGGCAGTTTGAGCTGCAGACAGTCGGGGACAGCGCAGAAGGGGCCGCCGACATCCGAGTGATGGGGAATTTGCAAGGACCTCGGCTTAATTATGGTGACCCAGGATGCAGTAAGTCATCACGTACAATCGCCCCGGCAAAAAAACGAGCAGACCCACACTTCAGGTACAATGGTTGCAGGAAACAGCTAGCTGTCCCAGCTCCGCGGGACACTCACGATGCAGGGTAGACAGGGGCAAGGCTCCTTTTTTTGCCTCTCGAGACGTACTTGGTCATTGCACGTGTCAACGTGAAAGACCCTTTCCTTCGATTAATGGAGGTGATCGCTCGCCGATATTCCGTTTAGGGATCCCTGCCATATCGTGAGTGATGAGCGTGTAGTGAGACATATTATGCCATTTTATTCTTATGTACCCACCCTGTTGTTTTATACTGCGCTCTTGAGCTGAGAGACAATATGTGCTTATTGTGGGTGGGGCCCTGTAAGCGACGGCGGCTCGTCGGCCGGGTCCCATCTACAGGTACACGCAAGTCGCGCTCAATTCGCTCCATCTGCGTCAAAAAAGCAGCCTGCCAGGCATACATAGCTGTAGCCTATCCGACGTACCCCGATTAACCAGCCTTGGAACGCTTATTCATTACATGTATACACGAGTCCGAACGATATGTCTTGTGCTGACACAGCTAGGGGAAGCGTAGCGTCCCCTGTCGTAGCGCGCGGTCGACGCGACACGATCAGCTGAGAGAGAAAAAAAAAAGAAAAGTAAGGGGGGAGGGGGGCAGCGCATCACCTGCTGTGACTCTATTCAGTTTTCCCCGTAATCCCTAATACTGAGACGCGATATCTTAATCGCACAGCTGCGCACACAGCAAGAGAACGTGCCTCGACTTCTGTAATGGGCAGTTCATTCCGTTAATTAAAACGGCCTCTTAATTGCGCAGCAGCGCCGCGCTCGACTTCTGCTAGGCGCGGTTCATTCCGTTAATTAAAACGGCCTCTTAATTGCGCAGCAGTGCGGCGCTCGACTTCTGCTAGGTGCGGTTCGTTCCGTTAATAAACAGGGCCTCTTAATTGCGCAGCAGCGCCGCCTTCTGCTAGGCGCGGTTCATACCATAAATAAAACGAATTCTGTAATGTGCAGTTCATTCCGTTAATTAAAACGGAATTAAAATGCCCTCTTAATTGCATGGCAGCACCACGCGCGACTTCTGCTAGGCACGGTTCATTCCGTTAATTAAAACGGCCTCTTACTTGCGCAGCAGCGCCGCCCTCGACTTCTGCTAGGCGCGGTTCATTCCGTAAATAAAACGAATTCTGTAATGCGCGGTTCATTCCGTTAATTATAACGGAATTAAAACGGCCTCTTAATTGCACGGCAGCACCACGTGCGACTTCTGCTAGGCACGGTTCATTCCGTTAATTAAAACGGCCTCTTAATTGCGCAGCAGCGCCGCCCTCGACTTCTGCTAGGCGCGGTTCATTCCGTAAATAAAACGAATTCTTTAATGCGCGGTTCATTCTGTTAATTAAAACGGAACTAAAACGGCTTCTTAATTGCGCAGCAGCGCCGCCCTCGACTTCTGCTAGGCGCGGTTCATTCTGTAAATAAAACGAATTCTGTATAGCGCGGTTCATTCCGTTAATTAAAACGGAATTAAAACGGCCTCTTAATTGCACGGCAGCACCACGCGCGACTTCTGCTAGGCTCGGTTCATTCCGTTAATTAAAACGGCCAGCGTCGCTCATGCACTCGCGAAATGCACCGCGGATAGCACCAAACTCTTACAAAGAAGCCACAACTACAAAAGAAAAATTTTCCGCCAAGAAATGCACCGCGGATAGCACCAAACTCTTACGGGGAAGCCACAACTACACAAGAAAAATTTTCAGCCAAGAAATGCACCGCGGATAGCACCAAACTCTTACGTAGAAGCCACAACTACAGAAGAAAAATTTTCAGCCAAGAAATGCACCGCCGATAGCACCAAACTCTGACAAAAAAGCCAACACTACAGAAGACAATTATCCGCGAAGTTTAGCGGCAGTCTGGCAACAACCACCATTCCAGTCTGGCAACCACTTATGCAACGCCAAAAAGAACCTTGCCCACGTGAAGACGCATCATTTTGTGAAAATAGTTGGGTTCGTGTATAGCATATGAACGAGAAAAACGTCTTGTAGGGTGACATACACATTGAGGACGAGACTTATTGTTGAAAAACAGCCTTACGTGGCGGCCGCCCCACAAATTTTCGCAAGTGACGGAGACAACTCGCTGTTATAAACGTGATTGTGGCAGCGCCTGCATCGGAAATCAACACAAGGTGTTGCACATCTCTAAGCAAGCGCGCACGCTCGCACGATATTGCACTCGTTACGGCCTGAAACACGAACGCTTTGAAACCTCGTGGTTGCGAATCATACGCGATCAACGTCGATTTGATCGCGTGCTGTAGCTGAATGAAGGCTATAGCTCCGAATCCAGTTGGTCACAGTCCATCAACGCTTCCCGAACCGTGGCGCACATAGTCTCAGACTCGCAGCTTATATACGCAGATTCTATAGAGCAAGGCCACAAGCAAGTGCAAGCAAAACAAGTCATCGCTACAAACATTGACAATAATCGCCATGCCAAAATGGAAAGCCCCATCAGAAACAGACCAAAGACAGGCTTACCTCGCGAGCTCGAAAAAAAGTACGGCAACACGAAGTCCTCAAGAGCCCACGTGTCTGCTGGCGTGTCTCTGTGTGGTCATTCAAATAGACGAGTGACTGTGCTTCTTTGGAGCCCCCTGGCGCCCTCTTGTACCTTTTTGCTTGATTACTGCGAAGTAGTTGTGTGCCTCGCCGAGAGGTGGATACCACCAGAAAACAAGGACACCAGATGGGGTAGCATGTGACCTTGGTCCACGGTTTTGCCGTGCCTTGGTCCGCTAAACAACAACAATGGAAAAAAAAACGAAATATTCTGCAGTAAACCCCTTTTGTATGCTCCGACGGCCCATGACACGCCCCAAGCCTCTGGGTGACTCGTGGCCTGCGCGGTTACCTCCGGTTCCTGAGATGAACGCAAAAAAATACAAAGAAACGAAGAAGCAGGAAATAAATGCTACCGGTTTGTGTGGCTTTTGCGACGTGTGCCGGGAAGCGGGCGTACGAAAGGTAACGTTTTGCCTGGACAGTGGGACACTGAAAGGAAGCCGAGGGGAGCTTGTTATGACAGGTTCAAAACCAGCGGAGACATGCTCCTGAACTCAAAGTTGTTTCAACACCCTCCTCGCTCTCCTTCTTCCCTAAGCAGTTCCAACCGTCAGGAGAGTAGGCGGAATTTTTTTCAAGGGGTGAACCACCTTGATCTGAAATGGGAGCAGGGTAGGTGGATGTGCAACAGACTTTTGGGCTAGTTGGTTGGTTGCGTTCAATGAAGCCATAGCGCTGATAAGACACAGACCACAGAAAAAGTACAGGACGTAACGCTTTTTTTTTTCGCAAACATGACATATCTTTACAGCAATGAAAGCAGAATAACACTAAAAAATTCGTATCGGAAATGCAAGCCAGCATCATTCAGCTACACACACAGGGCAATCGATGGCGCGCTGACGCAGTTCGTATTTTCTACAGCGAGAAATCAACCGGGCGTCCTACTATCATTCGTGTGTCCTTATCACAGTTCCTCCACAGAACTTCAGATTCGCTGAAAGTTGTCGGTAGCCGCAGTCATTGCAATCTGCTGATACGTGCTCGTCGCGGTAACATTTAATTTTCTGTTTGTGCTCTCTGCGCCTATGAATAGGGTATCTGCCTGTCTGTTCTATATACGGTTCGCCGCACGAAAATGGCGCAGACCACGCTCGAAGACGCACTGCTGCTTCATGGCGCTTCCTCGGCGTTTCATGTGAAGAGTCAGTAGCTTTACAAAACCTCCTTAATTTTTGTGAAGCGGCAAACGCCGGATCTACTTCCGCTTTGCAGGCCACCTGTCTTGTCTGTTCGAGCTTGCCGGTTCATTTATCCCAACGCCTTCTCCGCCACTGACAAGAGCACGTGGGCAGGGCAACCTCATCCAGCCGCCGCTATTTTCGACTGGATAAACAATCAGTGAAGGCGGCTTGCACCGTGCATTTCCCAAACAGAGGTTAGCAATTGCGCGCTCCATCAACTAGATATAGAATATGCCAATGTACGCGGAAGGAGCGTTTTAGTCTCGCGAGCGTGATATTTTCCACAACACTGGCTGCTGGCACGTTGCTGGGCTAGTTGGTTGCGGTTGATCATTCATACAACTATCATCTGGTGAAAAGAGTTTGATTTCTAAAAACTGGATGACATTATCAGCGGGAACTTTTTGCGCAATAACTACAGTTTGTCAGCACAGTCGCAGAGCATGGAAATCACTTCAGTCACAGTGTTATTTCAATCACACTCATACAGCACGTTGTCAACGTATACCTAAAAACGTGCAAACACTTTATCTATTTTTTTTTTACTTTTAGGGGTCTGTTTAGACGGCCGAGAAGTAACTTCAAGACAGCTGCAAGACAGGAGCCAGTATACAGACCTCTTCTTTCTGAAGACATATAGTCTCACCACATTCAGCAAATGTGGATTTTAGATAAAACGCCAGTATAGTTACAGGAAACCGCTTGCGGAAATTCTTGTCTGGGTTTGGAAGGCAATGACGCCATAGACATCTATGTGGTCTTCAATTCAACGCATGATCGCATCATGTGGCATGCAATAGTACAGTTCTTCAACGCAATACGAGCAGGCAAACATTCTCCTCTCGTTATTTGCACTGAGGTACTCTAATACGTTGTTCGAGCTTTTCAAGTTACCAGGAATGGGTCGTCAATACGGAGTAGGCTAAGCTTATTTTGCAAAAAAAAAAAACGGCAAGGGTATCCTGTCACGTTATTTTTTTAGATACGATCCCTCCGAGTGGACAAAGTAACTTGTGGGTCTTTACAGAAAACATAACTTCTAAACTGATGCTCTTGCTCCCTGCGACAAATATCGCCAGGTAGGAAAGGTTAAAACGAGAACATAACATTTCCCCATCCGCTTTCACTTTCTGCATCGAGACGTCTTCACAACCCCACAAAACAGACGCAATGGCTTCGCCAGCCTTCGATTTCAATTCATTCTCAGTGAGGACAGCAAAGCCTTGTAGGCCGGCAGGACGCATAACGAAGAGTCCCGTAAAAAATGCTGTACTCGTAGCACATATTGATGGGTCACACAGGCTTCCTATGACACATCACATCAAAGCATTTGCTCACGCAAGGAACACCATCACCGTCCGATGGAGACCTGCCAACGCATCGTTCCATACAAAGCAGTTCGGGTGCTGCCTTCCTTCGTTCTATAACAAACTCCGGCCCCAGGCTGAGTACTCGATGCGTATTGGTCCGGGAGGGTGATATTCCCCGCGGTCCTGACCGCTTCACGCCGGTGAGCACTACTTTTTTGGCTTTTCAGCACGCGGCCTTGGAAGAGTGATGCTCCACGAAAATTCGGCCGTCTGATCCACAAGCAGAAAAAAAATTCCGAGCAGCTTTATCGGCATTCTCTTTTTATGTGTGGAGAGATGAATGCGCTGATATATAAGGATTTCTGGAGATCCGTGCCATGAATGAAGAACTTTATTTATCCCTTTTTAAAGAGAAGGGGACAATAGGAAAGAGTGTGGCGGGGACTAACTACATGAAGTAGTCCTCCTCGACCCTCTCAGCCCACTCTAGGATGACCTCGATCCTGAATATCGGTCCTCGAGCTGCGCAAAACAGCCTCCCACTGCTCTTCAGTGGACATTTCTCTGCCATTCATAATTCAGGATCTTGCATGTCCTTAAACCGTGGCCAAAAGAAGGAACAATGCCGACATAAAATAGCTTTACCACGTCGTGTATAGAATCCGTGCTCTGATGCAAAAGCGTTCTGGCTCTGCAGGCTGCAACGGTGATGAAGGACACTAGAGTGCACGGATGCGGAGAACATACAAAAGGGCCCGATGTACTAGCAATAGAAGCCTAGGCGATTTCAAGCCTATAAACGCTGAAACATTTTCACACGGCGCTGAACACATTTCGACGTTTAGGCTTCAAATCACCTCAACGGAGCCTATCCACCCACCATGGTCCTGTATGGACGTTGCATGTAACTTCAGTGTCCCTAAAGTGCTGACGAAAAGCACGGTTCTAGCTGAGGAAGCAAAGTTTCTGGTGTTGGACCATTTGAACACCATGTATACCGTGGTCACCTACAAGTTTACACGGATGGATTGGTATGCACACAAACGGATAGCTGCACAGCGGCTTTCTCCATACCCTCCCTGCGCGTGTCATGGTCAGGCCGCCTAAATCATGTTGTGTCGTTCACAACAGTAGAAAGCACAGCAATCTTTGCGAAAATTGCAAACACTTTCTGCACGAGATATGATAGTGCTGATTGATTCACAGTCAGCGTTACAACGACTGCATCGAGGGCTACCTCAAGAAGGATTCACAAGACAATCTCTGGCGCTCATTAAACACCTGATTGGCAGGAGCTTCGATGTAAAATTTCAGTGGATCCCATCCCACGTTGAAATTGAATTGAAGGCAACCTAAGGCTGCTGCCTTTGCACGCGAAGCGCGAACTTGCGTCCCAAAAATTAAGAGCTCCTAAAACTTACCGGAACAACTACCTAGAATGTAATACGCAATCACTTCAGGACAATCCACAAGCTTCCGCATTAGTCATTCGTAATCCACGGACTTTCCAGAGAACAAGCGACGCCGCTTTATCGAATAAGAACCGTCTCCGCATACACGCCGTGTTAGTCATTCAAGACTGGGTGAGGCACTTCCCAGTTTTGTGCCGTTTGTGGTGCAATCAGTGACATTGAGCATTTCATTTGGCTGTGCCCGCAGTTTGACAGAGAAAGGACAGAGATGCTACGCAGCTTTCAGAAAGGTTGTCACGAGCACGGTGTAGTGAAAGAAGAACGAAGACAACGAGAACCCACGCAGCGGCTAAAAAGAAAGCGCGTGCTGGCGACGAAGGAAAAAAAAAACAGAGGAAGAAGCGAGAAGCACCCCTCTGCGCATTCTGCGGAGAAATGGAATCGATTGAACATTTTTTATTGTCGCCGCTGACACGCTATACCTAGAAAAAAACTTTGAGTTAATCAATTTCTGAAAATAGGCGTTACATTGACGGCGGAAACTGCACTTAACTTTGGTGCCTCAGTTTTGGGACATTGCCACAGGGATGCTTTCAATGCCGTTTGCGATTATATTCAGGCATCCAAACGTGTGCCAT
This sequence comes from Rhipicephalus microplus, assembly GCF_043290135.1. NCBI lineage: Eukaryota > Metazoa > Arthropoda > Arachnida > Ixodida > Ixodidae > Rhipicephalus > Rhipicephalus microplus. The sequence goes on along the minus strand of NC_134704.1, from coordinate 102,749,932 downwards.
TGTGATCTTCAATGAAATAGTTAATATTTAGTATCTAAAAAAGTTCTAAATGGTGAGGTGAAGTAAACGCAGCTGAGTGGTGATCACGGCACCTGAAATCTCAACATTTCTCAAATCGACTTTTCCGTTTTTTTTTTCGTTTGCTCTCTTTTTATGTGACTTTCCTTACATTAGTCATACTATATTACAAATTAATTTTTACACATAGGTATAATGCTCACAGAAAGAATGCACTACGCTTTCTTGGCCAATCCCCCTGAGTGGGTGTGCGTCACGAGTCCAGGGAAACAAACACACAAACTGGAAGCGTGGCCACGCAGGCAGACAGCGTTCGAGAGGCGACCCATGTTCGTGAGGGCTACTCGGGACTACCGCTGGGCAGCCTCCTGACTGGCCACGCTACTGCGACCACTGATACCCCAGGCGTACTACTTGTGTCCAGTACATGGATGGTTCCTGAGCGGTCCCGTGCCTACCGACCCTCACGTCAATTCAACCACCACGAGCCCTGCTGCATCGCAAGCCACACCGCGTTGGACGTTCATGACCGGCGACTGAGGGTCGACCGCTGGCCTGCTGTGAAATCTAAGAGCCCACTCAGGACTGCAGATACGCTTGCGTCACGTCAGGGATCCCTTCCTGCTTGCGTGGCTATTGTTTGTTAATATTGTTGTTCTTTGTTAATATTGTGTTCTATTGTTTGTTCTTTGTTAATATATAATGTGTACTAGATCCAGTCTTTCGTTCCTTTCTTCACCGCACCGCACATGAACCAAAGTGACCGTCCCATATTTAACACACTATACACGGGACATTGGAGGATGTCATTTTTCCTGAAGAACCAACGGTGACGAGGAAGAGCGTGCAACAGATCCTGCTGACTTTCCTGAGAGACACTTGGCTGAGTGGCATTTTGTGACTGACCCCTTTAATTCGAGAGACGCTCAGGCGGTACAGTTGCCAGCCTTTTAGACCAGGCTAACAACGCCTTTGCAACATCACAACAACCCCCGAAATTTAGGAGAACAGACTGTTCGGCTAGTTGGTTAGTTATCCATAGCTCTGATAAGACAGGGACCACAGACAGGGACCGTGTTGCAGAGTGTATTTTTTTGACTCTAAGCCACGGCAAAAAAAAATATTTCGGGGGGACGGGGAGGAGGTGAGCCCGGGCTGGTGTACCACCTATGCCAACCGTGAGCCTAGAAACTCCTCCAACAGACGACCCAAAATCTTCTGAAAGCCTGCAACTTCTGACGCTTTCTCAGCGCAAAAGGCATTGCCCGTTTCAGTCCGACTCAACCCATAACCTGTCCCCAAGTGGTTCTCGAGGAGGTAAATGCTGGCGCCTTATTCTGCTGCTCGTGCCGGAGCACATTTCTGCGCATTGATTTGAAAGTGCCTCTAGTTCTCTCTTTCTTTCATTACCAAGCCTATACGAAAAGCTACAAGACAAGAAGGTTGGTTTAAGTCTGTTCCCACGTAGAACAAGTTAAACGGGGAAATAATCCAGGGGCCTACGTAAAAACATTTTTCTGGCTGTTCTGAACTCTGGAAAATCTAATCTGTGTTCTTTCATGTGTTTGTATCGTTCATAATGCAATGATTTCGGGGTGATAGAGAGTTGACAGCTCAAACCTCCTACCGGCTTTGCCACTGAACATATCGCATGAAATATTCGTTTTCTTCTGGTTTGGCCCAGGCCACCACGGTTTTTGTTCACATAATCACCGTAGTGAAAATTAGAAAGTGAGAGCGCGGCTCAGGGCGTAGTAGCTGAATGGTTGCGATCGAAACTCCGTATCAACGGCTAGCATTCGTGGGTTGTCACAAAACGAGCGCTAAAAACGGGCGCGCCGCCAAATTCTTGCGATAACGGGCGGGAGAAACGCCGCGAGGTCAAAAGAAAAAAAAAAGAAAGCAAACGTCCAAGGCTCCCCGGGCGCGCGCTCTCCCCGCAGAAGCGTGGCTTCACGACGAACCTCCTCACCCCACATCGGCGGCCGAGATAGCCCGCGATGTTTCTAGAACGAAGGAGGCGTGGCCACGCCGAGTTGACTCATCCGACGCGGAGGGCAGTCGAACCGTCTCGCACCTCTCCCCAGCCTTCGCTGCGCATCGCGCCGACGAAATGAGGAGAACTTTCTGGAAGGTGGCGCGGAACGTATTTAATCGAGCAGCCGAGACGAGAAAGCAGGAGGAGACGGAAGTGAGCGCCAGAGCGCGTAGGGATTCCGCCGTGTAGTCGGCGAAGCTTTTGGTCCGAAGGGACGAGGCCGGAGGTGAAGAGGATTTCCACCTGAGGGGTGACGACTCGAGCTACAGGCAAGAGTGTGTGTTTACCGCTATCGAGCGAAGACGCGGGGCAACAGCTGCGTGTGTGAAGCCGACGTGTTCCGGCGAAGAAGTTGAAGTTGGAAGAGTGGCCAATTGAAGACGGGAGGTTTCCTGGAAGAGAAACTTCGAGAGCTGCGGAACGACAACAACGCTGGACTTTGAGTGAGTGATTCTCGGAAGAGTATCATCTGGACTTTGGTTCCAAGAACTTTGGACTGAATAGGTTTTCTATCCCTTTAGTCTTTGAGTGTCTTGGTTGTTCAATGCATGCGACTGCATTGTAGTGCGTATTGTTGTCTGTGTCCGTTGTTCGAGAGGGGCTAATTATACTGTGTAGTGTGTTGATTGATTGGTGACGTATTGTATGTAACTATTGTGGAGTGTGCATTCTCGTGTATTGTTTTTGATCTGCCAATTTTGAGAATATAATTTGTTTGTTTATCAGCTCTCGGCTCTGACTTGTTCTTTGGGCCACAGCCGGCGTCCGCTGGCGCGCCAAAAAGGACCACTTCTAAATTGTCCACGCTTTCGTGGCGCGGTTCGGGGGGCCGATACTTCGGCTCTTGGAATTAGCCCGGCGATTGCCTCCCTATTTAACGGGACCGGTGTGACATGGGTAGAGACAGGGACGAATTGATGATTCGACAGGGAAAAAAAAAGGTTAACAGGTCACCTGTTTAGAGGCTGTTTTTATACTTTTTTCTACTCTCTCAAAATGAATTCCCCCCTCATTTTATCTCTGTATATAGGTTCAAAACACGTTTTCCGATCAGCGTGCCTATTGGTGAGGGATGCCAATGACGTACACGAAGTTCCTGAACCAATGTTTGAATATAGACTTTGAGGTGGACGTGTTTTGACTGGAAGGAAAGGGGGAGGTGTCAGGTGTCAACTCACAGCTGTTGCTCCCGGATCAACATTAGCTCACCGTTAACAATCTTAACGCTTATGCGCCAGCGGTGGCGGCACTTCCAGAAGTATTTCATGGTGGTGCCGTCTGTGTGCCGACGTCGTGCACGGAATGTTTCAGCGAGTACAGCAGCAACAAGGCACGGAAACAACGAATACGAGGGTGCAGATGTCCTCCAAGCCCTATTCCTAAGGTCGGCTGTCTCGCGCGTTGTAGAGGCCATGATTCGTAAAAAGACATTGCCTGGCATGTGCAACTACCGGAAAAGGCTTACTGTCACACTTGTTGGGCGCCACTAAAACCACGCGCGTCTGCAGTGGGCTGTGTCGTGTGCTGCGGCTGCAGCCGTCTTGTGCTGCACGGACTCGGCACAGCCTAGTCTTGCCCGACAGCTGCAGTTTTCGAAACTAATACCGCAGTGCCACCGCCGCCGTGTCAAACTCGTGAAACGGATGGATGAATGGGTGCTATGAGCGTCTCCTTTATGACGGGACGGTGGCATGTGTGTCACCAGGCTCGCAAGAAAAAAAAATCTTTTTAAAATGTTGGTCTAATGCCTTATCTACATCGATTAAATGGATCTTATTATAACAATGAAACGTATATGTTTGTGTTCCATCTCTCTGCCTCTTCCGGCAGAATGACCTCATTTTCCCACTATTTCTGTCCTTTATCTCTACTTTTCTGCCACCAGTACTCTAACCATCTCTTACTTGCTTCTATCGCGGATGTGTTTAGCTTTCCATATTTGTCCCTAAAAACCAAAGCCCCATCTATATATGGTTGTACTCACACGCATATACCTTATTTCTTTATTTCCTTTCCTTATTGGAAAATTTTGCACATCCTGCCTCTATCAATAAAACTAATGCTTTATACGCTTACTTTGTCTCATTAATTTCTGCTTTGGTGTGTGTGTGTGGGAGGGGGACTAGTATTTGCACATGCTTGTGTTCTCGACTGTATGTCTTGTGCATGAAGGCTTCGGCTTACTTCAAGCGAATCGTTTCGCTTTTCGCCCAAGCTTGCCCACATCTTTCGAGATGTAAATAAGCTTTGATTTGATTTTAATTATACCTTGTTGGATATCTCCGCATTCAATCAGAACATATGTTTCATCGTTTCCTTAATCCCCCCCCCCCCCTCCAGCATGTACATTGTTCTTCTTTTCTGAACCTCGCTTTATGAATACGCGTTCAAAGGCAACTCGACCTCGCTTCGAACAGTAAAGGGCTTTCCCTTGAATTGTCAATCTCTCGCTTCTTCTTGAATTTTTACAAATGCCGGAGTGCAGCGCCTCCGTCAACCAATTCACGAAGCGCAAGTGAAACGAATGGGAACAATGCATAAGTTTCCAGCTTTCTTGGCATCTCTCCACCCTTCCCTGAGCCAACAAGGACGTTGTCAAGCCGCCCGTGACTCACGTCTTATGACTCACTTTCCTGACTATGATCAGGCCATTGCATTTCTCTCCGCGGCGATAAGTTAGTACAGAGATAAGAGAGACGGTTGTTTTCGGTAGTGGGGGAAGGGGGGGGGGCAAATAAGTCATACGTAGGTGAGAAGCATGACTCAGATATCAACTCAACACCACGTGTCTCCACCAGTACAGCTTGTTATTCTTCAGGCTATATTCTTATCACTGGTCTCAGTGAGTCCTTCCCCCCACCCCCCTGATTTGCAAGTTAGATGCCGGCACAAATCATTCAAGTCGGAAAGGATCATTTATTATAATACTGAGCGCATGACTCAGAACACGGGTCAAGAAATCTAAAGGTTCTAAAGGGAACTAGAGCTAGCCCATACAGTAACTTTTAGGTAGCATATACGTATACCTAATGGTAGCATATATAGTAACTTTAAAGGGCTCTGCCAACTTTAACTTTAAACGCGCTCTGCCAACCAAAATTTGTTAGAAACACATGAATATCTTTTCTCACGTATATCTCATTCCTTCCTTTCAATAGTCCAAAGCACGTGGAAACATTAGGAGAAACAGCTGTCGACGGAGGTCGTATTCATCATTATAGGTAGTTATAACTGTAAAGAGAAAAGATTATTTGACACGGTGAGCCGGCAGTTTGACTTTGGTGGCCTCAGGTGGCGGCACCGAGTTTCTGGACTCGGGTTACATCCTCGGCCTGCCGGACGGCCCGAAGCTGCGTGTTCAGCTCCGAGCTGTGGAGGGTCACCTTCCAGCGGTGGCGGCAAGTTTTCTTTTTTCTTAGTGCGACAGTATTACCCTGAACAAATTTATTTTCTAGATTTGCTTGTACTGTTCCCAACACCACACAGAGAGGGAAAAGGGGTGGCGAAGAGGGAGTGGTAGTTTTGAAGTGAAAAGTGCTCCTTGCAAGTGTCTCTCTCAGGGAGGACACCTCAGCCGTAGTGGTGGTGAAGGTGGTGATGCAAATGATTCCTGAAGAAGAGAAAATGTACCGACTTTCTGTCTGTTGTTAGGCGACACGACACAGTTCCTTTTATGGGATGGTAGGAGAGGACAAACAGAATATAAGAGGGAAATACAAAAAGAAGGAGAAGAGCAGAAGACGGCGGCCGCGAGTCCGACGCGGCAAACTGTAGTGGCGGGGTTAGAAGAAGGCGCCTAATTTTTGCAGCCCGGTAGGGAGCACGGTGCTGCGCCTAACAGTAGTGCACAGGGGAAGGAGTGGGGGAAACAAAAGATTTATTTATTTATTTATTTATTTACCGAATTAATACTGCAAGCTCAAATCAGAGCCTATGCAGAAGTCGAAACAAGCACTTGTATAAAAAATGAATTGACAATCAATCAGTATACTCTTCGCACGCAATGTACACACAAAAATAGTACTCTCATACAAACAAGTGTACATATAGCAATTCATATTCAACAGCATTTTCACCACATAAATCAGTAGCAATTTGTGACCAGAATAAGTATATGTACACAAACTATTTACACTAGTACAAAGTCGCAACATAACACATGACACAGCAATAGAAGTATTAATGCGTTAACACATTCTTGTAAACGCGTGCTCAAATTTGGATGCACGTTAAAGAACCGCAGGTGGTCGAAATATCTTTAGCGCTTCACTACGGCGTCTCTCATAATCATATGCTCGTTTTGGGACGTTAAACCCCTCATATAAATCAATCAATCAATCAATCAACATTCTTGTAAACGTCTGGGATTACACGTGCACGTACATGTAATCCCAGATAAAGGACGATGGAGGCAGGGAGGCGTCACTGGCGAGAAATATCGGCTCACGGCCCAATCAGGAGAGAGATGCGGAGAGAAGGTGTGTCAACGCCCTATCACTGAGGGGACATCGGCTCAATGGCCCAATCGGAGCTGTTGGCGGGGCAGTAGCTTTGATGATGGTGGAGTTATCGACGAGTAAGCTCCAGAGAAACAACCCTGCTGTTGCCAACAGCAGAAAATGATAATTGAACTATAAAAGTATAATCGAAACACCACTTGTTTCTTGTAAATTTAGGAGAGTTAACAGCAACTTCTAGGCGAAATGAACTGCCAATAAGGCTGTAATTATCCTAACTTTATGGAAGAAGTTAAACTTTGTTTAGCTGTCGCCCGTCAGCTGGTCTACGTTCGGCAATCGCCACAAAACTTTTTGCGTCAATCTTGGTCTTCTTTCGTGCTTCTAATCAGCTTTTTTATACTATACTGAAAGTGGACTTTCGGGTATAAACTCCTAGGACATTGTCATACTTCATGTTAGGCTAAGTTCTCCGCCACATTTTCTTGTTTAAATTTTGCAGTCAGTCTGGAATATATGTGGCCCGAAAACAAAGGCGAGGTTGAGGAGCTGGTCAGTTACGAGGACTGGGTGTTCAATCTAGCCAACGCGACGAGCCTCCATAATCCTCGAGTGTCGACTCCAGTGACCAATCCCGCAATTACTTTGGTGCTCCCGTCCAACTGCACGGAACTTTCATCTATGGACTATTCCACTGACGACTCTATCAACGCGTCTGCTTTGCCAGCTTGTTCATCGGAGACTAATCTGACACCTTTGGTTGCGGATTTGTCCTGTTCTTCCTTTAGTGCCGTGGAGCGCGAAGAGTTCCGCAGAGTCGCTGGGTGTCGACTGCCTCCTTCTATACCCTGGCACTACTGCAACGACCAGCTGATCGGCGAGAATGATTCGACGTTGCCGTTAGACATCGTCTCAAGATGCCTGCTAGAGCGGGCGCACCGTCAAGATCTGGGATGCATCATTGCTGGTGATGAAGTCGGCTCGGGAATGTAGCAAGGTAGGAGCACGTGTTGGTGCAACCGCATGTTATTCGCTATACATAGTGTTCACGTGACCTCACAGACAACAGACAGGTTCTAGGTGCTGGGTATCCAGACGTGGCGGTCACCGTGACTTTCTGTCTGATTATAGAGGGTCAGTGCAGGGGGGGACATGCAGTCGTTTGGTCCCCGAATCTCGTTGTTGTTTGAAGTAATTTGTTTCAATTCCCGCGTTTTGTCCCCACATTCTTGTTTTAGATAATTAGTTTTGAATCTTTAAGTCGAGAAAAGAAGTGTGGTTGCTTCTCTAAGCTTGCAGCGATGACCATCAGCAGAAACGTCAGTATGGAGCTTTAAAGGTATGACGATACGATAGCGTTTTCCAACAGCCCCTTAAATTTCCAACAGGGGCTGCTGCCGCCGTTATCTCTTCCAGGATTTGTTGATATGCATGATCTTGATCCCCTCCCCTAACGTCCCGAATGCCCCGCCTTTGTACTTCCATCCAAAAGTTTAGAAATAATGTACAGACTTCTACAAAGGAGTAACAAAGGCTGATGCGAACGCGGCTCTGGCCCTGCGTTTTTGGTTTCTCGCGTATATTTACAACAGCCCTTGGCCGGAGATTATCGCGACGCCCAACGAGCTTTTGTCGAAAAGTCGAAGCTCGCGGCAGCGGGTAGCATGAAAAACATTCCAGTGGCACTACCTCGGTACTCTCATCATAACACGTAGCGGGTTTGGTTGGTGGTACAATCTCACTTGGAATATTGTATAACGCCTCATTATACGAGGAGAAGACAGAGAAGTACACTCTTAGAAGAAAGATGGTAGTACTTGCTAACTTTGGGGTAGCAATGGTTTGTCACATATGTTACAACCCTGGTAGTAAGTGCAGTTAGTAATGGCGAGGGTGGTAACAGTTACTACATTTGCTATTACTACCAGCATGTAGTAACTACTACCCAAGCCATTACCACTCATAAGTAGTAACTTCTAAAGGTTTCAAGAAAAAAGTAGTAACCGAAATTACCTTGTTCATTCATTTTGGCATATTATTTCTCCACTGCTAAAGTTGGTCAATCAATGTCTCATGATGAGTCAACTTCGGGTAATGAAGCGTGGTGTGCAATGAATGCGAAGAATACATAGACCAAACATGTTCACTATTTTTTACGCATACTTTTTTTTCTTCATTACCGGTTTCGCACAAGGTACACACATCAATATAAGTCACTGTAAACAGTAACGTACAAACAGAAGTGATGACAAAACAGCCGCGGAATTATTAGTGATTACAGTGCTAAAATTCCTTCAGGTTCACCAGGGGTTCGACCCTGGAGAGCCATTCCGGAACAAAATCTTGTTGTTTGAGTATATCAATGTACTGAGCAATGCTTTCGCGGAACAGCATACGGGCCGGACGCCTGTCAGGGTCACAGTAGTAACCGGCCATTCTTGCCCGCCATAGACAATGGAGGCCAAGCAGCATTATAAGATCAAAAGGCAGTCCCTCCTCTTTTTCTACTGTTAAAAACCTGATACCCAGTGAATGTAAGGGAAGTTCCTTTTTTAGAGTTCTCTGTAAAACATCCAAGAAGTAAACCCCGTCCCAACAATGAAGAAAAACGTGATCTGTTGTCTCCGGCCTTCGGCAGATCAAACAGTTCGAACCCCATGGCATATAAACTCCTCTATCTTCTATAAAAGTCTTAACCGGTAGTGTTCCGGAGTGTAGTTTAAAGAAAAAGCTTTTTGCACTGGGCTAAATTTGCATTTTCTTAACACGCTTAAGAACGTCATTGCCTTCTCCCCCGCTATTAATTAACCTATACATAGGAACTGGAATAATCATGTCGCATATGTCTTTATGCGATTTCTTTCGCCCGATCGAAGAAAGGTATTCATTGGAAAACCGAACTGACAAGAACCGGGCACTGTCTGCAACTTCCTTAAAGATACCTCGCATAGCTCCCGGCATGCTTGCGGTGCTAACCACAAAGTTAGGCAGAACATGACAAAGGCGTAACTGGCATACTGTTCTTAAGAAGGGGTGTTGAACATCTCGAAAGAAAATAAAACGATTAACTAGTTGTCGCGCGAACAGATGCGACAGGCTTAGTCCCCCTGTGTTACTCTTCGGAACAGATTTGTCCTACTATATTTTTCCCAAGTAGACCCCCATATAAACACAACAAATATACATGCAGCTTTTGCACATGCACCCGTGAGAACACAAAACCTGCATCACATACCACAATTTGCTCATTAAAAATATGTTGCATACAGAGGCTCCAGGGCCGTACCCAGGAATTTTTTTCGGGGGGGGGGGGGGGGGGGTTGCGTGTAGAACGGCTGCCATTTTTTAAGATTTATACTGGCTTATTTTCGTGAATAAAGCAAGTACATCGCTTACTTGTAATAATTCGATGGTACTTTTCAATGATTTGTACCCAAATAAAGAAATTGGTATGTCAACCTCAAATTCTGGTTAAAGCAAGAAATAAGTTTGGACAATAGCACCACCAAAGCCGGGGACACCGCCACCAACGGATCCTGATGAAGTAACACAATGTAACCGCGGTACAAAAACGGTATGTATATATATGTGTGCGTTACAAGCTGCCACTCTATCGTCGCCAGGGCGAAGTCGGTGTCGGGAATGGCAGCAGGTTAGGTCGTTCCGTACGTAAGACGAGACAGTGAAGAGATCAGAGACGTATGTGGGGAAAAACAAAACTCTAGTGATATTGCAGCACTGCAGAGGAATCTAGGAATATTGCAGAGGAATCTAGTACAACACTTAATAACAACTAACAAAATACATATAAAATCAATAAATCAGCTTACAAGAGAGAAGTATTACAAACTACACAAAACTAACCAACAATAAAACTACAGATGAGAAAGTCCGAAGGTATAAACAGGTGAAGGGATACCTGTGATGACCGGCAGCGTTGAGTCCACGACGATCGGATGCGAGAAGTCAGACAGAGTTCTGGCACAACTGCGATGTCGGCGGTGTTGCAGCACTGGTGTTTGCGGGAGGCTAGTGCTTGAAGTCGATCTCGGGCAGGTTGAGCTTACTCGAGATTCAAGTACCGATGCCTACGTTACAGACGTTAATTTCGCGTCACAACTATACGAATGGCTAAGTTTAGGTGGCCAACCGACACGGAGCCACAACCACTTAAGGGATACTTCTTGATCTCCTTCTACACCATGTTGGTCAGCAACTAGACTGCTTAGCAAGGCGAAATCCTGCTCTTAAATCGACCTCCGTGTCCCCTGATTCTCGTCCTGCAGGGGAAAGGAGACCTCTACATGGGTCCAATCTTGCATGTTTCATTGTTAGAAACTCCACCCTAAAAATATATTGACCAGGTTCCTTTTTAATTAGGAGAGCGTCCTCAACTGAGCGAGAGTGACAACCTGTTGGGGTTCTCTCGTACGGCTTGTCCACAAGCAGTTTTGCCCGTGGGAATGGTCAGTTTCCTTGGTTTCAGCCGGTGCGTCTTGCAGTCTACAGCTAGTTCGGGGTGCATCGCGGCCTTTGACGACCCTGCCGACGCCGCCGTAGGTACAAAGGATCAAACATCAGCGACTAACGTTTGAAGAAGAACACCCCATTCAGTACTTCCCTGCACTAAAGGCCAGTCTTTCCATGAGCGAACGGTTCCACCGGTCAGCGGGGGAGTGCGGCGCCCATTAATTTGCCGTTACGCCGGGTCGCAAAAATGGCAGTCCGTGACAGCATGTATGCAAGCAAACAAACAAGTCGCCCGACATTCCGATCTTCTTGTTACCGTTCGCACATTCTGCTTGCTGGATAGTTTTCTCGTAATTGCGAAAGAATAGAAGGGTTGAAGCTTGGGCTAGCTGGGTTTAGCTTTTAATGGACTCTTGAAACATGCATGGAAGTTTAAACGAGGAAGTTTTTCCTTCTCGGCAACTTGCAAAATTCTGTGAGGACTTGTTCTGGGGTCACTTGAAGTTCTCGATGGATGCTGAGCAGTGCTAGTCCGGTAAATCTGTCGTTGTTCATATGATTTCGAAGGTAGCTCTTCAGCCTTCTCAGTGTGAAAAAAGTCCGTTCCGGGGTCGACGTCGACACGGGTAAAGTCGCCAGGATAGAAAATAGGCTGTGGATGTTCGAAAAAAAGTCGCGGTTGCACATCTCTAAGGCCTGTAAAGCACAAGCTGGGCGATTCTTTTTTTCGATCTGGCAGCATTTGTTCACCCACAGTGTGAACTCTGCTTCGATGACATTAGCCGAAGGAATGTGGCCAAGGTGAAACTGCACTGGATCTTCAATATCAGAAAGGCTAGCCGATGCGCAGAATTTCGGCAGCAGCATGTTAAGGCCAACCACGACCTTCTTTCTTATGGGCATCGAACCGGTCTCTTAATTGATTTTCGAAGTCAGCCAGCAAAGGCAAATACACATTCCTCCGGTAGTACTCTTGAGGAGTAGCAGAAGGTACGTTGCTTCTTTGCATCTGCCTTCCAGTGATGCGTGGTAGGGCCATCTCAACATTTGTGATCTTCAGCAAAGAGAGCGACTTCAGAAAAATCTTATTAAATTCTGTTTCCGCACTAGCCCTTTTTGCGGAAAGAACGTCTATAACATTCTTTACGTGATCGCACGCTTGAGCCAAGTCACAGTCAATTTTTTGAAGAAACTTGCAAAGTGGCAGTGTCAAAGAGAAGAGGTCGCTACAGATCTGAAGCGAAACGACAAAATCGGGCTTCGTAATGGCATTGAGCAGTTGAGAAGCTTTTGATGAAGTATCAGATGACGCGGCCTCTTCTTCCAAATATTCGAGGAATTGTACAATAGGCACCTACAGTTCAAGGAAACGCTGAAGTGCATCGTGACTCTCTACCCACCTTGTTTGGCAAAAGGAGAGAACTGATTTTCTTTTTTCTTGTGTTAAATCTTCTACTTTGTCTCGCAGTTGGTTCGTCCTCTGTGGCGAAGCTCTCACAAACGTACAGGTTGAGGATACAGTTCCCAAACAGTTGCGGATGCTGGGGAGTTTGCATGCGTGAAGCAGAGCAAGGTTCAACGAGTGGGCGCTACAATGCACGTACAACGCTTTGGGCGCTGTTTGACGAATGAAGGCTTGAACACCGTTAAGGTGGCCGCTCATTGATGCCGCGCCGTCGTATCCCTGCCCACAAAGTAGGTTCAGGTCAAAGCCATGACCTCTAAGGCTGTTCAGGATTGTGCTCGCCAGCGCCTTGCCAGTGAGATCGTACACGGGAACGAAATCTACAAAATCTCCTTTAAGAATGGGCACTCCCGACGTGTCGTGTCCAACGTACCTTACACATAGGGAAATGTGGGCGGTGCGAGATATATCAGTGGCCTCGTCAGCTAGAACTGAAGAACACGAACCTGAGTTGACGTTTTCCACTATCTTTCTTTGTATGATTTTACCATAGAGGGCGATCAACTCATTTTGAATTTTTGGGCTCGTGTACAGTGCATTCGCTGGAGATGTTTTCATGTGAGCTCTCAAGGCGGCACCTCCACATTTTGCTCTCATCCTAAGCAGTGCGCGGAAATTTCCATCATTTTTGAATGGCGGCACTTCAGGCATATTTATCGGACCAGAGTCGTCTGTGCCGCGAAGTGGTACTTCTTTCCTGCCACAGAAAAGGATTGTTTCTATTAGTGGCAGCAAGTTCTTGCGGTTTTCTTCCGCCTGCTTTTTAAGGCCGTGGTCAAGTTGTGTTAAGATGTCATGCTGTGAGCGGGACCGGACTGCGAAGAAGTTCTCCGATAGCGTTGTTGACATGGCGTGATAACTGCTGGATGCGTGGCTCCTAAAGGCGTCCATGGCTTTCTTGTAATTGGTGAACTCCTTAGTTACAAAACAGCCCAAGCGCTGGTGCTCCCCTTTTCCTGCACACTCGCTTGCGAAGACTACGCAATATTTGCATAATGCTCCTTGAAGCTTCTCTGAATAAACAAGCCATGGGTAACGATCAACCCCGTGAGGTTGGAAGTTCAGATTCCTTTTCCCTGTGGCTGGATAATCATAGTTAGCCGGAGGGGTCCACGGATTGAGCAGCAGCTTCTCCATCGTCTCTGGATCATTTACATTATTGCTTTTCGAGACAAACAGTCCCAAGTAGAAAATATTCGCACTCGTCGCACAGAGGGGAGGCGAACCAGAATGTGTAGGTGCCATGCCACTCACCTTCCTTGGGCATTTCCCAGTGGTAAAGGCGTCACTTTGCCCAGCGTTGACTGTAGAACAAAGATCACTTGGAGTTGCACTGCGGCCACCATCATTTCCCGGCGGCGCATGGGTGTCCTGCTTGTGTTCGTTCTCAGGTAATTCATACAAACCGGTGCATTCTCCTGAGTCGCTACAGAAGTTCGGACGCGCTTGGCTTTCCACCAGTGCTGAGGAGGGCGAAGTTTTATCCTTCGAAGGAGGCGGTTCTTCTCCGTCCGCTTCATCGGTTCGAACTTTCTTGAAGTAAGACGCAAGACTCCTTTGCTTCGTTGTTGCAGAGTGTCTTTTCATTTTGTTGCCGCAATCCTGTGCACGCACACAGAAGTGGCCAGTGGCTCCAAAAAGACGTTTGCAACTGCTTCGACTGCCTGGCGTGAACGGCGGGCGATGTTTTCTTCCTCTCTTGTCCACTTTACAGTGGCTAGAATGTAGAAGTGTGATGAACGCGCCGGCTCCCGCGTGGCGCATGTGTTTTCTGAACGCCACTACAGCTGGTGTGCATGCAGGCCCATTATTGTACTCCAGCTGCAGCAAACTAGATTAACGCTACTTAAAGACCTTTTCACAGAAGACTCCATGGGCACTGCATACTCCCCTTAATATACGTGAACCCCCAAGAATGCACTGCCGAGACATTTGCACTCCCGTGGTACAGTCCAGGAAGGAGGTGTTGCTCCGTTCCTGTGAAAAAGTCAGCTTTTCACAGGCGGCTCCCTGGGCGCCTGCATAATTCTCTCTGGGCTGCGCTAATTAAATAGCCGTGACCCCCCAAAAGTGCACTTTGTAAGCTGTGACGTCAGCCTCTGTACTCCCGCGCGCAGCCCAGCTTGGCGGCGTTTTTTTCTCCTGTGAAAGTTGACCCCTGGTGCCGGATTGTGTACCGGCTCTATCCTCGCATTGTGCGCTTTGTGGGGAGGCGCATATACCTTCTGTGTACAGAAGAGGTAGATTTCCTTGCGTGTGGTTAAGGTTGTTCGAAGTTGCTCGGATATGCCAGTCTTTCAGTAGATGTCATCTTCGATGATTCGTTTCGGTGGCGAGTTCGAGAAGTTTGAGAAGTTTGCCCTGCAGCCTGCGTCCTCGGAATGCGCCGCTGAGTTTTTCCGCTTAGGGGTTTCGTTCCCTGGCAAATTTGCGCACGTCGTGTTGGTGTTGCCGTTGCTGTCGAACTGTTTAGTAGACGCGATTTTCCTAGGAACCCAAAGCCGACACGTGCGGTCCGCACAGACGGATAACTTCTCCAGCGGCAATGCACAAGGAAAGCATCTGGAATCAATAAAGGAGCTGCTACAGTGTGAAAGACGAAAAAAAAAGACTCGAAGGAACGCGAGGGCGAAGTGCAAAGCTGTACAAATAGGGCAGGTGCGCGTGCGGGGGAGGGAGCGCTGAGGTGTTCTGGTAAAAGGGTAGGTTTGAAGAAAGGAAGAAGAGGGAAGCAATGCCAGGAAAGTTGCAGTGTAACTTTGGCAGCTGGTGGTCGCTGTGAAGGCGTGTAAATATTTTAGTATCACCCGAAAAGTTAAAGCATCAAAAAAATTTCGGGGGGGGGGGGGGGGGGGGGTCAGAACCCCCTCAACTCCCCCCCCCCCCCTAGTTACGGGCCTGAGTGGCTCTGGCAAACATTGAGAGACAGTTGACATTCCACTGCGCTGTCCTTTCGCGCGTGTCTTTTATTTGTTCAGTCCAGTAATCAATGGTGTCTTTGTAGTGCTGGAAAGGCACGCCTAGATATTTTACTGGAGTATTAAACCAGTGAACGTTAGTATAGGTATCTGGGGTTGATGTCCAGTCTCCGTGCCACAACCCCAGACACTTCCCCCAATTAACCCGACTTCCTGTAATTTCTCCAAAATTTTTAACAACGGCAACTGTCTCTTGTACACTCTCTTTGGTGGTGCAACACACTGCTACATCATCAGCGTATGCCAAAACCTTTACCTCGGCGTCAAGCAGTCTGAAACCACGGATGGTCTCGTTTTCTATTATGGCCAAGCATAAGCGCTCTATGTACAATGCAAACAAGAGTGGACTTGCCGGACATCGCTGGCGTACAGAACGTTCCAGCCTAATGGGAGACCCCAGGATCTTGTTAATAATTAGTCGTGTAGTAGAGTTCTTATACGCCAAAACTATGCCCTCTGTAATCACCGATCCGACATTGACATGTTGAAGTATGGAGAATAACACATCTTGCGGAACGCAGTCAAAAGCCTTTTCTAAATCAAGCTGGAGGATCGCAACATGAGAATTAAAAGCATCGCAACTCTCAAGGACACATCACATTGTGTGTGTGTTCATCAATATGGAGCGCCCCTTGATGCCACACGTTTGGTGCTCCCCAACTATTCCGGTCATTACGGGCTGCAATCTACCAGCCAATACTTTCATGAGTATTTTGTAGTCAGTGTTGGTTAGCGAAATGGGCCTATATGACGAAACTAGTTTTAATTTTGCTTTGTCATCCGTCTTAGGTATTAGAATAGTGTGCGTCTCGGCAAATGAAGGTGGTAACGCTTTGATTGCGTAGGCTTCCTTGAACACAGCTTGTAACACTGGTGAAACTTCCGTTTTAAAAGCTTTATACCACATCACACCGAGACCGTCAGGCCCCGGCAACTTCCCAGCGGCGAGACTATCTATTGCATATTCAATTTCAGAAACGGTTATAGGCCTCTCTAACGCTTCTTTCGCTTCGAGGGATAATTGCGGCATCCGGCTCAAGAAAGTGTCCTTGAACTTCGTAACATCCACTAATGCGGCTGCGAAGAGACCCTTGTAATACCAAAAGAAAGCTTCAGCGATAGTGCTGTTAGTATTTAGCAGAATTCCATTTTCCTCTATTTCGTCGATGTGATTACGACGCGCTCGTGATTTCTCGATTCCAAGTGCGCGCTTGGTAGGAGTCTCCCCCATAGCCCACGCCTCTGCTCTCGCTCGAATAAGGGCTCCTCTGCAGCGTTCCTGCTCTACTAGCTCAATTTGTCGTTTCACCGTTCGAATATCTTTCTTATATGCACCAGGCTCCTTGCTTTCTAATGCTATCAATTTCTTAAGCGTTGTTCTGAATTCATTTTCTTTCATTCTTTCTTGAAATTTAAAGTACTAGATCTCGATATGGCTTTCATTTTAACGCTTTGCTTCAAAAGCTCCCATTTCTCGCCAACATTACAGGCTCCGATCACTTTAATGTTCTTAATTCCCTCAATCACAAAATTATTAAAAATGTCATCCCGAAGTAGTTTAGCGTTAAACTTCCATAAATCCCAACTAAATTTGTTTTCTTTTTGTTTAAGTGCCACGTTGCATTGTACAAGGCAATGGTCAGAGAAAGAGACAGGTAAGACTGTGTAACTATTGCTTTTAGCTAGCATCTCCCCTGCCATGTATATCCTATCAAGACGTGCGTGACTGGTTCCCTGAAAATGCGTAAATCGAACTTCGCGACCTGCTTCAAAGCACTCCGCAACATCATCCAGGTCAGATTCAGTCAGCAAGTCATAGAGAACTTCAACACTTCTGTCTCGCACATGGCGGTTATTAATTCTATCTTTCGCGCTCAATACACAATTGAAATCCCCCAATAAAACAAGCTGTTTTGGTGTCCGTAAATGTTGCTTAATTAACGAAAAGAAAGTTTCTCCGTCTGCCTCCACGTTCGGCGCATAGACACAAATGACGCGCCATTCAATTTCGCTAGTACTAAAATCACAAGTCATCGTTCTACCAGAGTCACAAGAAAAGTGACTTTCAACAATCAATCCCGAAATCTTTTTAACAAGAAGAACACAACCGGCCGAAGTTCCATTTGCGTGACTAACTATGGCATAATATTTAGACGTATACCCGCAGCATCATGCTCCGGGTCTCCTCCTCACCTTCCACTTTTGTCTCCTGCACGGCTAACACGTCAATATCTTGGTCAATTAACAGGCGATACACTTGAGCCTGCTTTTTCCTGGAGGCCAAACCTCGGACATATAAGGTTGCAAAGCTCAATTCCCAGTAACTAGCCATCGTTACTCGCTAAAAAAAGGAGGGGGTAGGCCCGGAGCATGGTGCTTACCGTGTATGTCTAGCTCCCTGCTAGACGTCTCCGGGGCCATCCGGTGGTCCGGCATCAGTTAGCTGCTGGTCCCTTGGAGTGCCAACCGGTCGGTCCACAGGTAGATTGGACCTCGCTCTGAGGCCCGAGTGCCGGCCCGGTGTCGCCTTCGCTGGTGGTCCCTCAACTTTGCTCTCGTGAGCAGTGCCCGCACATTGCTCCAGCGAACGCTTGACCGCCGAGCTCGTGTTGATCCCGCGGGTCGTTCCGTGCGCTGGCATGTCGCGTCCTCTCGCCGCTTGCGTCGACATGTCCACCAATTGGCTTTGTGCGTATTCAGTGGAATTCTCTTGGCTGTTGTCCGCCTTAGCCGTTTCTTTCTCCTCGGGTTCCGACGCTGTATCGTAATCTTCAGGCGAAACCGGCCCGCGTTCAACCAGAGAACTAGCCGCGTATCCTGCCTCCTTAGCCGCGTCTTCCGCCTCAGCGGCGTCCATTGTCTGCTCTTTGATCTCATCGCACGTTGCAGCGCTCGTAACTGCTGCATACGACCGGACGCACTGAGCATCTCGATGTCCAAATCGCCGACAAATTGAACACCGTGGTACCCTGCAGTCTCGCCGTACATGACCAGTCCCTTTGCACCGCAAGCATTGCATAGGCCTGCCCGGCGCCACAACTAGGGCCAATTCCCCTGCAACGCGCACTTGGTGCGGAAGGTCCTCCACCGTAACTCCACATTTTAACTTGAGTAGCACGGTTCTCGTCGTCGACGCTTTGTCGCTGACGCCGTCGACTCTCCAGCGCTCTCGATTCACTTCGACATTGCCGAAGGCCGCGAACGCCATCCGCACATCCTCATCAGCGACTCCGTAAAGCAGCCAATGAAGCCGCAGTTTTATCTGCCGGTTCTGGGGATCAACGATGAGACATCGGTGTCCCTTCACCTGAAGTTCCTTGAAGGCCAGCAGTTTCTTCGTCGCGTCTTCTCCGTTCAGTGTAACCACCCAGACGTGATTAATCCGGTACTCTCCGAGTGCTATGATGTCCGTTAGCACTCCCGTGGGGCCCAACGCGTCTCTGAAGTCTTCAACCCTGTAGGGTCTCACTCGAACTTCTCCGAGCAAAAACACAGTATTTAAGGCAACGCGTCCTGTTGGCAGATGAGGCAGAATCACTTGGTACTCTTCAGTTGACCTGTTACCGCGGCCCTCAAGGGCCGCTGAAGCCTCTCCAACGGAGCCCTGCATCCTGCGTCCGTTCACTAGGCCGAAAGCAGAATCGCTATTTTTTACGCATACGTGTTGTATGAAGTAAACGTGGGGTACATATAGTCCCTGCTTTGCAGGGGCATGCCTGGCACAGCGAAGCACTTGTGTATCAGAGGGAGTTATAACGAATTTGAACCTATAGCACTATATTATACTACCTGGTTACGTGTGTTTGGGGACGTAGCACAGGACTTTTAATGATCCTTACTTATAAAAAAATATGTGTCATATTTATTCATTATAAAATGGCCACAAAAAGGCATTATGTACAGTGGCAAAAACAAGGTACTGAACTCATTCTCAGTGCATTTGAATGCTTCACGCGGCTAATAAATCAGCGTTTAATAGGTGATAATCATTTTGGGGGTTTGAACGCACCAAAACAATGATGATATTTATTTAGAGACTTGCCATAGTGGATTAATTGTGACCGTGCTCGAGGCGAACTGTGACTGCCTGGTTATTTTGATCCACCAGTGTTGTTAATATGTGCTGTTTTTACTAACATTGTTGTAATGGTCTATTACAAAGCGTGTAGCACTTGCTTATGGTTCGTTAACTTGTACTTCTCCGATTCGACAATATCAGAATGACGTTTACATATCTCGGTTCCGTAATTTAAAACAAAATGTATTTCTTTGATTTATGGATATATCTTCTGGGTCATTTTTTGTTTAACGATAATACGTCGAGATGATTATCCGCTCATAAATTATGAGAATCGGAATCACACACTAGCTTAGATTAGATAGTTAACAGCCATAAAAAGGTAGTAACGGGGCAAGAAAGGTAGTAATGGCTGCAGTTACTACCTCTATCATATCAGTTACTATCTATTTACTAACGCAGGTAGCGAAAAGGTAACAAAAAGTTAGGAACGGTTGAAGCTAGTAACTGTTTACTAACGTAGGTAGTAAACAGGTAGCACAAAGGTAGTAACGGTTTAATAAAAGTAGTAACCGCTGCAGTTACTACCTATTTGCTTGCAGTTTTTACCTTTTTACTAACTTTTTTAAAGAGTGTACTTGACATGACGGGCGCTTACATGACAGGACCGGCCGATGGTTTCATTTACTTTTTTGTACATGTATGCTACGTCTTTGTTCAATGTTATAAGCACGAATGTACCACCTCCGTGCTCCCCGTGACGATATATGTCGCGGAATCACTTATTCCTGTCGTCGCTAGGAAGATTTCCACCACTTGGCGGTAATATTTGAAATCGCGAAATTTGTCATGTAAATGGCGTTCGGATTTCATGTTCTGATTTCAACATTAACTCAACATTACAGGCTAAATACAGGTACTATATTTGCATCAGCATTGTTCACTCCACTTGCACTCTTTACTGGGAAACTATTGTTTGGCATTCAAAAGGTTCTTTATTATTACTTCCTTATAGGGTTTATGGTAGTGCAGTTAAATATTCTGATGATTACAGTGCAAGCTTAACATTTCTTTGTTACATGCCGTGCAAAAAATTCACACGTAGTATTTTCACATCTGTCACACAATAATCTAATCAACTGCATTGTATACTGTTCCTTAAATACAAGTTAAACAGAATAATTTTGATCTGGTAAATTCAACTTGCCCAAATTGCTTCATGATCCTACAATGTGAAAAATTACCTCCTTTCTAGGAGCTGGCTTCAAGGAAACTTTGTCACTTGCAGCCATGTGTAATGAACTTCCCAACTTTTCACGTTTTAGCTGAAATATTAGTTATTTTGCTAGAAAGTTGTTAGATTAGCTTAAATGGCATATAGTGTCAAATGCAGGTATGCAGCATGTCTGGGGAGAAGACACGGTGTAGAGCCAGCATGGCATTCTCTGCCATTCTTTACAACCATGTTGAACAATTGGACACAAAAAATACTGTCGACGCTGATCCTTGTGTTAATGCTGTGCACTGACACTCATGCATCAGCCAAGTTCTGGCATAAGAAAACTTGTGACACCTTTTGTTTTATTGCAGGCATCCTGAAAGACACCAGGCTCTACGAAAATATTGTCAAGGTAGCCAGGGGTAACAAATATCTGATTTATGGAGACCCGGCCTACCCATTAAAGCCTTTGCTCCTGAAGGCTTATGGAGGCGCCCGCTTGCAGCCCTACCAGGCGCACTTCAACAAGTGCATGTGCACTGTACGGCAGGCTGTTGAGTGGGGCTTTGGTAAAGTGGCTGCAGACTTCGCATTTGTGGACTTTCACAAGAACTTGAAAGTGGTGCGTCAGAGAGTGGGAAGGATGTATAAGGCCGCTACACTTCTCACCAGCTGCCGCACCTGCCTGTACGACAGCCAGGTGTCTATGTACTTCGGCCTTGAGCCACCCTCACTCAGTGACTATTTAATTCCATTTAACTGATGCAATCTTATGCTTTCATTTTATTTCTTTTCAATTTACTGTATTAATATTTGTTTCTCTATATACAAGAACATTTGATTTGTGCAGAAAGTCTAGTGTCGAATGATGTTATGGTATTGTATTCAAGTGTGTGCCGTGATATGACACTGATATATTGATATGTGGGGTTTCACGTCCCAAAACCACCATATGATTATGAGAGATGTCGTAGTGGAGGGCTCCGGAAATGTCGACCACTTGGGGTTCTTAAACGTGCAACCAATTCTGAGCACATAGGCCTACAACATTTCCGCCTCCATTGGAAATGCTGCCGCCGTAGCCAGGTTTCGATTCACGATTTGCGGCTCAGCAGCCGAGTACCTTAGCCTCTAGACCACCACGGCGGGGCGTGATATGACAGCGGAGGACAGTGAAGAAAAACTGGCACTAGCATGTAGAAGCAAAAACAATTAATAAGTGAAATCCCACTTTGAGAAAACCACGGCTATACCTAGTTCTGAAGCATGAGAAGAGAGGGAAGCAAATTAGACTGAAACAAGAACTTGGTGTAGGGAAGCAGCAAGATGACAGGCCATGCATCTCAGTCGTTGGGTTTTCTTATATGAGCCAAGGCATCTATTTTAGTCTACCAGAAACCTGAGCACCTGTTGTTCTTGGCTGTGAGTTGCTGGTGTGCTGCTGCTGCTGAGAAAACGTTCATGTGCCCTTGGACAAGTGTAAGCAGTCGGGCTCTGTGCCAGAGCTCAGATTCTGCTCGAGTCCAACAGAAACCTATTGGCCGCGAGATCGAGCAAAGTCGTCGCCTGGTGGATTGCTCTGTGCGTCGTCTGCTAGCTAGCCACGTCATGCTTCTATGTGCGCGTACGTCTTGCACATTTTCAAAGTGTGGTTTGTCCAGTCATGTCAGAGCAAGTGTAACTGTTTTACCTATGCCTATAACGACGTACGAGAGCATTTTGTCTTTCGAATGTTTATGTGTCGTAATAAGATCAGCGAGTGCAACTTTCCAAAAGACGTTTATTGTCGTTGTACCCTCCATTCACCAGAATAATTTCAGAGTGGGTGCCGCTTTCTGTTTCAAGCATTTCACAAAATGCTCTGGGCATCCTCCCAAACATGAGGACTATTAAATAGTGTATAATGCAGCGTTTTATTATGGAGACTTGGAAGCAAAAAAAAAGGGGGGGGGGGCTCTAGGCGATACATTTGGGTGCTGTTGGTAGGTGTACAACTACAGCACTGTAGTTTATTGATCGTGCTAGGAGCCTTAGTTGTGTTTATCTGGCCGTGGTATCGCTACATAGGAATATTACTACCACATAAACAGTGACACATCGGTACTTAAACTGTACTGAAAACAGAGTTACCGCATGCAACCGTGTGCTTAGATTTAAGGACGCGTTAAAGAAGCCAGACATTGGAAATATTTCAGACGGCATGCCTTATATGTAATGCCATGGAACTTGACTGAAAATTTCATCTTTGTTACACTGTCTTCAGCGTTTATGTGGCATTGTTAGTGACTGACTGAAGGCAGTGGTAATTTTTGTCTGAAAAAAAAAAACATGCTTGTCTCATTAATCAGGCTTTTGTGGTAACACTGTCATGCACGTAATCAATCGATGAAAGCTTTCTGCTGAACTCTTATATAAGATTTTTATGTTATTACTGGTGCGAGAACATGTGCGTACATGTGGTAAATGCAGTATAGTGTCAGCCCCTGAACGAAGCGCGGCTGCGAGTATTTGTATATGCGCCGTCGACCGCCTATCCACACTTGCGCGGGAGCGGTGCTGGCACCTATAGCCCGATCTCTGGGAGGTTGCCCGATATGACAAATTCTTGAGCCGCTAGACACCAATGGCTACGGTACCCTTTATTGGCTGCTGTGCTTCGCTTTAAGGCATCTTCATAATTTATCTTGATGAGATCAGCTCCTGTGTCATCCCTTCTCTCTGCACATAACAGTATGTTAAAAACAAAGTAGTGCACAACTGTCTGACACTAGGCATGTAGCTTATGCCTTTCTTCATGACTTTTCTTCAGATGAAGGGGTGATTATTTCTACACCGTTATCTTCTGTCTTTTTAGGTGTTATGTGTTCTGGTTTAAGTGCAGTTGTTCTCTAGTGGTGTCGGTTCTTAATGGAGTGTTTAGAAGACGCCTGCGACATTCCAAAAACAACAAAACTTGCTCGTTGTGCCAACAAAACCTAACGGCTACCCATGTCTGCATTTTCCTATTAGTCTATTGTAAGATAGTCTGTTGAAGGCCGCGATTAAGTTTGGGGAACTACATGTGTATGCACATGACAAGGTAATCATGGTGGTGTTATCGGGTCGTTCCACACCTAAAAATCTCCAACTTTTTGTATGAACCACGATGTAATGAAAATACGGGGATGAGAGCCAGACCCCTTGCTATGTCGGAGGAATGAAAGCAACTACCTGTAGCAGCACCTTCTGCCGATGCTCGTGCTCTAAACCCATTTTTATTTTATTTGCAACACACCTTAAATGTATTTAGAGCAAACTTTTATGCCCATTTTGCAAAATATGTAGATATATATCCATTTTGATGCACATGGCTGGGCAATAATGGTCAAATATTTTGCAAAGGTGGCTTGTGCTAAGTGTGCGAAAATGTGAGTGCCAAAAATGAGACACCCAACCAAAATTACGCACCACGTAGAGTTTCACACCGATGGCATGCTTAATTATGCTTGTTGAGTGCTTCTGATGGGACTTCGTACAAGACTTTGAAGACTTCTGTTGTGTCTGTTTCAGCATATCTTTCTTGTTCAGGCATATTCAACACACATAAAAAGGCCCTTAACATAGTTTGTGCCTCTTATGTTATGCATTTTTAGGATTTGTGGTTGCTTTGACGTACAATTTGATGGGATGTTAGCAGTTGCATAAATGTATATCTGTTTGGTGCTGAAAGATGTGTAGGCTTTATGCAGGTTTCTGCAGCTGTGTGAAAATAAAGGATTGTTCAGTATCTCACCCAGTGTCGATGTTTTGAAATAATTGATTGATATGTGGGGTTTAACGTCCCAAAACCACTATATGATTATGAGAAACGCCGTAGTGGAGGGCTCTGGAAATTTAGACCACCTGGGGTTCTTTAACGTGCACCCAAATCTGAGCACACGGGCCTACAACATTTCCGCTTCCATCGGAAATGCAGCCGCCGCAGCCGGGATTCGAACCCGCGCCCTGCGGGTCAGCAGCCGAGTACCTTAGCCACTAGACCACCGCGGCGGGGCGATGTTTTGAAATAGCATACAGTAGTCTGGAGTAGAAAAATCACGGCCTAGGGTAGAGGCTCATTGCTCACTCAAAGTGTGCATGAAATTGTGACATAAACCTGGTGACAAAAAAATATTTGGTTTTATTTTGTTTGACATAATTCATTACTAAAGCCACTACTCCACTGGGGCACTCAAGGTTTTCAAAGCATCTCTGTAAAATTTCAGGTACAAGAAGCATCACAGAATGTATCACATGAGACCACAAAATGAAAACTATTTTAGCCCAGCCAGAAACTTTGTTCTACAAAGTGAGAGCAAGAGGCAACATCTGAACAAGAGCCAGCTAAGCAATGTAAATATGCTTGAGTTTATTGTCTATCACATAATTAACTGACTAGATTTATTGAGAAATAGCTCAGGGACATTCAAGATAAGTATATGTAACAAATTTTAGGTACATCTAGTATCACAATAACATATCATGATAGCCTCTACAATGAAGACACTTTCTGCACAGCCAAAAAACTTCATCTAGCTTTTGACCAAGCTGGGTATGCACAACACCTTGGAAGAAATAGCCAAAGCACAATGCATTTCGCAGCTTGAATGCGTGTCAACCACTACCATAAGATAACAAATTATAAACAAACTTGGCACAATTTAACCAGCATGGCCAGAAAATTTATATCTCAACAAAAATTGGAAACGCAGTTGCAGTGGCTAATATTCATGGACACGTGCACCTCGACTACAACAGAGGCCGACGAAAGGCCAAAGCGGAGGCTTTGCATTGTTTTTTTGGCAGGGAGAGAAATGCATGCTTTGTTGACGTGACCGAGTATTGTAATTGTGACAAGGGTCACAATTACACTGCCATAATAATTGACAGGTTTCAAAATTGAAATTACATGCAGCATACGCATGAAACATTTGGAAATAGCAGAGGAAGTAGCCATATTGTTGCGGGAAGAAAACAGGCACACGAGTGCAGAGTTGGTGTTTTGACAGCATTTGTAGTGATTGCACAGGTGGTAATCAGTCAGGTCAATTTCCTCCAATCCAGGCGAGCTTTCTCGTTTTTTTTAGTGCAATATCATCCTCTCGGCAAGCGTAGCTCCATCCCAGTACAAATCGTGGAGCATTAGTTAAGGCGAAGTATATATGGTGCCTGGGGACATGAACGTCACTGTTGACATGACGTAGCAAAAACACGTCAGCTGATGCTATTTCGTATACCACGTCACCAAATTGGCGTAAGGTTTTGTACGGACCAGAATAACAAGAGAGTAGTTTTTAAGCCGAGCTAACACGGCGCGAGGACGCCCAGAGCAGTACAAGAGAACTAAGAGGCAATTGTGTCTTGGTGCTGATAATCGTAGCATCGTTTTTGAGAAGGTTGCGACGTTCCGAGGTCTTGACGAGCGACCTCTCGGGCATGGACGACCAAAGTGATTGCATCGTGGACATAATTGATTGCTGAGAATATAACACCAGATAGTAGAAATGTGTCGAACGGCAAGACAGGGTCGCAGCTATACAAAAAATAAAATGGGGAAATCCAGCGGTTTCGTGACTGGACGAATTGTAAACAAAATGATCGTACAATAAAGCGGTGGACAAAGTCATGGTGATTGTCGGAAACGTACATAGCCAGCATGTCAGTTAGGAGTGTGGTTTAGTCGCTCGGTGAGCCCCTTCGTTTGATGGTGGTATGCGGTAGCAGTCTTGTGTTCAGAAGCTCAAAAGCGGAAAGGGCTATCATCGACCTTTGACAATAAGTAACGGGTGTCGCACAGGGTGTCGCGAGTGAGCATTGCAGGTAGAGGTGCGTTCAGGGCGAGATGAGGGCGGGTGTACAAAAGTAGAGTTGGCCCCTGCGCGCGAAGCAATTAGAAGTGGCGTAGTAAAGTCTTGCAGACCACCCATCAACAAGCAACGGCTTTGATGGCGCTTTCCCGGGCGTGCACAGCACTGGCGCCGATGTTGGTACATAGGTGTCCTGACTTGAGCGTATTTGAATATGAGTGGACTTGACCACTTACGTTGGCAGTGGGTAAGTAGCATTTTACACGTTTGGTAGAGGTGAGTGACGTATGTGGCTTGTGTGTGGCTACATTTCAGTTACTCGCCAGCTGGCCCACGGTTTCCGTCAAGAACTCAGTAGGAGGCATGTCATGTGATCCAGCAGATGTAAATTCTGGAGGAGGCTCAGTGGGCGTGCCTTGACTTGGGGAAGCACCTTCAGTAGTCGGTGCACGTGGGTTCGTGCGCAGGTCGGTATGGAGACGGGTGCCTGTATGGCAGGCGTGAGATGCGAGGTCTGCAGTGACATAGGCGGACCAGGCACGTCGTCCTCAGGAGCGTCGGTCATACTCGCAGCGTCTCGGAAGTTTGGCCATGGTCGATGGCTGGTGCCTTTAACTTCGGCTGCGGGAGACTGTGAGGGCGATGCTGGTCGCTGCTGGCAGGACGCCCAGAGCGTTGAGGCTGGTAGAGAGTCCCCTTCGGACATTGGGGATGGTGAAGGTTCCGCAACCGGGAGGTGAATAGCGAGTGAAAGGATGTCTGCGCAAGACTCCGAGGCGTGCGGCCAGGTAGCCGTCGTAGAGTCGGATGGGGCCACGGTGTCGTGTGCCGTCGATGTCACGGAAGACGTGCATGTGGCAGGCACGTGCGACGAAGCTGCGCATGGGGGCTCTGAGGGAATGTACCTCTCGGAGAGGAGGTAAGTCGCAGTGGGGGCGTCTTCTACCTTGTGGTCATGGTCAGATGCAGGAGTGGATGTTTCTGCGACCGGATCAGGGGTAGAAGTAGTCGAAGCTGGGGTACCGAGGTAGCATTCAATGGAGGGCTGCAAACCGGTTCGTAGCTTGCTCTGCAACGCCCGGGAAACCTGCCAGGTTTCCCGGGCACATTGACAACTTTAAGCGCTACCTAGTTTCCGGAAGGGAAGCGGCCTGTGGATGGGGACAAAGAGTGGTGCATGAGCGGCGAACGTGTCCGATGCCCTGGCAAAGACGGGAAGTGGTAAGATTTTGGCAGGATATTGATCTGGTTGACGATAGTGATCTGGTTCGGCGTGTAGGGCGAGAAGGTATGATCATCGAGCAGCAGGTGGTTGCGACTGGCATAACCGTTGACGCTTGGTTTGCCATTGTCCCTGACTAAGACATTGGCTGCCGGTTTTCCAGGGTGGCGGCAAGCACATGACGTTTACTGCAAAGCTTCATCATGGTACCCAGCACCTCCACCAAATTTTGCGGGAAGAGTGCAGAGGCACAGGAGTGCATAGTTGGTATATTGACAGTAATTTTAACAGTTGTCCAGGGGGTGACGAGTCGCGTGATCTTCTTCGAATCTGAGCGAGCTTCTTCGTTCTCTACATTGCAACAATATTCCACTGGCCCTAAAAAACCAGATATGCAAAGTTGTCTAATGCAAACCCGAAACAGCAATAAAAAAAACTACGCTAAAAGCACGATTCCCTGGGAAGCCTTGGCCATTCTGGCAAAAGCGGGCAGATCCCCAAACGTGAGCTCGACCATCCTGTAGTTCCCCACTCACATCACCACAGAACGTGATATCCTCCCGAATAAAAACGAGACTACACACTTGATGGCCAGAGACATGCTGCGCTGAACACGGACATGCCTCTCGTACAATAAGGAACATACCTCATGTATAAGGATAGGATCACTAACTATAATGAAAAAAACAAAAGCATGTGTTAACACAAGAATGATATTCCCACCGCTTAGTCCCAAACTAAACAGCAGACAGGCCATTTTCTGGGGACAGCTCTAGATGAACAACTTCCCTAACCCAGTTTGTCTAGGATGGATATATTCGAACAATCATCAGGACGACACATAAAATTCGTACCAGAAAGGACGTGCAACACTCTAACACAGGTTATAGGGTTGTAGTTATGTTGCCAGAATGCTTGCAGTTACTCTGGAGACCTTTTCGTTGAGGTTGGCTACTGCTCTGCACATCTCAAACTTTGGCGTCTAAATGTGAGCAGTCCACCAAGCTCATGAGGCGGCTTTGAGGCAAGGCTTTGACGTTTCCCCGTGCGAGACCAAGCCGATATTGCATTAAACCTTGATAGACATTCGATAAAGTTGTATCCATAATGAAAAAATTGGAAGCGCAAACCAACGGGACACAAGAGAAGAGACAAACAAGCCCGTGGGTTCGCGCTTCCAATTTTTTTATTATGAATTTGTACTAACTAGCCTGCCTGTCAACCCTTCTGAATGTTGTATCCTTTGAACCATGAAGTGAGAGAAAGAGGCAACATCTGAATCTCGAGCTTGTGCCCTATAGCTAAAATGTCTCAGCCTGAAATAAAATCAGGGAAACAACAAATTCAACAATGAAGAGGAGGCTGTCACTCAATGCAAGCATATATGCACCTGCAGGCATCATATGAGGTCTGTTAGAAAAGTATCCGGCCTTTAGTGGAACAGCAAAAACGGGCATTATTGGAGCTATGGCGAAACCCGAGATGCCCGTGTATTTAGATTTAGGTGCATGTTTAAGATTACGACATGGAGAAAATTTTCGGAGCCCTCAACTAAGGTGTCTCCCACAATCATATTGTGGTTTCGGGACATAAAAACTCTACAAATATTATTACATTACGCCCACCTACCTTTCTCTGCAGTGCTATTCAAGTGATTTTATGACTTCTGTATTATATTACTACACTGCTATTTTTTCTACTTCAACTCTTTCCAAAATGTAGAAGAATGTATTCCTCTTCAACTGTAGTGGCTGGTCTCTGTTGCACGGAAGATGACTTGACAAATGCTAAAACTACATGTTTTGACAACTGGCACTAGCAGATGTTTGTGTGTATTGCCTTCCGTTATCGATTTTTTTTATAAAGCACATGGACATTCAGGTGCTAAATAAAAATGAAACTTCAACCTTAAATTTTTCCACGAATAATTAATTTCTAACTGTGAAACATGGGGTTTGAGTTCTCAGAGTGCAGTTTGTCAACCTAAAACCAAGTCATTGTGTCTCTTTAATGTTCGTTTCAAGGAGCCATGACAAGCAATTTTCATAATCTGTATTATAAAAGTTGGTCCCTTGCTGTTGACAGATGAGCTGGTGAAATTTCAGCACATTTGGTTGAAGATTTAATTTATAATGAGGATTTTTATAAACATGCATGTGGCCCGGTAGCCTCACAACAGTACTTGTGAACCATGACATAATAAGCCACTTGCTTTATGAGCGTCTCTGCTCTGTCCAACAATTGTTTCATGGTCAGGTGCGGTACAATGGAGCTACTTCAACTTTTGTATGCCTTGGAATTGAAAAATTGAAGAATTTGCACAGGCTGAAGTTCGGGAGAAGACAGATCTCCTGCATGAAACATACGACGTCCCACACCCCATGGCAACGTAAAGGTAGCTGGCAATGAGTGGAGTTTATAGCTGGAGACTTCTATAGCTGACTTAGCAATTAAATATTATTTTTTTAATATCTGTTTTTTTTACATATACAGGCACAATAGACGCTCTACAACTTTAAGCTGAGAACAGCAGTATGGATGGTGACCTTGTCATGGCCCCGAATAAGTACTTAGTTATGTTGGACTTAGCTACATGGAGGTTTAAACGGATACATCTACTTATTTATTAATAACTTTATGATTTCAAGCTGCGCGTGTTGATAGGCCCTGTTGTGCCTGCGCTCCTCAGCTAGCGCCTCTAGCTCCTGCCGCCTGAGCTTGAATTTTGCCTCCTGCTCCGCCTGCCTCTGTTGAAGCTCCATTTCTTTCAGCTTCATTTTCTGCTCATGGCGCTTTATCTCGAACCGCAGCCGGTCCTCTTCAAGTTGGAGGCGGCGGTTCTTGATTGCAGTGTCCCGATCATAAAGGGCCTCAATGAGGGCATATGTTGCCTCAGCGTGCCGCTGTGGACCTGCACAAATTTACAAGGAACAGTCACTCTCTTAGGTTCAAATGGATGAGTAAGTGCAACAGTTTACAAAGCACCGTGATATTCTACTGAGCACACATGGTTCTTTTTAACACAGTAGACTCTCAGTAAACTGAAATCTATTAAAGGGAATTGTTGCTTAAATGAAACAACTTCATTCAACACGGTTGCTTTCGTACTTAGATTCTCCACTTTTTTTTTATCTCGGAACTACTGTTAAATGGAAAACATTTTCTAGTCTCTTCACATTCTATTTAACGAGAGTCTACTGTACAGTACCATTCCAAAACACTAGACTTATTAAACACAGACAGGTAAATACTGCAATAATAGTCAAGCTGTCTCTGTACACACAAAATTGCTTGCAACAAAATGTTGCGAATACTTAAAAGAGTACTGGGAGAAATCTTATAAGTTGTTTCTACGCATCAAATGAAAGGTCAAGCCCTCAAAACCAAGAAAGTTCACTTATGCACTTGACTACACCTTGAAAAGCAAATGCAACACGTTTTTAAAAAGCTGGTTTTGTTTCATATACTGTATACTGACGTCAAGCCACGAGTTGGCGACATGCTCACGCTAGATATGGTGATATGGTGACATTACACGGACGTTCCATCATCTATTGCTATACACATGTGGGTCAAAGGACCAAGGGTTGTTCTGGCTGGCATCCAGTTGCTGCGCACTTGTTGTAGCACCCAATAGTGAACGAATCTATGGAACCTGTATCTATTGCGGCCTGTTTTGCTACTGAACTTGTAACGGGAACTCGTTCCGAAATTTGGAAGGAACGAGCTTCCGTTACTGTTTTACAGGAACGTTTACAACACTGCACACACATTTGGGCACATGAACAATCAGGAAAAGAACAGATTGGAGATAACATTGGTTTTTGAATTTGGGTCTAACTCACACAAGTGGCCGTCTCAGAAAACAAGAAAAAAGTTTAGATAACCCGCGATAAGCAAAGGTGACTAAAACTCCTTCGTTTATTTTCTACTTCAATTAAAAAAATAGATAACCCACGTTTTGCCCCTTTGCTGTAATAAAGCATAGACATGTCATTGCTTACGTAGCGGCCGCGTGAACCAATCAGCACCCGAAGCAGCGGTTCTGCTCTGGTTTCCTCTAAACCTTTCTTTCCGACGGTTCCATTCATTCATGTGAAGCACGAACTGCTCCCAGGAATCACCCGCGAACACAGGTCGTTGCGTCGCATGCGTGGGCTGCAGATAGTATTCACCATGGCGCAGTCCCGATGGTCTCGCGGATTGCTCCAACAGCAGGCGGCCCGACAGAAACTTGCTCTCTTCACCGGGGTTCGCCGATAACAGTGGGCCCACGCCAGCCGACTGTGGTCCGGACGCTGCGCTGTCGTCGGAATCTGGGTCTCCGGGTCTTGTCCGCCGGGACGAAGAAAACAGGCTACCATAAGTATACTCCGTCGTCTCAACAGGGATGACCCAACGAGCTCTACGCTCGGCGAGGGTAGCCACGCCACGCATACACTCTAGATACGGTGGAGGTGCTTGGTTATCTCTCGAAGAATGCGGCGAAAGCGGAGGCCCAACGCCGTCGTCTCTGAAGCTCTCGTGTTTCGAAGTTCCTGCATCACCTGCACGATCGGAAGTTTTCAATCAAAATACTTTATCGCACCAATGTTTCTTATTACGCTAAAATGGCTAGCTCATCGCTGCGAGACCACGAGTTTGATTCGCCGGCGTATAGGAGGGTTGCACAGGGACGTGGCCCATGAGATGGCACCAGGATCGAAGAGGCAGCGCATCCACGTTTGTGGTCTCTCTCTCCCGGACGCCGCAGGCAAGCAGTCGCAGAACGTACACTAACTAGTATGTAGGTGTTCTGTGGTACACTCACGGGTGCGCGTCCGTGCGAGATTCCTGTGGTAATAATGATGAACAGTGCCGTATTTCGTTGCTACAATCACTCCAGTAAGAAGGCTGGCTATGAGAATGCGTCTGATGTCGGCTTTTTTTCCATACCTAAAATGATTGCAAACCAATCGAAAAGGTTTGAATGGCTCAGCCACACATATACTACGTCTGCGCTAAACATTTAATTTCATTTTCGGTAAGTGTTCAGAGCATATGCGACATCGTAGAGGTTCGCTTTTGTGGTGAAAAACTTCTGCTTTCGCGACGTGCTATGAAGCTTTGTTTACGTAGCAGTAGACGAGCGCGCGCACTACGACCACGATCGCCGCTTATCAGCGGCATCATTCAGGTAGGTGCGGTGTGTTACTGATTTCAGTGTGTTAGTAAACGGTCAGCGACACGGTGCGCTCTCGTTTACCTATGCATTGACGAGCCGAGAAAATAAACATTGATATCACATTAACGTTGATCAGTTACAATCGAGACCATATGTGATCTCTAGTTGCGCAAATGCCCGACGTGCGTCTTTGGACACTGAAGCAAAGATCAATTTTGATCGCAAGCGGCTTGGGCTCAAGCACGAACGGACTATGGCAATTGTATCACCTCACATGCTCTTGCAAATGATGAAGCCCTTCCACACAAAAAATTCATAAAGCGACACCATTGCGGTGAAAAAAAAATTATTCGTGCGAGCACAGAGCAAAGGGAACCAGTCAAGTTTCCAACGACAATGCGGCAGCCGTCTCCGAGGTCTCCGATTCGCTGCTGTTAAACCCATCCGCTATTCACATAGTTGTGGTCGTCAATTAATTTATAGGCTTTAAGCTCATCTCTTGTTGCAAAGCTTGGGCCGCCAAAAAGTGGTCCTTAATGTCCGTGAGCTCGATGCGGGAATAACACTTCACATCACACAAAGTTTCATCGCTGCTAAAGTCGAACGGGTCGATAGCTGCCGCAAAGGTGAACCTTATGTTCGTAGCGAAGTTTCGCCGAACCTCGGAAGTCACGCGTGTAAGGACTCAGTCGAATTTCACCACGTTGGTACCGCACGTAGCAATACGCACACAACCTCTCACTGGCGCTCGCCACTTCAAAAAGGGCGCGCCCAGACCATACTGACATGGTGCTAAGGGCAAACGCCGCTAGTGCCTCAAGCGAATGACGTCACATGCAACCCTCCTCTACACTGCAGCCACAACTTCCTTTAGGCCGAACACTATTATACCCCTGTCACACGGCCACCCTTACGCAAACGAAGGTGAACGGAGCATTTCGCAAAGGACGTTCAAAGATCTCCCTTCACAGCGAAACGAGGTACTCTCGTCCCCAGCAGTCTAGAGGTCAGAGAAAAATTTCGAGCACTAAGTGGCCGCAGTGAAAGAATAATACATTTTGGCAATCTTAAGCGTTCTTTCGTTGTAGTACTCATTCACAACGCGTGTTTGTTTACATATATTTGCGCCCGCCAGAGTTCACTTACCCTCAACACCGATGCTCCACACTCCGTGCCTCGCACGTGGGGCCTCGCGAGTCGGGCCGGCCGGCGCCATTGAAAAATATTTCGTCCATGTGTGTGGTTGTGGTCGTCGCTGTGTCACTCATGGCTGAAGAACACAAACTGTGCGCTCACGAGGCAAGGAAGCACAAGAACTTTCGTACACAAACATGAACACAGGCAACAAAACAACTAAAAGCACAATGTGGCCAGTGTCACTAGCAGCATTGCTACATTTAGCAAATTCTTTTATATTTGAAAATATTTTTATGGTTTGTTAGCCTTTTACCTCCTTAATAGTGCTTTTTTGTAAAAACCCCAGAACGAGGATTCACAAAAAAAATCAATAGAGATGAAATTAGAATACTTTTCCGAAAATCAAACAGCGCCAGCTGAGCCCCCTCCCGCCAACTGTGACAACCTTTTCATTGCCGTGTGACCCTGCCACAACTCCTTCTCCGTCGAACCACCTAGGGGAGATTTACGTTGACGGTGTTCAACGGAGTTTAGTGGTGGCCGCGTGACAGGGGTATTATACTCATGTCACACGGCCACCACCAAACTCCGTTGAACACCGTCAACGTAAATCTCCCCTAGGGGGTTCAACGGAGAAGGAGTTGTGGCAGTGTCACACGGCAATGACAAGGTTGTAACAGTTGCCGCGAGGGGGCTCAGCTGGTGGTGTTTGATTTTCGGAAAAGTATTCTAATTTGATCCCTATTGATTTTTTGTGACTCCTCGTTATGCATTTTTTACAAAAAAGCACTATAAAGTAGGTATGCGACTAACAAACCATTAAAAATAATTTCAAATAAAAACACATTTGCTAAATGTAGAGATGCTGCTAGTGATGCTGGCCACATTGTGCTTTTAGTTGTTTTGTTGCCTGTGTACATGCCCGGTACGAAAGTTCTTATGCTTCCTTGCCTCGTGAGCGCACATTTTGTGTTCTCGAGCCATGAGTGACACAGCGGACGACGTGAGGAAGTGGTGCGATATTGCGCTGGTAATGACGTTGATCGGCTGGCGCCGGCCGGCCCGACTCGCGAGGCACGGTGTGTAGGGCATCGGTGCTAAAAGTAAGTGAACTCTGGCGGGCGTAAATATTGTAAACAAACACGCGTTGTGAATGAGTACTACAACAAAAGAACGTTCAATATTGCTAAAATGTATTATTCTTTCACTGCGGCCACTTAGTGCTCAAAATTTTTCTCTGACCTCTAGACTGCCGAGGACGAGAGTACCTCGTTTCGCTGCGAAGGGAGATCGTTGAACGTCCTTTGCGAAATGCTCCGTTCACCTTCGTTTGCGTAAGGGTGGCCGTGTGACACCAACCGCATCTTCGTTGTCGTAAAGACGAGGGAGTTAAACAGCCTTCACAAGTGCCTGTTTGACAGGGGTATTAGCAAGGCTCGTGTCTCGTTCCTAAACAATTCGCGGGTGCCTGTGTGATACCGCGTACGAGCCACCACCGACAATAAACGCCGAGTCGTTCTCCTCACTTATGCTGATAATGAGAGTGTGACAAAACACATGGCTGCATGGCTGACAACGATGCCGATCGCTGCTCTTGATGTACAGCACAGTCAGCTGTTAAAGGAAATGCTCGAATGAGCACTTTTCGCATTACTGTCACATATGAAAAAACATTGCGCGTGAAACCATGGTATTCAATGTGATTCAAACTGGTCAACCAGCAGCAGTCATAGAAATCTAAACCAGTGTGCTTTTTGCTAGATAGTGAGACCGGGCATGCCCGGCACAGAAGTTTTCCCTTTCGCAGTAGACACATCTGTACGTATTTGCGCATGAACGCTACAGGTCTTCATTCAAATAAGACTTAATACCTAATCTGTAGAAAATTTTTACCTCACTGTTTAAGGAACACGTATTGTGGAAGCGATTGTCGCAACATGATCACAGTGATTTCAGGTTTGTGAAGGCTGCTAACAGGAAAAGAACTCACCAGGGTTGACACGCACATTGTTGTTGGATGCCATGGTAGCGTTCTCGGGTTCCGGTGGAGAACTCCCGTCAGCCTAAGACACACGAAGGTACACGACAACAAACTATAATAATCATGACGAGATTCGAGAAAATAAAAGGGCGTGCAACGCAATTACTCAGCCGGCACGCTCTCTCCCACTGCGATTTTTCCGGCAACGAATGCAGTAAATCCGATAGACGAGACAACGAGAGAGAGAGAGATAGAGGGGAGAAGAAAAGATATAGAAAAAAATATCTGGGGTTTTACGTCCAAAAACCACGGTATGATTACGAGAGACACCACACTAATACCCCTATCACAAGGGCACTCACGAACACCGTTTAGCTCATTCGTCCTTACGACAAGGGAGATGCGGTCCATGTCACACGGCAGCCCTTACGCAAACGAAAGAAAACGGAGCATTTCGCAAAGAACGCTCAACGATCTCCCTTTGCAGCTGAACGAGATGCTCTCGTTCCGAGTATTGGCAGGTCATCAAAAAAATTCGAGTACTTACTTGCTGCAGTGACAACAATAAACACAATTTGGCAATATTAACCTTTCTTTTGTTGCAGTACTCGTTCATAACGCGTGTTTCTTTGGTGCGGTGTGGAGGGCATCGTCCATGCGTGCGGTTCTTGTCATCGCCGTGTTTGCGTGAGCCCGGAAGAGGAATGACTGACAGCGCTACATCATTGTCACCTGTTTCGACGACTGCAGGAATGGGTAATAGGACCAGACTTAATTCAAGGGTGACTTGGGATGCGCTCAGGAGGAAAGGAAACACAAGAACTTTGGTACACTGGCTACAAAACCAACTAGTCACCGAGCACAGCGCAATTGTAAACATAGCGTTAGGCACAAGGTGGCCAGCGTCGCTGCCAGCATTGCTACAATTAGCGAATAAGTTTCCATTTGAAATAATTTTTAATGATTTGTTGCCTTCAGACGTACTTGATATTGTGTTTTCGTAAAAACCGCACAACGAGGATTCACAAAAAACACCTAGAGATGAAAGTGGAATACTACTGTGCAACTAAAACAGTGCCGGCTAAGCCCCCTCGCGGCAACTATTGCAACCTTGTCATTGCCGTGTGACACTGATACAACTCAATCTCCGTCGAACTACCTAACGGAGCTTTACATTGACGGAGTTTAACAGAGTTCGGTGGTGGCCGTGGGACAGGGGTATAAAAGGCTCCAGAAATTTTGACCGTCCGGTGTTCTTTAACGTGCACTGGCATCGCACAGGACACGGGACATTTCGCCTCCACCTTAATTCGACCACCACAGCCGGAATATTGTGTATCCCCGACCCCGTCCCTTGTTACCACGGATTATGGCGGGGGCTGCGCCTCTTAGCCGGAGAGGGACAATGGCAGAGCGAGCATTATGGCTGAAAATAAGATGCAGGTGCGCAAGTTCAGTCGGTGTCGCTGCGTCACCAGCACGTCACTTACAGAAGCGAACCGATAGCGCGCGAGCAATCCTGACGCTGGCACTGGCGTCCTCCTCCCACTGTCTTTCTTTTCTCCCTTTTCTCTTCCCCGCAGGCACTGCGCCGTGCTCCCGACCAGGTTGCAGAAATTAGGTGCCTTTTCTCATCTTCTAACTACTACCACCACCACCACCACTTTTTCTTTTGCCTCTTTAGTGCGATGCGGGACAAGCAATTCCAAATACGCGGCCGGAATCACACGGGCAAACTTGGAGTCAACAGCAGACACTGTCGCCACTGATCCAACGAGGCACACATTGAAAAGTCTTTGTAGTGCTTGTGCATGGTCGCTGGAATGTGGAAGAGTGCGCACACTTGGAACGGTGTTCCGAGAATGATTTCTGTAGGTTGGACAACATCCCTGCATGTATAAGCAAACTGACCAGCTTTTGCAAGTGTCCGCATGACTGTAGTTGACGGTATTATCCCGACGGCATGATGTATATATATTTGCCTAGGTCAAATAAAAACATTTTTGTTTTCTTTTAATAAGCTTGCGCTGATTAAAGCAGTTGAGAGATAGGTACGCAACTATAGCTTTTCATGTTTTTCATGGAATGGTTAGAACTGACAGCTAGCTTTCTTTACGGCATCATTTGCCAAAATATACTGCTGTCTAAAGTACATACGGTATTCTCTGCACCTATATTACAGTTTACCAAGGCGTTATTACTTTGTCCAGAATAAATAGCAAATGATCCTTTATGTTTTTCCGAAGTAGATGCAAGAACCAATTTTTTCTCAAGTCAGCGCTCTTGTCGTACCCGTTGTAATTATGACAGGTATGACTCCATTGATAAAGAAGCAAGTCCATAAACTCTATAATGGGAGAGTGTTCTTCCTACGGGATGCTGTGATTTATTAAGCAATGCAACGATCGCTGGAAAATCAAAACATCAAAACCTTGACCTTTTATAACACTGTTCAAAAACGTACTTCGAGCAAAGCCTGCAGGTTTCCTTAAATGTCAGAAAGTTAAATTTGGAAAGAGTTAGTACCCCTGTCGCACTGAGGGTGTTGATGTCATCAAGCTCGAATGTTATTCTGAGAAACGAAAGTTATTCGATCTGTGGCATTTATACGCTGGAAAAAGTATAATGTCATTCATTCATCGGTGATGTTGACAATCCAGAAAAAAAAATGGCCAGAAAAGTGCAGAAAATAAAATGTAAAATAATGAAAAAATGAAGTTATTTCTTTTAACAACAAGCGTAAGTCACTATGCTAAATAAATACGCATAGAAACTGATATCGCAGTATATATGGTCACCAATGCCAAGAAGATCCACTTAGCCAGCGGCTGCAGCGGATAAAATGAACACAAGCAATGCGACGTGCGTGGCATGACGAGAAAAAAAGACGGTTAAAGAAACAAACGCGTCTATTTAGGTTTTCTAGAACGCAAAACTATACAAGGTGATGCACACGTGGTATAGTTTGCGGTGCCTTAACACTTAACTTAACAAAGACGCAGAGAATTTCGCATTTGCTCGCTTTAAAGCACGGTCTCGCATGCGTACATGCGTGCAAACAGCTTGCAATGGAACTGCAGTATAGCCTTTTATGAGAGAAAACGTCTCCGGCTAGGTTCATTACGCTCGTTTAGCTGATGCCATCACTGCAGATACACATGCACATAGGCGTCTGCTTGTTTATATCATGGCCGACAGTGCCGGCGGCCAGGAGCCACTGAGGTGGTAGTGGTAGTAAATGTTTCATTCTGAAATATACCAGAGAGTTCCCATGTGCCTGAGTGGCAATCCCTAGTCCGGGACGCCATTGGAGATCGCCGCTGCCCAGGTGCGCGCTACTAAGGAGCGGTGTGGAGATTAAAGAAGAAATTTGGTGACAGCCTTCTGTACTCATGTCCTCGTTAAACTGACTTAAAAAGCAACATCAATAGTATACCCCAGGTGGTCGAAATTTCCGGAGCCCTCCGCTACGGCATCTCTCATAATCAAATGGTGGTTTTGGGACGTTAACCCCCATATATATCAATCAATCAACATAAATAGCGTGTTTTAATGAATGCAGGTCAAATTTATAAAGCTGAATGCCTCCTTTTAAACAGTGTCTGGGGTGGAGGATATACGGAACATTCGGTTCGACTGCGATGTAAAATGTGTTTCTCATGCTCATTCGATTACCTACGTCATTCGGTTCTAATGGCATTATATATATATATAAATATATATATATATATATATATATATATATATATATATATATATATATATATATATATATATATATATATATATATATATATATATAGCCGCATCATAATGTAATTAAATACGATTTTCATTTTATTTGAATGACATTAAAATGCCCAGTATCATTTACAACAAATGACATTAGGCAGACATAACATAATTTTACCTGCGTGCTGCCATCAAGGAGGATACATAAAACTTGATGGAGTGGAAGCCGCCTATGCGCCGCTACGGGAGAGAGTGAAGCCGCGCTGAGCATGCGGCGGCCATGTTGCCAGTGGCAGAAAAGAGCCGAGCGCTGCAAATTTAATGCTTCATTGCGCTGCGGGTGAAGTGACTCGTGTGTTTATAAAGCAACGAAAACAAGTAATTCTGGTTGTAAATGTTTCATGCAACTTGTACGCAGCCAAGTGGCATGTAGAGAACTCAATTAAAGTGCATATGCATGAAATATGCGATGCCTAAAGCAAACACATAATCGAGAACATAGGTGCCCTACTGGTGGTTGAAAATTATTGCCCTTGTCAAAAGTGGTCCCACCTTACTTTTGACCGATTCTCGTTTTTTTTTTTCCTTCGTCATGTGTTGTATCCTCACTTTTACGTATTGTTCGGCAATTTGCCTGCACAAACTGTAAACCTGATTATCAAGTGCATCAAAGTCTAGGACGTGTTGCTCTAGTTTATGAAACCAGTTTT
Source organism: Rhipicephalus microplus (assembly GCF_043290135.1). Classification (NCBI taxonomy): domain Eukaryota; kingdom Metazoa; phylum Arthropoda; class Arachnida; order Ixodida; family Ixodidae; genus Rhipicephalus; species Rhipicephalus microplus. Next base: position 102,709,498 of record NC_134704.1, on the reverse strand, counting down.
TCTCGGAGGAAGCTCATAGAACTTTCAGGATGAGGTGTCTTGCTCTTGACTTCACCGTTGTGATGGAATCACATTCAGCCTGTAGCCGCCTCAGTCCTGGACTTCTTTACAGGGGCTAATGACATCTCGCGACGATAAAACAATACCACCTCGCCTCTTACATTTAATTAAAGGTGTCAGCTCATCTGAGTGCATGGCTGCTATGCACTCTTCACAGGTAGTTACAGTTCGACCTTTCGAACAATGAAGCCTACTATGTATGGCACCACGGAACTGACAAAAGCAGAAAAGCTATCGGGCTAGTCAATGCGATGCGTTTTGTCGTGGTCATCGAGCTGCAGGACTGGGGCCTAGCGCATGTCAGTGAGATTGCTTCTTGGATGTACCATGGCTGCAGGAGTCGTTGCATTCAATACGGAGAGAACATCTTGGGAGCAGTGTCCAGAACTTGAAGACGAGACTACCGTCTGAACCAATAGACGCTTGTATGCAGCCATAAACTGCGAAGCTGTTGGGTTGTTGTTATGGCCACCTCATCCACGTATTGATTGAAAGAAGTTTTCGGCATAGTCTTGACTGAGTTTGTGTCAGTAAGTTACCGGCGGCCTCACCGGTAACCACCGCCGGGAACGCACTCCCTCACCAGAGAAGGATTGGCCACCCTGGTGCAGTATCTGGCCACTACCTCCCACATGCATACGTCAAATAACTCACGGCCCTCAGTCCCCAGCAGCTGCGAAGCAACTGACCATTGCGGCAGTCAGATCTGCAACGCAGCAGAGGGTGCTAAGAATCTCTGGACTACAGGCCGCCTTTGGAACCTGAACTTGGCAACGTTTAACGCTAGAACCTTATCAAGTGAGGGAAGTCTAGCTGTACTATTCGAAGAGCTAGAGGGTGTTAAATGGGATATAATAGGGCTCAGTGAGGTTAGGAGGACAGATGAGGCCTATACTGTGCTACAGAATGGGCACGTTCTTTGCTATCGGGGCTTGGCAGACAGAAGAGAACTGGGAGTGGGGTTCCTAATTCACAGTAACATAGCTGGCAACATAGAGGAATACTATAGCATTAATGAAAGGGTGGTAGGTATTGTAATTAAACTGAATAAAAGATACAAGATGAAGGTAGTACAGGCTTACGCGCCTACATCCAGCCATGATGACACTTCAGTTGAAAGCTTCTATGAAGACGTGGAATCGGCAATGAGTAAGGTAAAAACACAGTATACTATAGTGATGGGCGACTTTAATGCAAAGGTAGGGAAGAAGCAGGCTGGAGACCAGGCAGTAGGAGATTATGGCATCGGCACTAGAAACGCCAGAGGAGAGCTACTAGTAGAATTCGCAGAACGCAAAAATTTGCGGATTTTGAATACCTTCTACCGAAAACGAGAAAACCGCAAGTGGACATGGAGGAGCCCTAATGGCGAAAATAAGAACGAAATAGACTTTATAATGACAGCACACCCAGGAATCGTGCAGGATGTGGAAGTGGTTGGCAAGGTACGATGCAGTGACCATAGAATGGTACGGTCTCGAATTCGCCTAGACTTGAAGAAGGAACTACAGAAACTGATACGCAAAAAGCCAATCAATGAGCTAGCACTGAGAGGGAAAGTACAGGAATTCAGAGTGTTGCTGCATAACAGGTACTCGGCTCTTAGTGAGGAAACCAACCTTAGCATAGATACAATGAATGATAATCTGACGAGCATCATTACGGAGTGTGCAGTGGAAGTTGGAGGCAGGGTAGTTAGACAGGACACTGGCAAGCTTTCCTAGGAAACGAAGAACCTAATTAAGAAGCGTCAAATCATGAAAGTGTCAAGTACAACAGACAAAATAGAACTGGCTGAGCTTTCGAAGTTGATTAATAGACGTAAAGTATGCGATGTAAGAAGGTATAACATTGAGAGAATTGAACGCGCTCTGAAAAACGGAGGAAGCGTCAAAGCAGTGAAGAGGAAACTTGGGATAGGCAAAAATCGGATGTATGCACTATGGGACAAAGAAGGCAAAATAACTACCAATATGGATACGATAGTTAAAATAGCGGAGGAGTTTTACAGAGATCTGTACAGTAGCCGGGACAACTACGTCATTAATACTATAAGAACTAGCAGTAACCTAGACGACATCCCACCAGTAATAATAGAAGTCAGAAAAGCTTTGGAGAGCATGCAAAGAGGCAAAACTGCTGGTGAGGATCAGGTAACATCAGATCTGCTGAAAGATGGAGGACAGATTGTGTTAGAAAAACTAGCCACCCTGTTTACGAGGTGTCTCCTGACGGGAAGGGTACCAGAGTCTTGGAAGAACGCTAACATCATCTTAATACATAAGAAAGGAGATGACAAGGACTTGAAGAATTACAGGCCGATCAGCTTGCTCTCTGTAGTATACAAGCTATTTACAAAGGTAATTGCTAACAGAGTAAAGAAAACATTAGAATTCAATCAACCAAAGGAACAAGCAGGATTTCGAACAGGCTACTCAACAATTGACCACATTCATACTATCAATCAGATAATAGAGAAATGCTCAGAGTATAACCAACCACTATACATAGCCTTCATAGATTACGAGAAGGCGTTTGATTCAGTAGAAATATCAGCCGCCATGCAGACACTGCGGAATCAGGGCGTAGATGAAGTATATATAAACATTCTGGAAGAAATCTACAGGGGATCAACTGCTACCATAGTGCTTCATAAAGAAAGAAACAGAATACCAATCAAGAAGGGTGTAAGGCAGGGGGACACAATCTCCCCAATGCTATTTACCGCGTGCTTACAGGAGGTTTTCAGAAGCCTAGAATGGGAACTGTTAGGGATGAGAGTTAATGAAGAGTACCTTAGTAACCTGCGCTTCGCCGATGACATTGTATTGCTGAGTAACTCAGGGGACGAATTGCAACTCATGATTACGGAGTTAGACAAGGAGAGCAGAAAGGTGGGTCTTAAAATTAATATGCAGAAAACGAAAGTAATGTACAACAACCTCGGAAAGGAGCAGCGCTTCGAGATAGGTAATAGTGCACTTGAAGTTGTAAAGGCTATGTCTACTTAGGGCAGGTAATAACCGCAGAGCCTAACCACGAGATTGAAGTAACTAGAAGAATAAGAATGGGGTGGAGCACATTCGGCAAGCACTCTCAAATTATGACAGGTAGATTGCCACTATCCCTCAAGAGAAAGGTATATAACAGCTGTATCTTGCCGGTACTTAGCTACGGAGCAGAAACCTGGAGACTCACAAAGAGGGTTCAGCTTAAATTGAGGACGATGCACAAGCAATGGAAAGAAAAATGGTAGGTGTAACCTTAAGAGACAAGAAGAGAGCAGAGTGGATTAGGGGACAAACGGGGGTTAAGGATATCATAGTTGAAATAAAGAAGAGGAAATGGACATGGGCCGGGCATGTAGCGCGTAGACAGGATAACCGCTGGTCATTAAGGGTAACTAACTGGATTCCCAGAGAAGGGAAGCGGGTTAGGGGAAGACAGAAGGTTAGGTGGGCAGATGAGATTAAGAAGTTTGCGGGTATAAATTGGCAGCAGCAAGCACAGGACCGGGTTAACTGGCGGAACATGAGAGAGGCCTTTGTCCTGCAGTGGACGTAGTCAGGCTGATGATGATGATGATGAAGTATTTCAGCTGACCCTGGCTGACAAGTCTGTCAAACATTCTTTCCGTGCTTGCCATGCGTATCCAAAAACCAATGAATCCATTTTTTTTCAGTCCTTCTGTCATGCCTGATCTCTCAACCCGTTTATGTACGCTCGAGTCTCCGCAAAAAAACGACTTCCAGAATGCTTCGTTCCCCAGCCGAAGGGGCACGTTGTACGACCTTGCCAGCGGGTTCCTGGAGTTTAAGATGTCAAACAAGCCATCAAAAGTTCTAATAAACGTAGATCTTGTGCTGGCACCCTTGAATTGCGGCAGCTTTAGCTTTTGTTCGCAGAAGTCCAAAGCGTCGGCAACTGAGACACTCGATCAGTTGTACAGCATATCATACGTTCATTTTCTTGCTTTTCCCATTGGACGTGGACTTTCGCAAGTTTGTTTCCGAGCCACAACCCTTCTTCACGTTGAAGTGCCTTCAATGCCACTTCATAACCCCATTTCACATGCTTCCCTTCAATGTCAAAGAGGTGGTCAAAGCACTCTGGCACGAAGTGCACAGAGCTAAGTGATCTCAGTCTTTCGCATTCTACTTCTCACGGCCCACTCCCAGAGGCTCCGCGTTACGCAATCTTTAGTAAACCTGTAAAACAAATCCGGACTGTTATGTTTTGCACGCTTAGATCGCGTCAGCTATAGCTCCCTTTAGTAACGAGCGCGGAATGGCTATGTCGAAGACGTTTTCGCGTACGTACAGGTGGAATGTGAGGCCACAACCTTTTTTCAACCTGTTGGCACATTCGTAAATGACGCAAGAGGCAACCATTGTAAACCATTTGTCTTTACATGCCGACAATGTGAAACAAGAACGTACGAAATCAGCAGCTCGCGATGCGCTGAGCACGCTTTTTGCCACTGGCAAGATGGCGGCGGCTGGCTTCACTCACACAGCGCCCCTTCCACTCCAGCAAGTTTTATGTATCCTCCTTGGCTGCCATATGGCGAAAACAAATGCCATCTTGAAATGATGACCATGACCTTAGGCCTTGTAAGCCGTGGCTTTAGAAGAAATATAAATATACTAAAACTTGCATCTAAAACGCGTGGGTCCACAAAAATACTTTTATGGGTAAAAATGCACTCCTAGAATAAAAACATCGCCGTTTTACGTGACTTGTCAGGGCTGCGCTAGGGTTAGCTGCGCGGCACACTTGAAACCAACGTGACCGACGATATGACGGGGCTCGAGTAGAGTGAACTGAAGCTGACGGACTTTCCAGCTGCAGATATGAGCCGGCAGCAGCCATTTCGTGAACCTTCGTCACTATGACACGTGCAATGGGACGATCAACATTCGCGATACCACAACAAAGCGTAAATAAAACTGTTTTTTTATTAGAAGCTTTCGCGCGTGCTACTATGTCATCCAGCCAGTAATAAGTTGATCTAGTAAGGAATAAGATATGTACAAATTATAAGGTTAACAGCCATCTATCTAAACGTCCCTTGCACCGAGACTACTCATTCGGTCCCAGAAATCAAAATGCGAGTGTTTTCCGGAAACTCATTCGACAGAAAATATTTTTTTTCATCTAATGGCATTAGTTTTCCCTTGTGACAGCAAATAAATCACATTACTAACGAATTTTACTGTTTATTTCTAGCATGGCAGCAATATCAGAGCACGGCCGGTAGGATGACATGTCCTCCCACGTGCCTCCATTCTAGCCAAGCTCAGAGTTGGCAGAGAAACGTGAAGACGCGTCGGTTTGTGAAAATAGTTGTGTTCGTGTATCCCATGTGAACGAGAAAAACGTCTTGTGTGGTGACATGCATTCTGCGGGCGAGACTTGTTGAAAAACAGCCTTACGTGGCAGCTGCCCTACAAATTTTCGGAAGTGACGGAGGCAACTCGCTGTTAAAAACCTGAGTGTGGTAGCGCCTGCATCAGAAATCAACACAGGATGTCGCACATCTCTAGGCAAGCGCTTTTTTAAAAGTTAATTCGAGCGCGAAAACTAGACACGATCACTCACACACGCACACACCCATGCATCAAACACACATAGCGCATGCATGGGTGTGTGCATGTGTGAGTGATCGTGTCTAGTTTTCGCGCTCGAATTAACTTTTCGAAATGCTCTACCAACTAGCCCAACAAGTTCTTCTAAGCAAGCGCGCACGCTCGCACGATATTGCACTCGTTACGGCCTGAAACACGAACGCTTTGAAACCTCGTGGTTGCGAATCGTACGCGATCAACGTCGATTTGATCGCGTGCTATAGCTGAATAAAGGCTAACTCCGAATCCAGTTGTTTCACAGTCCATCAACACGTCCTGAACCGTGGCGCACATAGTCGCGGACTCGCAGCTTATATACGCAGATTCTATCGAGCAAGCAAGCAAAACAAGTCATATCGCTACAAACAGTGACAATAATCGCCATGCCAAGAGGGAAAGCCCCATCACAAACGAATGAAAGACAGGCTTACCTCGCGAGCGCGAAAAAAGTACGGCAACGAAGTCCTCAAGAGCTCACGTGTCTGCTGGCATGTCTCCGTGTTGTCATTCAAACAGACGAGTGACTGTGCTTCCTTGGAGCGCCCTGGCGCCCTCTTGTACCTTTTTGCTTGATTACTGCGACGTAGTTGTGTGCCTCGCCGATAGGTGGATACCACCAGAAAACACGGACACCAGATGTGGTAGTATGTGACCCTGGTCCGCTAAAAAAAAAAAAAAAAAAACAAAATACTCTATGATACTCTGCAGTAAGCCCCTTATGTATGCTCCGACGGCCCATGACACGCCGCAAGTCTCTGGGTGGCTCGTGGCCTGCGTGGTTACCTCCGATTCCTGAGATGAACGTCAAAAAAAAAAAAAAAAAAGAATAAGAAGAAGAAGAAGGAAATCAATGCTACCGGTTTGTGTGGCTTTTGCGACGTGAGCCGCGAAGCGGGCGTACGAAAGGTGACGTTTTGCCTGGACGGTGGAACACTGAAAGGAAGCCGAGGGGAGCTTGTTATGACAGGTTCAAAACCAGCGGAGACATGCTCCCGAACTCAAAGTTGTTTCAACACCCTCCTCGCTCTCCTTCCTCTTCCCTAAGCAGTTCCAACCGTCAGGAGAGTAGGCGGAATTTTTTTCAAGGGGTGAACCACCTTGATCTGAAATGGGAGCAGGGCAGGTGGATGTGGAAGAGAACAGACTTTTGGGCTAGTTGGTTGGTTGCGTTCAATGAAGCCATAGCGCTGATAAGACACGGACCATATTTACAGGACGTGCGCTTTATTAAACTCACAGCTAATGCTGTTTTTCGCAAACATGACATACTTTTACAGCAATAAAACCAGCAAATAACACTAAAAAATTCGTATCAGAAGTGCAAGCCTGCATCATTCAGCTACGCACACAGGGCGATCGACTACGCGCTGACACAGTTCATATTTTCTACAGCGAGGAATCAACCTGGCGTCCTACTATCATTCGTGTGTCGTTATCACAGTTCCTCCACAGAACAGATTCGTTGAACAGTTGTCGGCAGCCGCAGTCATTGCATTCTACTGATACGTGCTCGTCGCGGTAACAGTTAATCTTCTGTTTATGCACTCTGAGCCTATCAGTCGGGCATCTGCCTCTCTGCTCGATATATGGTTCGCCGCACGAGAATGGCGCCCCAGTCAAAAATATTCAATGGGTCCAACTGGAAAATTTCCATTTAAAATCAATGGGTGTTGGACCAGTAGGATTTTCGCCACCCATTGAACATTATCCCGTTCGAATCAATGGGTAAACCCTTATATTCCAAAGGGGGATCCAAGTGGCTCACCACTTCAATGCAACTGGTTCAACAGGGGACCCCATTGGCTACCAGTTAAGTGTGGCTGGTGCTGAGCAATTGCCAGTTAGTTGCAATGGTGCGCACCATTTGAAATTGGTTGGTGACAAACTGGTAGCCCCTTTGGCCTCACATGGCCAGCCCATGAAAACGAAATGGTACGCTGGTGGTTGTCCAATTGGTGTGAATTGGCTAACCCGTTGAATCTAACTGGTGGTCAATTAAATATCCCGTTGATTTCAAATGGTCAACCCATTAAGACTAAATGGTACGCAGGTGGTTGTCCACCTGGTGTGAATTGGCTGACCTGTTGAAGCTAACTGGTGGTCAATTGGAAACCCCATTGACCTCAAATGGTCAACCCATTAATACTAAATGGTATGCAGGTGGTTGTCCACCTGGTGTGAATTGGCTGACCTGTTGAAGCTAACTGGTGGTCAATAGGAAACCCCATTGACCTAAAATGGTCAACCCATTTATACTAAATGGTATACTGGTGGTTGTCCACTTGGTGTGAATAGGCTGACCTGTTGAAGCCAACTGGTGGTGAATAGAAAACCCGTTGACCTGAAATGGTCAACCCATTGAAAATTAATGGTAGGCACGTGGTTGCCCGGCAGGTCTCAGTAGACTAACCCGTTGAAGCTAACTGGTAATCCTGTGGTTCCAGATGTTTGGCCCACTGATCGTAACTGGCATTCCAAACAGCCCCCAATTCATTCTAGTTGGTAAGCAAATTCAATGTGGCTGGTAACCACATGACTTCCCACATTGTTGCAAATGGTCAGCACTTTGATGGTAATTGAGACTCCAATGATTCCATATGTTTCAATAAAAGGTTGAGTTGGGCTAGTTGATACATACTTGGATACATGCAGCGCGAACTTAGACAAAGAACACAGACAAGCGCTCGTCTGCGTTGTGACTCTCTGGTCTTCGACCAAGCTGCACTGCATGTATCCAGATGATTGGCCCAGTGACAAAAGCTGGTGTTTAGCCAGTCACCATTCTACCTGGTAAGCCAATTTAATATGGCTGGCCATTAGTTTCTGGTAAGCACTTGGTTGACGCTAAATTGCTAACTGCATTTCAGCCAGCCAGTGGTTGGTATACAGAGAGAGCCAACTGAAGCTAAGTAGTAGTGTAGTAATTGCAGTCTCTTGGCTGACCTATAAACATGATTATCACATTTCTGCGGATGCAAGTAGAAAATGACAATCCTGTAGAAGGCTGGCTGTCATCACACTGCACTTCATTAATTGCAATTTCACAACACAGTGGAAACAGCACAGGCTGGATTACCTAGTGTGAATGTGACATTAATGCACACTCAAATGCATGCACATACAAGATAAAAACAATGGTAGAGAAAAAAAAAATATGAAAGAATGAAAATTTATTCACACATTCCATAATATTTACACTATTTAGAAAATGCACCAATGGTCCTCCTCTGTTAAACTTCCGCAACGCCCTGGTTGTCCTTCGCCCTGCAAATGTTTTGCAGAATTTATACATTTAGTCAGCCACACAATGGCTTACATTCTTCCAAGTCTAGATGTGATTTAACATAAAAACATTAACATAAAAATAGCTATGCATGTTGAAGGGGTACAACAGCTGTGCCAATTACGCGAATTTGATACAATTCCCCGCTTTTGCGCCGAGCTGCCAAAACCATATTGCGCCACGCTGCGCCAAAATGCCAGACGAGCCTCCAAATTTTCTCAGTCTCTTTCTGTACATGCATGTTGCAAGCAGATGAATATGGCCAAGTTTCTCTTAAAAAAAGGGGGGGGGGGGAGTCCTTTGACACAAAGAACACACTTATCTTACCGCTTGGCAAGCTTCTCAATATCTGAAAGCTTCTCAACAATGAAGTGGTTCATCTGTTTGACTGCCAACGGCAGTACTCCTGCAGGCACGCCTTGATGCTCCAGACGTGCTCTGTAGCAGTCTGAAACAACAAAAATTATCAATAAATAGCCTTGAAGAAACCAGCTGCTTAAAGAACTAATAGCATCGATATTACTTTAAGAACACAAAAGTTCAAAATTGAACTTTTAGTCATATTTCTTGATGCAATGAAGTGTTATATGCTGAATGGCCTAGAATATGCCTTAGCAGCACAGGCTTGAACAATACAGAAAGCATTCTCCAGTTAGCAAAAGTGTTCCGTTCCAGCATTTATTAGAAAAAGGAAACTGCGAACTTAGCGTGCACATGCACAAAAATAATCTAAAAAAGTAACATTTCACAGCTCTCCACTCGCACCATGTAACTGTGTGGATTTATATAGTGCAGGAAGAAAGCAGAGAACACTATTTCTTTTTTTGTCATTTTTTATGAAAGAGATATAAGTTATGATGAAAAAAATGCTGGCAGTCTACACACTAGCTCTATTGTTGGCTTTTCTTTTTTTCGACTATCTTTTTGAACTACCAGTGCATTTAAGAGACTTAAGACTTTCACCTGCCTGCACTCCTGACTAAAACAAATGAATTTAATAGTAAGTAAGAGGCAAGGTGTTGGGTCACATTTTTACAACTACATAGTTTATGTAAAATTGTGTTCATAACTGAAGTCAAAGCAGACAGTAAAGTTTGTAGTGGCTTCAAAATAGACTCAATTGCAACCGAGCTTTGCTGTGATTTCATGTACTAAGAATAAGATTGGTTCAATATGCATTCCAAGAGACTGTCTGCACACTTACCACGCATTACGTCCAACTTCCACGGTGTTAGGGGAGCCTTGCGTGGACGGTTAGGGTACCGTGGACAATGTTTTCCTGCATAACAGATATCCACAACAACGAATTCCCCCGTTACCAACTGACACACACTATGCTTTTGTATTATAACCAACCATGCAGGGAGCGCTCCTTAAGGTTGTCTTTCGACCAGATGGTGACTAGCAGGTCCTTGACAAATAAGGAATCCTTATGATGGGACTGCACATGTTCCCATGCACCTTTCTTGACCATAAGCCCTCGTCCAATGTCCACCTGCACGGAACATATGCATTCTGAAGGCATCCATGTGCAGTGCAACCTGTATTGCATATCATAAACAACAAAGGTCTATTCATTTCACCAGCACTTTGTCAGCCAGTTTTGTGGTGCTGCACTCTAGCATTCTTTCTATGAACTGCACATGGTGGTGTCAGCACCACAGTATTCATTGAGAGAAAGTGCAGCCTTTGTGCAAGACCAGTTTACAAAGTGCCTGCACCTTCTCAGTGAGGTTGTGCTGAATCCGCGCAGCACGAGATGGCTAAAACAGCAGCAGACAAGGCCAAGTGTATTCCTTAATATTTCTGTCCAACAAGTACGTTAGTGAAGTTGTTTTAGTAAGTTGTGTTGCTGACAACGAAATTCATTTTTTTTGGTTGTTCATAAGTTCTGCTTAAAATTTACACATATCTATAATGATCACTGAACTCTTTTTGGAATGTCTTGCTCAGCTGTGCAGAGACAAACTTCTATGACAAGTAATCTATAATGCTCAATCTTGCTTTATATTATTTTAACATGCTTTCAAAAGAACAGTTGTTTGTAATTTGGACAGCTGCACATTATTGACATTCCAGATAGAATACCATTGTTTCACTGTCATTCGGTTGCGGATTGGATGAACCTGGGCGAAGGGCTCGCTCTGTCAAGGTGTCTTGTAGATCCTCAGACACGGAGGGGCTCGACTGGCTGCCATCCATGATCCTTTTCATAATTCTGCAGCCTGCATTTATACATGAGGTGCCGTGCTGTTTGCATTGCCCAGAGAGGAAAAAGAGCTGACAAAATATTTTCATTAAATTTCATCAAACAGCTGTAAACAATAGCCATTTGCAGTCTAAACTCGAAATATCTTCACTTAAAGACTGCCGAACGTTTTATGGTAACAAGCTGTACACACTGCTAAATGTCAGAAGAATGGCATTAATGCTTTCACAGCACAAAATCAGTACAATGAAGACATTTTCTGCTTCATACCTTTCATGTCTTCCAGTGCAGAAATAACCTTGTCCTGAAGCTCCATGTTCAGTCTTCTGAGTTGAGCCATCTCCCTGTCTTTTTCTTCATTTTGTTTTCGCAGTTGGCGAATGATGGTAGATTTTTTCTCTACCTGCTCTTCAAGGTTATCAATGGTTTCATGAGCCCCCTGAAGGCGCCCACTGTCCATTGCTTCTTTGTGGTGCTTTTTAGAATGTGGCCCATCTTGATTTTTCGCCTGCCTCTTCATATTTTCTTTCTTGCTTTTTAAAAGCTGAAGCAGGCGTGCCTCTGCACCACTTGTTGTTTTGTTTTTCGTTTTTTCTTTGATAGGGCTCTGGGCGAAAATAGAAAATAACTTGTTACACACTGTTTACACAAGTGTTGACAGGACCTTTTGTAGGAGGTTTAGATAATAATTTACCTCCGCTTCATTCTCGTAGTCCGAAGACGCCGGCGAATAAACCCTCTTCGGAATACGCGTTCTCTCTCTGGCCTCTGTCTCCGCGAAGTCCTCCGATTCTGGAAAACGTGAGGGCGGATTGCAACATTAACATTTACTGAGTTAGTGTCACATCATCCTCTGACGCGTGCACATTTCACGATCTCTAGCATGCACTTTTATTAGTTTTATTGCATTGTAAATTAACCATCGAACCTCGTGTGAATGCTTAAGTACCGTTGTAACACAACGTCATATGCCGCGAGCGAAATAGTAGCGTATAGACCTTGTCATTAGGTATAAAAGCTGCAGTGCCACAAACAAAGGCGCGTCCTACCGCAAAAGGGCCTTATATACTCCAGGCTGATATACCCGACGCTGTTGGTATCTCTCTGCGGCCAGGTAAATACCAGCGTCATCTCCGTAGAGTTTTCAGGTATATGCATAAATTAATAATGACACCATACTTATTTGCGATTGCACGCGGTAAATTAACAAAATGAACTATGCTAGTGGAGATTATCGATAAAATACTTTGTAGTTACTAACGGTGAACAGTGCTTAGCAGTCAGCCAGGCCAAAGAGAATGCATTTCGCCGGCAACATATCAAACAAAAGCAGGCTTACCTCCCAGTGCCAGAATCCGGGCCCTATAGTAATCGCTGTCTCCACTGTCGTCCGTCCATTTGACTAAATAGAGGGATTTGGACTTGAAGTCTTGCTGGTGACGGGGGAAGAAATCTTTAACGTCTTCTATTGGCACCGTTCCAATTTTTTTATCATCTTCGTACCGGACTCGAACGTGGGTAATCATCTTGCAATGCTGAAGAAAACATCTACACACGTGCGCTACAGCTGGTCAAACGCTGGTCGCACACAGCAAGCAACAAGGGTCGACCGCAGCTGCGGATCTGATAGTTTGTCAATGAAAATGTTATTCTTCATTATAAGTAAACAAAAAATCAGAATAATTTTAAAAGTATTTTTTTACTTTTATAATGTTTGTTTAACGCTACGCTGTTTCAATCAATTCACATGCAGACTGCTGGCTGCAGGGTGTCTATGCAATATGGCAGCCGCTGTGGCCGCAGGCAGCCGGTGCACATTGTCCTATCGCTTACATCGCCGTTTCTGTACTTCGTGTCCCGGAGTGAAATAAGCCGTCTTGTTGCTTCAAGACCTCGCGATGGAGCGCGGTCCGAAGAAAAGAAAGAGAGGACCCTACAAGACTTATTTAAATCCCAAGTCTCAGTTCCAGCTACCAAGGAGCACCGCACGCGCTTGCCCGCCGACCGTAAGTTCTGATCATTTTCAACATGGATGGGCACTTTCGATCGGGGTTTTAGCTTGATCCGGGCCCTGCTGGTATCAGATCAGCGGTTGTCCACAACATTAATCTGCATGTTGCTCAACGACTTCGATCGTTGCGCCGTGTTTTACGGTCTTCCTTTTTACCACCCTTTATAGTTCTGCCCGCGAATGATCGAATGTGCTCGGCCGTGTTAAATTGCTATTTTTTATCAGTGCATTTTCTTTTTCATTAATTTAGCGCAGCAATTTAAGTCCAAATCTCATTATTTTCTTCTAGGGTGCCAGCCCTAGCATGCCTTCTTCGAGTGATGAGGCAGACAGCGACACTGAAAGGGCAGATCCACCAAGTCGAACAACATCACTGAAGAGCCGGAATAGTCACATAGCTAGTCCGGGCTCCGAACGTCCGGAAAGTGAAGAAGATTTCCCCGAGTCCGATAATGAGCCGGTAAATTGAGCTGGTAGTAGAATGCTACGAGAACTATTGTTTCTATACGATAAACCGTTTACTATATCGGCGCACTTGTTCTATCACAGGTAACGTCAAGTGGAGGCCGGTTAGGCTCGTCAGCTGGCAGTGCTATGGAAGCTCCTGCTGCAGCCCCTGAAGCACAAGAGCAGAGGAACAGCGCTGATCCGTCACAGAAATTTCCTGCACGCGAGCCTCACGCCCCAGCAGATGAAGTTATTTTACTAAGGCTTATCAGTTAATTAGTAAGCATACACATGCTATTTTATGCTTATGTATTACGATGGGAAATTATAAATTTTGGTTGGTTTTTTTTAGGACTCTCCACTTCAAGACGGCATTGCAAGCCTTTCTGACGCAGATGATTCGTCACTGTTTGATAAGGATGAAGAGGTAACTTTTACACACTAGTTGCACTCTACAAATATGTGCAGCTGGAAGATTCACATCCACTAGAATAGCCTTGAGCAAGTGCATTGGCACTGTGGTTTTCTCTTGCATAATCAGTTCAAGACGAGTTATCACTTGGGACAATAAACTCTGGGAACAACCTGCAACAGGTTTTCAGACCATGTTCTTAACACTGTCTGTTGTCATGTAATTTACGTGCTATGAGTGAACTAGCACAGCTAACTAGAATAGGCAGATTGGGTTACTGTGGCACTAAATGCTTCTTTTTTTTTTTCTTCACAGGAAGCTTTTTCAAGTGACCATGCTTCACAGCAAGGTTTCCCTGGAGATTTTCTCACATTAGATGATGACATGGTGTGTTTGTTTTCACTGGAAATAACTAGATTTATGGTCAGGTTTTAAGGGCACTACTTTCACAGGCTCTTTTATGTACTGGAAAATGTCTGTGTAAATTGGGCACTGTTAAGAGGGACACGTAGCGGTGATTTGGTGAATGATTCATTTCAAGATCACTGGCTCTTTCATTTTAAAGAATATCTCACCAGTTGGTCTGTAAAAAGTTATCAGCCTAGCAGGCATGATATTTTGTACTGATCAATAACAGAGTTGTTTGCTCATATTCATTGGGCTTATCACGGTTCACTATAACTGAATTCTGTGATAGCTTCATTGACGAAAGCTTTTTTTTTTTTTACTTTCAGCAGCCTGCTGCAGATCCAGTGACAGAGCCTGATCCATCTTGCAAGGCACGCTTTGGAGACCTTTTTACACAACTTGTCACTGAGAAAGTGGTTCTTTCGAAGGGAGATATTCTCCTAATGGCACTAAAGCATGCTGTGAAGAATAATTTGACTCTTTTGGGTTTAACTAGCTTAATAGATTTAATTAACAGAATTTTTGATAAACCTATATTACCTCACTCACAGTATCACCTACATAAACTTTTTAGCGAAACTGGCACCACTATGACTTTTTTCTTTTTTTGTCCGAGATGCTTTTCGCATATTGGCAGTCTTGAGACAAATTCTTACTTGAAATGCTCGAAGTGCAGTCACACAACTTTTGTGTCTTCCCTTTCGGATGCCCCCTTTTTTGTCACTCTCGATGTGGAGTCGCAACTTCAAAGGCTACTTAAGGACTGTGATCTTCTTGATTTAACAAAGCCCCTTCCGACGAATGGGACATTTTCAGACATCTGGGATGGTACAATGTATCGTACTTTTGTAGCCGAATCTCAACACTGTGGACCAAGAATCAGTTTCTCGTTGAATGCAGATGGGACCCCGCTTTTCAAATCAAGTGGGACATCAATTTGGCCCATCCAGCTAATTGTTAATGAGCTCCCTCCACAGCAAAGAATGTCCAAATTGGTCCTGGCCGCATTGTGGTTCTGGAAAGAAAAGCCAAACATGGCACTTTTCCAAGGTACTTTTGTTGAGAAAATGAACGAGCTGTGTGAGAATGGCGTTGAATTACAACGTCAAGGAAGGGTTGAAAAATATAAGGTCTATTGTATCTGTTCAAGTGTAGATTCTGTTGCTAGGGCACCGATGCAAGGTGTAACCCAATTTAATGGGTATTTTGGATGTAATTGGTGTCTCCAAAGAGGTGAGAGAGCTGGCGGGGCAACTAAATACCCAGTTGAGGAAGTTGAACCCACAGAAAGAAGTGAGCTCCAAATGCTAAATGACATGGAGATTGCTTTGAAAGGGGGGGTGCCTGTGCAAGGAGTCAAAACAGTGTCACCGTTGATAAACCTGCCCCATTTTAACATAGTGTGGAGCTTTGTGCCAGACTATATGCACTGTGTCTTGCTGGGGGTAGCGCGCCAGTTCCTAGAATTGTGGTTCAATTCTGATAGTGCCTGTTCAATAAGCCGACATCAGCACATAGTGGACCGCAGGCTTATGTCTATTAAGCCACCAATGGATGTGAAGCGATTGCCGAGGCCGACAAAAGAGCGGAAATGGTGGAAGGCCAAGGAACTTGAGAGCTGGCTACTTTGTTACAGTGTCCCTGTTTTGCATGGCATTCTTGAGAAGCCATACATGCAACACTGGGCTTGCCTAGTTGAAGCCTTGCACATAATGTTGCAGCGTGCAATCAGCCCAACTGAGCTCACCATTGCCGAGGGGCTATTGTTGGAGTTTCATGTGCGTGCAGAACTGCTGTTTGGCAAGTCAGTCATGACATTCAACATGCACCAACTGACTCATATAGCAAAGAGTGTGCGCCACTGGGGACCACTTTGGGCACACAGTGCGTTCCCATTTGAAGCTGGGAACGGCAGCCTAAAAAAAGCTGTAAAAGCAGCTAACGGAATTCCCCATCAAGTCTGCCGAGTCCTACAGATGGAAAGCATGGTAGTAGAACTTCAACGGCAGGCTATCAGTCCAAGTGTAGCAGAGTACTGCTCGTCTTTTGATGGCACAAAAACGCAAAAAAGCGTACTTAGTAGTGGTGGCTACCGTTTTTTCGGACACGGTTCCCGACGTGCATCAGCAGGTTTGCAGCCATCTTTACATGACACTACCCTTGAGTTCACCAAATACAGAAGAATGTTGGCGAAGGGATCAATTATCACTGATAGCATGTATGCATCTAACAAGAGGACCAATAGCTCTGTTGTTGAACTTCAAAATGGGCATTTTGTTATTGTTGAAGAAATATACCATGGCAGCGACAACAAAGCATATATATCTGCAAGGAAATTAAGCTGCAGTCCAGTGATGTACAACTTGGTGGCCATGTCACATGTGCTGAAAGTAAATCACAAGGCAGCGAATACATCACTGGTCGAATGCTCTGAAATCAGAAAGGTGGTTGTGTTTGTGGAACTCGAAAGAGCTTCCTATGTATGCTTCCCTCCAAGTTCCTTTACATTGTAATGTATTTGAAGTGAAGAACCTATGCTGTGTAAGTTTTAAAGGAACCCTGTTTAGTGCACACTATGCCTCAAAACATGAGCGTTTTTTTATGTGAGTGGCCCTTGAAATGCCTTGAGGCGATCGACGTGAAATCGCCACCCGTGACTAGTTAGCTCTTCTAGTAGGCAAGATGTTTGTCATGATGACTCATACCATTGAAACAATTCCGTTTGAGTATATATAATGTATATAGTTCATCAAAAAGTATATAGTGAATCCAAATGTAAATTAATAAACATTGAGTATGTTATGTATATATAACATTGCCACGTCTATATATGGTAATAGAAGATTTGTACGGAGGATTCGCGGGTGACCTGATCATCTCCAAGCAAGCTCACCTAACATCATTCACTTTCTGGATATGGTGATGATTTTTTGTTTCACGATTATGTTTCAATGCATGGTGACAACATGGTGTACCTCATAAAAATTGTTCTTTAGAGCAGTCATGCCTGTGTAGCTCATGAACATACCAAGAAAATGTTTTTAAATGTGCAGTGAAAATGGTTATGTGTGGGCCCGCACATGAGAGCCTCCCCGGCTGCATATTTGAGACCACTGATATAGAGGGATTTATCGTGCTGTGCAGATTAAATTGATTGACCACATGGCTGTGACAAATTGTGAAATATCTGTCTGTAAGCCAGCTTGCTCTCTAGGTTTGATTGTTTTTGGAAATATTTTTTTTTCGTTAAAGTCTAGTGTTTTGCATATTGTATTAGGTATCTGAATATTACCGAAAAGAGATCGGTGGGTCTGAATTTCTTTAAATTTATTATGTCTCTTTTTGTGTGTATTAATGTTTTATATTTGCATTGTGTACTGAATGTTTTCCTATATTTATTCAGTGGGTGCTGTATTTTTTTTATTCTTACTGCTATTGTATTCTTTATTATAGTGTGTGTGTCGGGGTACTGCAATATTACATGACGCTTTTTATTCTTTTTCATACAAGTTCAGTCTTGTACACTATGCATAGAATGTGTGCTTGTCATTCATACATAATTCATTGTGCCACTGTGAGCATCCTTAAAGGCCAACTCCAGCGATTTTTCGACCATGTCAAGGTAATGGTGTTTCTGTGTTCCTGAGACACTCTTGTCACGAGCCCAATAGCTGAAATGCTCAGGAAATTCGAAAACAATTTTTAATAAGCAAAAAGGTGCAAAACCGAAACCCGACCGGGCGCCCGGTCTGCATATGATGTACTATTTGTTAAGAACTGGAGGCCGTATACTGGTTCTGCCGGCACGTAGTATGAAAACTGTGAAAGCCAGACCAGCGAAGCACCGGCAAAACACCACAGAGGAAGGAAGAAAGCTCTCCCGTGCTATGGTCGTGCCAAACACCACCGCTGTCGTCTTGGGGCCAGCACAATAAACAATGTAGGGGCCAAAGTAGCGATGCCATCGCCTGCGTCACTTTCGTTGACATGACAAACTTGACATCGCACTGACAGTGTTGCCAATAATTCTGGCAAGCGAGGCGAGTTTTTCGAGGCAATCTTTAAAATTCATTTGCAAATAATCTGCGCATCTCTCAAGCCTGTAATTGGCATAAATGACAGGAATGTGCGTAAGAGTGTACCCAGCGAATTTGATTGAGATTCGTTGACCTCGAAAAACCACCGGAGTTGACCTTTAAGCATCCTTAAATAAGTAAAGACATGCTGTTCACGTGTAAACTGTTAACCTGTATGAAACCTGTTTCTCAGTGCTTTACTGAAATGCCAGTTGTATGGCAATGCCTTTTTCCTCCTTTGGAACTAAAATTCCTTTTATTGTGATTCAATTTACTGTTATAAGTATTTGTAATATTTGAAGTATCTTGTACGCCTTGTGTTGCAGCACTGGCCAAGAAATTTTTTTACACCAAAATATGTTCTGTGCTATTTAAATCCTGTTTGCCTTGAAATAAAATTCTTTTTTTTTCAATGTTATTGTTGCCTTTCATACCTTCTTTCGGATATCTTGTTAGTGAGAACATCTAATTGTTTTCTCTTAGTTGCATAACCTTTTCTATCGTATGAATATTAAAAAAATTCAGTCATATCCTGCAGCAGCATTATATGCAGTGACAGGTAGCCCATAAACACGTGACATCAGGTGCTCACTGGTAGTTAGCCATATTCCCTAGTTTGGGAATAAGACATCGTTGGTACATTGTGATGCTGCAAACAGTAGAAGGTGCGGTTCCAATGTGTACTAGTACTTTAACTGCTGCATTTTCATGATGCATATATGGAAAGCTTAATCAGATGCCCTGATACAGTGGTTGTTTGTAAACCAGGCAAGTGTTGTAAACAAGCTTAATTTAATCCAAGGTTTAAGTAAGTGACCGAGCTCAGGGATTCCAAGCTGAAGCACTAGCTCGAATTCTGTTTGGGTAACACACATAAATGAATTGCTTTATATGGAGGGTTGGATGCATCACCGTAGATTTCCATTTATGACTTTCAATACTGCTCAGGTAGAGAATTGTAAAAAATAAACTTCAAAGTTATGCATGTACTGCAATTGGGGTGTCCTATTGGACTCTCCCATTGCAGCTTGGGTCCCATTGACGTCCATTTGAGTCCCATTGCAACCAACTGGAACCACCTATCATGACAGCAGGTCATCCTGTTAGAACTTCAAATATGCAGAGTTGGTTAAAATGTTAGAAGCCACTACATGGGAAGTCCAATTGGACAGTCCCATTGCAGCATGCACTTCCAATTGGGCACCAGTTAGACACCATTTGAACCCCACTTAGCCCCCTTTGCCACCCATTGCTCCTAACTGGAACATCCAGTTGGACCCATTAACTATTTTTGACTGGGGCAGACAACGTACGAAGACGCACTGGTGCTTCATCGCGCTTCCTCGGCGTTTCATGTGAAGAATCAGTAGCTTTACAAAAGCTCCTTAATATTTGTGGAGCGGAAAACGCCGGATCTACTTCCGCTTTGCAGACCACATTCTTTAGGTTGTTGTGTAACCCGTGTATACGGCACAGATGCCATCTTTCGCCTGTCTTGTCTGTTCGAGCTTGCTGGTTCATTTATATTAACGCCTTCTCGACCACTGACACGAGCACGTGAGCAGGACAACCTGCATCCAGCCACCGCTACTTTTGGCTGGACAAACAATCAGTGAAGGCGGCTAGCTTGCGGCGTGCATTCCCCAAACAGAAATTAGCAATTGCGCTCCTCATCAACTATATACAGAATATGCCGATGTACGCGCAAGCAGCGTTTTAGTCTCGCGAGGGTGATATTTTCCACAACAATGGCTGCTGGCACGTTGCCGGGCTTGTTGGTTGAGGTTGATCATTCATACAAATATAGTGTACCATGACAAAAATACCGAAGACACACACACATTCACCTGGTGAAAAGAGTTTGATTTCTAAAAACTGGACGACATTATCAGCAGGAACTTTTTGCGTAATAACTATAGTTTGTCAACACAGTCACAGAGCATGGAAATCACTTCAGTCACAGAGCATGGAAATCACACTCATACAGCACGTTGTCAACGTATACCTAAAAACGGGCAAACACTTTATCCATGTTTTTGTTTTTTTTTACTTTTAGGGGTCTGTCAAGACGGCCGAGAAGTAAGAAGTTCAAGAGAGCTGCAAGACAGGAGCCCGTATACAGACCCCTGTTTTCTGAAGACAGACGGTCTCACCACATTCAACAAATCTGGATTTCAGATAAAACGCCAGTACAGTTACAGGAACCTGCTTGCGGCAATTCCTGTCTGTGTTTGGAAGGCAATGACGCCATAAACATCTATGTGGTTCATATGGTAGTTTCGGGACGTTAAACCCCACATATCAATCAATCAATCATCTATATGGTCTTCAATGCAACGCATGATCGCATCATGCGGCATGGGAGAGTACAGGACTTTAACGTCATACGAGCAGGCAAACATTCTTCTTTCGTTATTTGTATACTGAGGTACTCTAATACATTGTTCGAGCTTATTTGCAAGGATTGGGTCGTCAATACGGAGTAGGCCAAGCTTATTTTGCAAAAATAAAAACAGCAAGGGTATTCTGCCACGTTACTCTTTCAGATATGATCACTCCGAGTGGCCAAAGTAACTTGTAGGTCTTTACAGAAAACATAACTTCTAAGCTGATATTCTTGCTCCCTGCGACGGATTTCACCAGGTGGAAAAGGTTAAAACGAGAACATAACATTTTCCTATCCGCTCTCACTTTCTGCATCGAGACGTCATCATAACCCTACAAGACAGACGCAATGCCCAGCCTTCGATTTGAGTTCATTCGCAGTGAGGACAGCAAAGCCTTGTAGGCCGGCAGGACGCATAACGAAGAGTCCCCTAAAGAATGCTGTACTCTTCGCACATATTGATGGGTCGCACAGGCTTCCGCTACGACACAATTAACACATCAAAGCATTCACTCACGCAAGGAACACCATCACCGTACGATACAGCCCTGCCAATGTATCGTGCAATACAAAACAGTTCGGGGGCTGTCTTCCTTGGTTCTATAACGACGAACTTTGGTTCCAGGCTGAGTACTCGATGTGCATATGGTCCGGGGGGGGGGGGGGTGATATTCCCTGCAGTGCTGACGGCTAGCAACGCTGGTGAGCGCTGCTTCTTTAGCTTTTCAGCGCGCGGCCTTGGAAGAGTAACGCACCACAAAAATTCGGCCATCTGATCCACAAGCAGAAAAAAAAAATTCCGCGCAGCTTTATCGGCATCATATTTTTATGTGCGGAGAGAAGAATGCGCTGATATATAAAGATTTCTGGAGATCCGTGCCATGAATGAACAACTTTATTTATTCCTTTCTAAAGGGAAGGGGGCAATAGGAAAGAGTGTGGTGGGGACTAACTACTTGAAGTAGTCCTCCTCGTCGGCGTTACAACAACTGCATCGAGAAGAACGGCTATTTGGGCTAGTTGGTTTGAATTCATGGTAATAAGGGCTGCAGCGCGAGCACGAAGGTGCTAGCAGAAACGTGAAACGAGAGGCGACGCAACGAAAGCAAAGAGGACAACACGAGTGCTCGTGTTGTCCTCTTTGCTTTCCTTGCCTCGCCTTTCGTTTTAAGTTTCTTCTAGCACCTTCGTGCTCGCGCTGCAGCCCTTATTACCATGACTGCATCGAAGGCTACCTCAAGAAGAATTCACAAGACAGTCTCTGGCGCTTATTAAACACATGATTGGCAGGAGCTTCGATGAAAAATTTCAGTGGATCCCATCTCACGTTGGAATTGAAGGCAATGAAAAAGGCTTAAATCTGATGCCCTCGCACACGAAGCGCGAACCTGCATTCCAAAAATAAGAGCACCTAAAACTTACCACAACAACAAGAATGTAATATACGCAATCACTTCAGGACGATCCACACGCTTCCACATTAGTCATGCGTAATCCACGCACTTCCCAGAGAACAAGCGACGCTGCTTTAATGAATAAGAACTGCCTCCGCATACACACCGTACGTCTTACGAGGCGCTTCCCAGTTTTTTGCCGTTTGTGGTGCAATCGGTGACATCGAACATTTCATTTGGCTGTGCCCGCAGTTGGACAGAGAAAGGACAGAGATGCTACGCAGCTTTCAGAAAGGTTGTCATGAGCATTGTGTAGTGAAAGAAGAACAAAGACAGCGAGAACAGCGCCGAACGCGACACGCAGCGGCCAGAAACAGAGCGTGTGGTGGCGGCGAAGGAAAAAAAAAAAAGAGGAAGAAGATAAATCCGGAACCCTTACTTTTTTGTGAGTGTGTTTATTATGCTATGTTTTCAAGGTTTTTTTGTTTGTTTAGAAATTCAAGACCTTTAAATTATTACCTATATTACCTAATGAATTCAACCCTTTCTTTCAAGAAGTTAATTTATTTGAAAAGCAAAGCACCGTCCCATTCATGGCATGTCCCCATAGGTGGGTTGCACCAAGTTGTTGAAGAACCAACCAACCAACCTTCCGCCATGGTTGGCCGCTGCCCTGTGCAGCCCCAGTTTCGGTGACCAACTCTGGGCCGTCCAGAGCAGGCCCACGAGGTGGCGGTCAGGCAAGGTCCTGACGTCCCCACGCAAGAGGCCTAAGGCCCGGTGGGCCAAAGCTCTGCCAGACTTTCAATAAAGTTGTTACCAACCAACCAAGCGAGAATCTGGGAGCATGGCCACGCAGGCAGACAGCGTTCGAGAGGCGACCAATGTTCGTGAGGGCTACCCGAGACTACCGCTGGGCAGCCTCCTGTCTGGCCACGCTACTGCGACCGCTGAGGCCCCAGGCGTACTACTCCTGTCCAGTACATGGATGGTTCCTGGGTGGTCCCGTGGCTACCAACCTGCACGCCAATTCCGCCCTCACGCGCCCTGCTGCATCGCAAGCCGCACCGCGTTGGACGTCCACGACCGGCGACTGATGGTCGACCGCTGGCCTGCTGTGAAATCTGTGAGCCCACTCAGGACTGCAGAGACGCTTGTGTCGCGTCAGGTATCCCTTTCTGCTTGTGTGTCCATTGTCGCGGGAGTTAGTTTTCCTTGTTAATATATGATGTGTACTAGACCCAGTCTTTGGCTCCTTTCTTCACCGCACCGCACATGAACCAAAGTGATGGTCCCATATTTAACACACTACACACGGGACATTCGAGGATGTCATTTTTCCTGAAGGACCAACGGCAACGAGGATGAGCGTGCAACAGATCCTGATGACTTTCCTGAGAGACACTGGGATGAGTGGCATTTGTTGACTGACCCTTTTAATTTAAGAGATGCTCAGGTGGAACAATTGCTGGCCTTTTAGGCCAGGCTAATCCCGAATTTGCAACATCACAACCACCACCAAAATTTAAGAGAACAGACTTTTGGGCTAGTTGGTTAGTTATGTTTTATGAAGCTATAGAGCTGATAAGACAGAGACCGCAGACAGGGACCACGTTGCAGAGTGTGGTTTTTACTCTAAGCCACGGTAAAAAACAAATATTTCGGTGGAGGCGGGGGGGAGAGGTGAGGCTGGGCTGGTGTGCCACACATGCCAAACGTGAGCCTAAAAACTCCTCCAACAAACGACGCAAGATCTTCTGAAAGGCTACGACTTCTGAGGCTTTCTCAGCGTAAAAGGCGCTGCCTGTTTCAGTCCAACTCAACCCATCCTCTGTCTCCAAGTGGTTCTCGAGGAGGTAAACGCTGGCGCCATACTCTGCAGCTTGTGGAGCAGCACGTTTCAGCGCAATTACTTGAAGGTTCCTCTCGTTTTCTCTCTGTTTCATTACCAAACATATGCGAAAAGCTATAAACAATAAAGCTGGTTCAATTCTGTTCCAACATAGAACAAGTTAAACCGGGAACTAATCCAGGGGCGTAGGTAAAAACACTTTTCTGGCTGTTCTGAAGTCTGGAAAATCTAATCTGTGCTCTTTCGCGTGTTTGTATCGTTTATATTGTAATAATTTCGGGGTGATGGTGCTTTGACAGCTCCAACCTCCTACCTGCTTCGCCACTAAACATATCGCATGAAATATTTGTTTTCTTCCGGTTCGGCCCAGGCCATCACCGTTGTGAAAATTGAAAAGGGAAAGCGCGACCCATCGTGTATTAGCTGAACGGTTGCGACCGAGACTCCTTATCAACGGCGAGCGTTTATTGGTAGAGACAGGGATGAATCGCTGATTCGAAAGGGGGAAAAAAGGGGTAACAGGTCACCTGTTCACAAACTGTTCTTGTACTTTTTTTCTACTCTCTGAAAATGCATTCCTCCCTCATTTCATCTCTGTATATTGGTTCGAAACACGTTCCCAGATCAGCGTGCGTGAGAGATGCCGATGACGTGCACGAAGTTCCTGAAGCAATGTTTGAATATAGACTTTGAGGTGGAGGTGTCTTGACTACAAGGAAATGGGGGAGGGGGTGGTGTCAGGTGTTGCTCGCACACAGCTGTTGCTCACCGATCAACATTAGCTCACCGTTAACAATCTTAACGCCTATGCGCCAGCGGCACTCCCAGAAGTGGTTCATGGTGGTGCCGTCTGGGTGCCGACGTCCTGTATGGAATGTTTCAGCGAGTACAGCATCAATTAAGACGCGGAAGCAACGAATATGGTGCTGATGTTCTGCAAGCCCTATTCTAAACTTCGGCTGTCTCACGCGTTGTAGTGGCCATGATTCGTAAAAAAAAAAAAAAACTGCCTGGCTACAGAAAAAGCTTACTGTCGCACTTCTTGGACACCACTAAAACACCACGCATCTGCATTGTACTGGGTCGTCTGCCGCAGCTGTAGCCGTCTTGAATTGCACGAACTCGGCACTACCTAGCCTTGCACG
Source organism: Rhipicephalus microplus (assembly GCF_043290135.1). NCBI lineage: Eukaryota > Metazoa > Arthropoda > Arachnida > Ixodida > Ixodidae > Rhipicephalus > Rhipicephalus microplus. The sequence continues at coordinate 102,684,188 of NC_134704.1, read as the reverse complement.
ACAGCTGCAATTCTTCGAAACGAATACCGCGGTGCCACTGCCGCCATGTGGAACTCGTGAAGCGGGCGGATGGATGGATGGGAGCTATGAGCGCCCCCTTTATAACGGGGTGGTCACATGCATGTAACCAGGCTCGCAAGAAAAAAAAAATGGAAATCTTTTTTTATGTTGACCTAATGCCTTATCTACTTCAATTAAGTCGATCCTATTAAAACAAAGAAAAATATAAACGTGTGTTCCATATCTGCCCCTTCAGTCAGAATGACCTCATTTTTCCACTATTTATGTCCTTTATATGTTTTTCTGCTGCCAGTACCTTAACCGTCTCCTACTTGCTTCTTTCGTGGACGTGTTCAGCTTTCCATGTTTGTCTCTGAAACCCAAAGCCCCGTGTGGGGTTGTAGCCACACGTATGTACCTTATTTCCTTTCTTTATTGCAAAATTTCGACCCTGCCTGTATTGATAAAACTAATGCTTTATAATACGCTTATTTTGCTCATATTAATTTCTGTTTTTTTGGTGTGAGGATTAGTATTTGCACACGCTTGTGTTCTCGACTGTATGCCTTGTACGTAGGAGCTTGGGCTTTCCTCAAGCGAATTGTTTCGCTTTTCGCCCAAGCTTGCCCTCATCTTTCAAGATGTAAATAAACTTTGATTCGATATGATTTATACCTGGGTGGATATCACCGCATTCAATCAGAACATGTTTCATCGTTTCCTTAATCCACACTGCCCCCTGCATATACATTGTTCTTCTTCTTTACTGAATCTCGCTTTATGACTACGCGTTCTAAAGGCAACCCTACCTCGCTTCGAACAGTAAAGGGCTTTCCCTTGAATTGTCAATCTCTCGCTTCTTCTTGAATTTTTACAAATGCCGGAGTGCAGCGCCTCCGTCAACCAATTCACGAAGCGCAAGTGAAACGAATGAGAGCAATGCATAAGTTTCCCGCTTTTTGGCAACTCTCCACCCTTCCCTCAGCCAACAAGGAACTTGTCAAGCCGCCCGTGACACACGTCTTATGACTCACTTCCCTGTCTATGATCAGGCCATTGTGTTTCTCTCAGCGGCGATGAGTCAGTACAGAGATAAGAGAGATGGTTGTTTTCGGGAGTGAGGGAAGGCGGGGGGGGGGGGGGGGGCAAATAAGTCATACGTAAGTGAGAAGCATCACTCAGACATCAACGCCGTGGAATTCTCGGCTCAAGGCCGTGACTCCCACGGCGTTGAGCTTGCTGGCGTCAACGCGACACCACGTGTCTCCGCCAACAGCTTCTTATTCTTCAGGCTATATTCTTATCACTGGTCTCAATGAGTCCCCCCCATCCCTGATTTGCGAGTTTGATGCCGGCACAAGTTATTCAAGTCGGAAAGGATCATTCATTATAATACTCAGCGCATGACTCAAAACACGGGACAAGAGAACTAAAGGCTTTAAAAGGAACTAGAGCTAGCCTACAAGGTAACTTTTAGGTAGCATGTACATATACCTAACGGTAGCATATATAGTAACTTCAAAGGGGACAATGACGCAACGTGCTCTGCCAACCAAAATTTGTTAGAAACACTTGAATGTCTTTTCACACGTATATCTCATTCTTTCCTTTAAAAAGCCCGAAGCACGTGGAAACACAACTAGGAGAAACAGCTGTCGACGGAGGTCGTAGTCATCATTATAGGTAGTTATAACTGTAAAGAGAAAAGACTATTTGACACGGTGGGCTGGCAGTTTGACCTTGGTGGCCTCAGGTAGCGGCACTGAGTTTCTGGACTCGGGCTACATCCTCGGCCTGCCGGTAGGCCTGGAGCTGCGTGTTCAGCTCCGAGCTTTGGAGGGTCACCTTCCAGCGGCGGCGGCAAGTTTTTTTTTTTTTCTTATTGCGACAGTATTACCATGAACAAACTTATTTTCTAGAATTGCTTGTAGTGTTTCCGACACCACACAGAGAGGGAAAAGGGGTGGCGAAGAGGGAGTGGTAGTTTTGAAGTGAAAAGTGCACCTTGCAAGTGTCTCTCTCAGGGAGGACACCTCAGCAGTAGTGGTGGTGGTGAAGGTAATGGTTCCTGAAGGAGAGAAAATGTACCCACTTTCTGTCTGCCGTTAGGCGACACAACACAGTCCCTTTTATGGGGTGGTAGGAGAGGACAAACAGAATATAAGAGGGAAATACAAAAAGAAGGAGAAGAGCAGAAGACGGTGGCCGCGAGTCCGATGCGGCAAACTGTAGTGATAGTGATTAGAAGAAGGCGCCTAATTTTCGCAGCCCGGTAGGGGCACGGCACAGCACCTAACAGTAGTGCACAGGGGAAGGAGTGGGGGAAATGAAAGATTTATTCATTTATTTATTTACCGAATACTGCAAGCTCAAATCAGAGCCATGCAGGAGTGGAAACAAGCACTTGTATAAAAAATGAATTGACAATCAATCAGTAGTCTACGCATGCAATGTACACACAAAAATAATACTCTCATACAAACAGGTGTACATGTATAGCAATTCATATTCAACAACATTTTCACTACATAAATCAGTAGCAATTCGTGACCAGAATTAGTATATGTACACAAACACACCAGTACAAACTCACAATATAACACATGACACAGCAATAGGAGTATGATTGCGTTCACACATTCTTGTAATCGCGTGCTCAAATTTGGGTGCACGTTAAAGAACCCCAGGTGGTCAAAATTTCTGTAGCCCTTCACTACGGCGTCTCTCATAATCATATATGCTGGTTTTGGGATGTTAAACCCCACATATCAATCAATCAGTCAACATTCTTGTAAACTCCTGGGATTACACGTGCACGTACATGTAATTCCAGATAAAGAAAGAGGGGGAAGAAGGGTGTCACTGACGAGAAAAACCGGCTCACGGCCCAATCAGGAGAGAGATGCGGAGAGAAAGTGTGTCAACGCTCTTTCACTGAGGGGACATCGGCTCAATGGCCCAATCGGAGCTGTTGGCGGGGCAGTAGCCTTTCCCCTAGCTGCGCAGAAGGTCTCCATAAAACACGGGCACTGAAGTCTGCAGAGCTCAGTGATTTTGCGAGAAGACTGCCAGACACACGAAATGGCTGATCCCTGCGAGGCTAACCCGAGTGCATTGGTGAACGTGCCGGATACGAGATATAGGCAACGTCTTTTACGTAAGTATTAACGTTTCATGACGTCGTGTCCGAATTGGCGCTACGGTTTAAGGTACAGTGACAGGCAGTACGTGGTGTTAAAACTACAATAGGTTCCGAAGAGACGTGGTCCACGCTGAACTGAAGCTGCAGTATTCAACCCTAGCTCTAAGTTTGAATGCGGGACGAAGTATGCAATCCTGGTCATATCTGGGGATTTCGAGACACCGAGAAAAAGCTGAATATTCCCGCTGATTCAGCAGACGGCCATGAAGTTATATTTCCGGAGCCACACAGCTTGTCTCATATGCTGTAATGTGCTCGGTGATGACGGCGCAAATGCTGAAATCGTATATCCCAGAGTTTCATGGTGTGACGTACTTGCATCTTATGTACGCTCGCAGTTGACTGCTCATTAACTCCGTAATATGGACAGAAGCTAACAAGATGATGGTGGAGTTATCGACAAGTATAGTTCCAGAGAAACAACCCTGATGTTGCCAACAGCATAAAATGATAATTGAACTATACAAGTATAATCTAAACGCCACTTGTTTCTTGTAAGTTTAAAAGAGTTAACAGCAACTTCATGGCGCAATGAACTGCCAATAAGGCTGTAATTACCATAACTTCATGGAAGAAGTTTAACTTTGTTTAGCTGTCGCCCGTCAGCTGGTCTATGTTCGGCAATCGCCACATAACTCTTTGCGTCAATCTTGGTTCTTTCGTTCTCCTAATCAGCTTTTTTTATACTACTGAAAGTGGGCTTTCGTGTATAAACGCCTAGAACATTGTCATACTTTATGTTAGGCTAAGTTTTCCACCACATTTTCTTGTTTATATTTTGCAGTCGATCTGGAAGAGATGTGGCCCGGAAACAAAGGCGAGGTTGATGAGCTGGGCAGTTACGAGGCCTGGGTGTTCAATCTAGCCAACGCGACGAGCCTCCATAATCCTCGAGTGTCGACTCCAGTGACCGATCCCGCCATTAATTCGGCGCTCCCGTCCAACTGCACGGAACTTTCATCTATGGACTATTCCGCTGAGGACTCTAACAACGCGTCTGCTTTGCCCGCTTGTTCGTCGGAGACTAATCTGACACCTTTGGTTGCGGATTTGTCCTGTTCTTTCTTTGGTGCCGCAGAGTGCGAAGAGTTCCGCGGAGTCGCTGGGTGTCGACTGCCTCCTTCTATACCCTGGCACTACTGCAACGACCAGCTGATCGGCGAGAATGATTGGACGTTGCCGTTAGACATCGTCTCAAGATGTCTGCTAGAGCGGGCGCACCGTCAAGATCTGGGATGCATCATTGCTGGTGATGAAGACGGCTCGGGATTGTAGCAAGGTAGGAGCACGTGGCGGTGTAACCGCATGTGATTCACTATACATAGTATTCACGTGACGTCACAGACAGGTACTAGGCGCTGGGTATCCAGACGTGGCGATCACCGTGACTTTCTCTTTCATTATAGAGGGTCAGTGCAGGGGAGGACATGCAGTCGTTTAGTCCCCGAATCTCGTTCTTGTTTAAGGTAATTTGTTTTGATTCCCGCGTTTGGTCCCCACATTCTTGTTTTAGATAATTTGTTTTGAATTTTGATGTCGAGAAATGAAGTGTGGTTGCTTCTCCAAGCTTGACGCGATGACCATCAGCAGAAACGTCACGAGAGAGCTTTACAGGTGTGACGATAGGATGGAGTTTCCCAACAGCCCCTTAAATTTCCAACAGAGGCTTGTTGGCTGCCACTGTTATCTCTTACAGGGTTTGTTGATATGCATGATATTGATCCCCTCACCCAACGTCCCAAATGCCCCGCCTTTGTACTTCCGTCCAAAAGTTTAGAAATAATGTACAGACTTCTGCAAAGGAGTAACAAAGGCTGATGTGATCGCGGCTCCGGCCATGCATTTTTGGGGTCTCGCGTATATTTACAACAGCCCATGGCCGGAGATTATCGCAACGCCATACGAGCTTTTGTCGAAAAGTCGAAGCTCGCGACAGCGGGTAGCTTGAAAAACATTTCAGCGGCACCACCCCGGTACTCTAAACAAAACACGTAGCGGGTTCGGTTTGTGGTACAATCTCACTTGGAATATTGTATAGCGTCTCATTAGACGAGGAGAAGACTCAGAAGAACTTGACATGACGGGTGCTTACATGACAGGACCGGCCGGTGGTTTCATTTACTTCGTTGTACATGTATGGTACGTCTTTGTTCAATATTATAAGCACGAATGTACCACCTCCGTGCTCCCCATGATAATATTTGTCGCGGAATCACTTATTCCTGTCGTCGCTAGGAAGTTTTCCACCACTTGGCGGTAATTTTTGAAATCGCGAAATTCGTCATGCAAAAAGGCGTAAGCGTAATATTAACTTACTGGGGACGCTACCACGCACTTGATGCTTATTATCAGGGTGCCCAACCAACGACCGTCAACACAACATAACAAAACTATTTAGGAGTCAGCACTTCTTAATATACAGCTTCTGGGGCAATTACAGTGAACCAGTGTGGCCAAACTAAAAAAAAAAATGAAGGTATAACATTTGAAAAGTCAGGCTTAAATTCACGGGCTGATGCTAAAACGCTAAACTAAAACAGAAACGGTTTCATTCACTTTAACCTTATTCTTGCATCATTTTTCGTTCTTCCAGATTGGGATGCTGCCTTCACGTTGACGTGAAGAATCGGTGGGACTGAACGTGTCGCAAGTTTAAGTACTGCACTCCTGGTGAAACCCAAATCTGACACGTCAGCTCAATATTCTAGTCAAGAAGCCAAGATATATTCATCGCATTTTTGTCACCAACGCCATGCATCAAATTTTCTTCACTGAAACAATTTGTTTTTTCATACTCCCGTGTTTATAATTTTGTGTGTGTGTGTGTGAGATAGGCCTACAGTTTCTTTTCATGAATTTTCGGTACTTTTGATGACATCGAAAAAAAAAAGCGTATGAACAAGCAAAAAGAACATCGCAGGAGAGGGACGACGCTGATATTCAACAAACTTTATTCTCGAAAAGAAAAAAAATGACTGCTGCGCGTGGTAGGCGGAATCAGACTTGTTGTCTGTTTTCTTAATTTGTTTGCCCAAAAGCGTTGGAATTGCAACAAGTTTCACAAATCGAACTGGTGCAGTTTTTGACCATATAGGTGGTCGTAGATGTTTGAGCCGCTCTATTACATTGCACTAAGTTATCGTCGTCTCTGTGTAGGAATGGAAGAAGGGTAAACTTAAGTGCTCGTTTCCTTTGTTTGTCACGATATTAATGAGAGGTAACCGACAATGACGCCAATGAATGACGCCTGCACGTAGGTCACTTAAGTGTCGATATGCGAAATGCGGGTCATCATTTTATCGCTTGTAAACGCTGTTTCCTGTGCCGTTGTAGTAGGGAGATGGCATGGTGCTTGACTCATAACCAAAAGGGCGAGGGTTCCGATATCTGTATTGACGTGGTCGGGACAAAAAAAAAAAAAATATCGCCGCCCAATCACTCCGTACAAATGGTTAACTAGCGAAAGCTGAAACGTGCGGCCCCAGTGTTGAGCAGTGGATTCAACCCGACGTAGTTCTGAAGCCTTTCACTATTATTAGTTCCATTTTCGTGCTTTTTAATGAGGCTATACACACATTTAGTTTGGGTTTACACATTGTTTATTTCACATGCCGCACATTGTGCCTTGCATGATCACGGTCAAGGAGGAGTGTATTGAGCGGTTAAATGCACCTCGCAATACGTTAATCGCAGTGGTTGTTCTCGAACCACAGACGTCGCACGCAGCCGAAGCCAAAGTGCCGCTAGATAAACTCGCGCCGAAAGCTGGCGTCCGCCCTGGCGAACGCGCTCCCATAATGATCACGTTGACTCCGCACGCCACTTGTTCGTTGTTCGGCGTAGGCACTGCGCAATGTCACCCATTAGGCACGTAGCCATAATTTTAGGGGCGAAGCTCCTTATAGCGGCACGCGTTCATTCCTCGTAGCCGTTGCAGTGTGTAACAAGTATAACATTTTGACCTCCAAGGTGGTGCCGGTGAAAGATTTCTTCCGTGCGTTGTTGAACAATAAAAGATAGTGCTGAATGTACATGCCAATGGCTGCTAAGAGGGAATGAGACACTGGAGCATTCGGCTTTTAGTTAACGCGCACGCTGAGATCCCCATTAGCAGCCATTGGCATGTACATTGAGCACTACCTGACAAGAAGGGGTTGCTACGTTATATTCGCTGGGTGTAACCTCGTTAGTTTTAGAAAGGTTTAGCGAGCGTTGAGCCGCAGTGCCATGAATACAGTGAACTAGTATATACCATGAACTCGAGGTGGTTAAAGGTGGGAAGTAGACCCGAAGCGTCGTAAGAAGTGTGCGTGTGCCACCTCTCGTTTAGTCCATGGAATTTCCGCTGCATGGCGGTGCTTCTATATGGGAAATATATGATGAAAAGATGCGAGATGGTGGTACTTGGAGTGTCGAATAGATGGACAAACGGACACACAGACAGATGCACGGATGGACGCATGAACGGACGCAGGGGCGGATGCATGGACGAACGCAGGGACAGACGCACGAACAGACGCACGCATGGACGGGCAGATGGACGCACGGACGGTCACACAGACGGATACATGGGCGGACGGAAGCAAGAACGAAGGGTCGAATGCTTCGCCCCACTCTCCATCATTCACTCTGTGGATATGCTGCCATTTTTTTTTTTTTTGGGGGGGGGGGGGGGGGTCAACTTTTGGATTTCGGGGAGGGCACCACCTTGCTATATGCCATAGCGCAAAGAAATAAAAATGACAATATAGCCACGAGGTGAATGATGGAGAATGTACCGAAGCTGGGTCCACACGCCCCTGCCGCGCCGCCTCGGCTAGAGTTACTGTATATGGTACTTTTAGGTAGCAAAGGTAACATATACAGTAACTCTAGCGTCGGCCTCCCTTTCTCGTATGCCGGGGTCGGACGCATACCGAATCGAGCTTCGCCATAAGTATAGTGCCTAGAAATATTACTGTCTAGTGTGCTAAGTGCGCGCATTCGGCACGGGAGAGGGTGGCTCCGCATGCGATGACTGCACTCAGATGCCAAAAGCGGCGCTGCGTGTCGAGTGGGTGCACGAACGCGCGAATTTCTTCTCGTCCTGTTGGTGCCGGAGCCTCGCCACGTGTAAAATCAGTGTGTGACAGCTATGATCTGTTTTACTGTTAAGTTCGACGACGCCAAATGTAGGCTGCAACATCCTGAGATGTTAAAAGCTAAGGGGCAATGCAAAATAAGGGCGTCTAAATCTCGCTAGTCTAAATCATCTCCCAGTTTCATACCCAGCCAGCCAGACTTCTGTCGAATGTTTACTTTCAAAATAAGGGCGTGGTTTGTGCCACTGTGCCGAATCGGTTATCGGTCGATTAAGGAAAAGGTGTCTTGTTTCCCGCACCAACGGATCTAGCATGGTTTCCAAAATTAAAAAGTAGCATCAGGAAAGCAGAAAGAAGGCAGATGCCGAAAGCTGTCGTTTGCGAAAGGCATTTTGAGAGTGACTGCATCTAACTATCTGTTCTGATCAGGGTGAACGGTGTCGGGAACGAAAGCGCCGTTTAAGCATAATTTCAAATGTCAATATTTATGTAAAAAAAGTGAAAATACTGCTTCAAATTTCAGTCACACACTTTTTTTTTTTCCCATTTCAACATCGGACGCCCTTTGCAACAACCTATTGAGTATCATATTGTAGCGATGTTGAATGACTCGGGGGTATCATAAAACGTAATTATTAAAAGGGCGAATCTGTGTCCGCAACTCGAAGTGACTATGGTCGTAGAACTACGTGTCAGTCGAACACCAAATATGTTCTTCACGTGCCTTCTTCTTTTCCACGACAAGTCCCGAGTGCGTGGCGCATATCAGCCGGGTTCAGCTGGGTGCTCGTGCCATCATCGTCTCTGCGCGACACAAGACGGCGCGGCGCGCATGTGTGTCCCTGGGTAAACCTACTGCATATTATACCTTTAGGTAGCATACCTAAAGGTAGCATATACAGTAACTCTATCCCTGCGCACGCGGTGATGGGCGCGTTGTTTGAATGCAGGCAAGATGTCGCGGCAATATGCAGCGTGTGTCAGATTGTTCATTTGCATGTTATCATTTCTTTCCACTGGAATCCTAGTGGAATGCAGGCTAAGAGGTAAAGGTTTTTGGGTCTTCTGTGATAATTCTTGCTCTCAAGAACAAATCACATTTTAAAATAACTCTGGTGATTATACTGTCAATGGTCTTTAAATATGACTTCTTTGCACACTGCAGCCACTTTGAGCACCCACCCACCCACCCACCCACCCACTACCTACCTACCTACCTACCTACCTACCTACCTACCTACCTACCTACCTACCTACTTACCTACCTACCTACCTACCTACCTACCTACCTACCTACCTACCTACCTACCTACCTACCTACCTACCTATCAACCAAATCAATCAATCAAATCGCCTAAGTCTGGGTGCTCTCACGATTACCCCTCAACTTACGGTAAACCAAAATTAGAGTGGGCTGGTAAGATGGTTTGATCTATATGACTCGCTGGTCCTGACATATGACAAGCGGACAATATGATTCGCTGGTCCGGAACGCAAGTGCCCTCGATCCGAAGGCGAGCGCCCTAACCACATGGTTATCCAGGCACGCTGGCAGAGCGCAGCCTAGCCTTGCAAAGAAGGAGGTGGAAAGTGAGCGAAAGAGGAAACAGATATGAGATGGCAAGAAGGGAGAGGAAAGGGGAGGGAGTAAAGCATAGCAGGAAAAGAATGAGCAATAGAAAAAGAAATGCAGAAAGAGATAAAATAGAAATAGGATAACGAAAGAGAGATCCATAGAAAGAAATGATAAAGACAAAAAAATAAATAGAAGCACAGAGAAGAAAAATAGAAGGAATATTGGTATTGCTAAAGTTTAAAAAAACAACAAAAACCACGTTACATAGGTGTGCATCACCTCCGTGGTCTCTTTAGAATTGGGTCTTTAGTGCAAGCTACAGCGATTCTTCTTTTTAATATGTTGGCTTACTTTCGGCATGATCACAAGTGCGTTATGCAACTACAGTGTGTAATTATACCTCTGCGGAGAGCGGCGCCAGCAGACGGGAGTAGTCAAGCTCTAGATGCGAGCACACCATAGTGGCCGCGAAACTACGCAGCCCACGAATGATAAAATATGCCAACTAAAACATGTCCCTCCGGCTATGACGTAATTGGGCCGAAAGACGAGCGAGCTGTATCTAGTTGTCTTTGAGACGTAACTGTAAATTTGTTGCCCAAGTGCTACATTTGGTTCACATATTCGCAGGAACCTCAACTATCGATTGGCAGCATTTTTTCACCAAAAAGGCTGCAGTGCGGCTTAGGTGATGATCATGTGGGATCTCAAATGAAAGAAAGGTTCCATTTCCAGCTGGATCACTGAACCTTTCCAGCTGCAAATCTTTCCAGCTGGAGAAAGTTCAGGTACCGATCATTCAACCATGCAGCACTACGATTCACTTCTCAGTCAAGGAATATCCAGCTGGAATATGGTAGAATTTCAGCCGGGAGCTCTCAGAGTTCCAGGTGGGTATTTATTAACTTTGAGCTGAATTACGAAACCATAAGCCTTTCCAGTTCGAAAGATTTTGGTTCAATAGTGCAGCTGGAAATGTAATTCTGGTAGATATCACTAATTAATTTTTGCGGCTATAGGCATGTGGACGACCCAATAAAGAGGCTTAGAAAATGACACTAGGCAAACGTGAACACTATCATTCTTTATTGCCATTCTTTTTGAGAAACACATTCACTAATAAAAAGTAGCTATGGTATTCTGCAAACTGGAACAGTATTACAAACAGTCATGATGCAAAAGAGCAAAAAAAAAAAAGAGGTTCGAATATCGTTATTTTACCATGCGAATCGTTTAAGCAAAACACCAAAAAAGAAATTTCATGTTTTGAACTTACGAAGGTGAATCGAGTTTGTGAACACGTGATTGGCTATAATGAATACTATCATGAAAGAGCATGCATTCTTCCAATGCTCGACACAACACACCTGTTTATCTTTTCAGGTGTGCCTTGACACAGAGATCAGTGAAAAAGATCACACAAAGCCAACAACAGTGAAAAAGTACACAGTAAATTCAACAACACCAAAAAACATGCCTCAACAATGCTGGCTACCAATAACTACTTGCCATAACCGGTTCGAAATATATTCAACTTGATTAACACCTGCAATATTCAACAATATTGCACAGCGAGTCAACAAACCTGTGCAAAGTCAACGACGATTTTCGCAAATATTCCAACAGAGTTGTTTTGTGGAAAAAGCCGCAGCATCGGAACATTGAAAAAAAAAAAACATACACTCCCACAAGAGGTAACAGCTACACTTGTCAACTACAGAGCTTTCCCAAAATATGTGCGCCTATCATGGCTGTGTGCATATTCAAAATGAAATTGTTTTTTTTTTTTAACTTGCAATGCATTTTTGTACATCATACTGATGAACAAAAAAACTCTAGTGCACTAGTGCACTTGTGAGCTAACTACAGAAGCATTTTTTTATCAGAAGATCACTGCCTTTTGTCAGCTAGATGATGAGCTGAGAAGTAACAATGATTATTGAGCAGATATATGTGTTCTGCAGTGTGATATTATTAAATTATCTTTATTGGAAGTTATGGTTACTTGCACAATTGCTAATGCACAACAAACTCTCATGTGCGTGCTTGACACCATGAATTACTATGCCAAAGGACAGGATTTCAAAATAAAAAACAAGAGATTAGAAACACTTACTTCTTTCACATCATACTTTTTTCAACACGCTCTAACAAAAGTAAAGCAACAAAAGTAAAGCATTCTTCCAGTTACAGTGAAACAATGTGAAATTCTTGCCCTGGAAGTCAACAATCAAGTTGGCCATCGCCTGCCACTGGCAAGCAATGCCCAACTTGATTTGTTGCCGAAAGTACCCAGTAAAGAACGATGTAGAACCGTCCAGCGCAGCTGAATTTTCTTTAAATGTGTATTTCATGCTAGCACAATCGCTGAATGGCACTAATAAGAGATATTGCATAGAAGTGGTTCTACCTGATTTACTGGAGGCGAAGTTTGCATTCTCAGCCCTAAGCTTCCACAATGTCAGCCTGTTCGTCCTTGGCAACATAAATACATAATTCAATTCTTATTTGTATTACGTCTTATGATCAAAATCAATTAGACGTCAAACTTGAATCAAATAGTTATTGCAGAAGACCCAGTGAGATGTGACAAGCAACACGAAGATATGCGGATGGCACATAGAAGGGTTTCACATAATAGCTACAGGCACTTTCAGGAGCACCATCTCACAAAGCACCACAGAGATTTAGTATTTTACTTCGGTTTCTACAGCGCAGTTACGTACGCATAACGTTTTTGATAACCTAAATTGACTTCTATTCCACATGTGAACGAACGTTCCACCATGTTCTATAATTCATGTAGAGGCAATATCATTTTTTTTAAACTGCTATGACAGGCGCACAAAGAAAGCCCCATTTTTGAAAGCCTAGTATGCCCAGATCTATAGCAGACCGCAGCTCTGCACTGCGAAAAGAATAAGCAAAAATATGTACATAGTCTATTTGTACACGAGCAACAATGCATAATGCCAACACGCAATAACACACAACACCATTACGCACACAACATGAAAATTATGAAAGAGGGAACAGTCAACAGTATTATGTAACTCTCCCGCGAAAATGCTCGGCAATGATAACAAAACTTGGTAGCAGCCTCATGACGAGTGGTACTAGTTAATTAGAAAACTAATGCCACAGATGACTTGTACAATTCACTCTACCTACTATGTACACTTCTTTATGCATGAAAAAGTACACGCACACAAACACATATGTCTGCACATATGTGTATGCACACATGTTTGCAGTAACTGAAGTAACAAAAAAAAACATAGGTACTTTTTGATGTGTGATGGCCATAGGCTGGCAATAATCTTGCAGCTGACTCAGACTCCCTTACGAAATTTATTTTGCACTGAAAGCTCACTCGAACTCAGGCTCACCAACATTTACTTCAACCCGTTCTCACTCGGACTCAGACTCACGAATACTGTCCACAACCACGCTCAGTCGGGCTCAAGCTTACCAAAATATTACTCACCCAGATTCACTTGGACTCAGATATGAGTTTCGGTGAGTTGACTCGTGGGTTTGCCGACCTATGGTAATGACTCAGACTCTTAAAACTAAACAGCAAAAAGAGTTTGTAAGGCTCTTTGTTGTTTTTTGTTTAGTTTTTGTACTTCCTTTAGTACGACGTTCGGAGGAAAAGCTAGTGCACTCCAAAGTTTAATGCAAACAGTCTTGCTGAAGTTTGTTGAATGCAAGAGAAAATGAACTTGCTGAGAAATGGACTGGGACGGAAGCTTGCCAGATAACACAGCACAGTGTGGGTAAGCTTCAACTTTGGTAAATTAGCGATAAGTCAAACATGAATAACTCAACATGCCAGACAACCTAAACAAACTTCCTTGATCATTTTCCATGTCTGCCTTCAATGCGGTTGGTGTACCTGTCACTTCTCATTTCTCTATGCGAAAACAGCAAGTTGTTAGAGTTACGAGCACATCGTACTGACAAACGCCACTTACAACATTTTCCTATATGTCAGGAAATGTGCTGTAGTCCTCGCTGCCTGGATTCACAGTGCACAAGGCTGTTGTCGACAAAGCAATTGAACAACATTGTACAATATTGGCAACTGTTTACTGCTCATAATTTACAGCCACTGAAGGCTTTACAGAACTCCATGTACTTCTCCTGATCATCCACAATATCTTAAGTGCACTTTGCGACAATTTAAACTCTAATGTGGCTTTTAGTCAGTGAAAACACTTGGTCTGATTATGCACAAAGCAATACGGAAAAGGCATTGGCTGGTCATAAGACCTTTACTTCTCAGGCGTAAACAGTGGCAGTCTGGCTACAGCTCATAATCAAGTAGCTGTGTATATCAGTGTTCTACTGCCACGATTGTGCATTTGCACTCTAAAAGTCCTACATTCTCATGGCATGCAGTTCTTTAATGTCTGGCCCCACTGCACCCAGCAGTTGCCAATTTATCTGTTTAGATGCTAATACATAAGCATTAATTATTGCAAGTTAACTGGCCTAACAGGTCTGATTATTTCATACAAAATGTAACAATTCAGAATTAACACAACAGACAAAAGAAAGACGGTAAAATTAACACAACTGTTGTTATTTCTTTTGTCTGTCTGGGTACAGACCATAAATTTCATTCAAGTGCAATTGAACACCTAAGTTGCTTCAGCCAGCGCAGTCAAACTTGTAGAAAAAATAGCGCATGACAACAAAACACCGGGCACCCTACTTTTGAAAAGAAATATTCCATCGAGCACTAAACGTATTTATGACTACAGTTGCGCTCTCTTTCAAAACTCGCCAATACGTATCCGCTTCCATGAGCAAACCGAGTGGTGCATGGCCTTTTTACTTTATCTGATCGATCATGTCTCGCGAGTGTCCACACCTAGAAAGTATATATTTTGCACCGTAATAAAGATCATTGTCCACCATGTGTCTAGTTTAGTGAAATAAGTGCACCCTTACAAAAGCACCTTTCTTCCAATACAAGAAGCTTGTCAAAAATTTGCTCCACCACTCAATCAGCAACACCATGTAACGTCAGTTCGTTTCACTACTCAGATAAACAAGGTAACATCACAATGACTGCTGCTTTTTTTTTCATGTTTCCCATATTAGGAATACCCATAGTAAAACACCTATAGGAATACAGTAAAAGCTCAATAATTCAAATTTCATAGGACCGAAAAAAAAAATTTTGGTATTATCTGAGTCTCTAATTATCAAAAGTATCGAGAAAACAACAGAAGTAGGTCTATTGCGTCAACACACTTATTCATGGCTGAGTGCGTAAACGCTGTGCTTATTCTGCAGAACAGCAGCGTAAAATCACCAATTTTTGTCATCCTGCAACTTCTTTCACGATTTGACGCAAGCACAAAAAACCCGTGTCTTAAATAGTGCGAAATGTGCTCCGACCCCCTCCCTTATTAAGTACTGCCATCAGCAACAAGTGCAGATGACGACAATTTTTTTGCCGGTAGCACAGCAGAAAACTGAAAATTTTTCCATCGCAATGTAGCAAGCGAATTTTACACAGATGAAGGCTTTTCATCCTCAACAGCTTGTGTCGTTCTTGAGTTTTTCAACATTGTGCATGTGTTGCAACAAGCGAAAGTGATGCCACTGAGTGGCGCATTTGCTGTAGATGAAACCAACACGATCGTACCCAGAACCGACTCTGATCGCAGTTCTGAAGGCACATGCGCAACCTATGCACACAAAGTTCAAATTAAAGTACCGTGCACAACGGCCACTGCGGACTATCACGAATGGCAACTATGCAACTCTGAAGGCACGCATGCGGCTCAAACAAAACCACTGCTTCTCGTAACCGCTGTAGACGACACCGCAGCTCCAGCTGAAGTGATCATTGATACTTCCCACAACGTTCTTGTATGCCCAGTAAAAACGAAGACAAAAATTTGCCAAGCCTTGGTAAACACGAGTGCGAGTGCAGACAGTGATGACAACCTTTTGAACGCTGACGATAGATGTGGCGGTAAGCTCAAATAGGCACCAAGCGTTCTGGCTTTTCTGTCAATCCCATATACTAGTTGGACTGATGGCGATAGCAATGCAGACTGCACCACCTCATTTCCATTGTCTGCAAATTCTGTTTGTGCTCCATTGCGCCACACGTTTGCGGCACTTTGCTCTCAGAGGTTTGGTGTGCTCAGAGGTTTATTCGAACGAACCACATTGTGGCAAAATATGAACAAAGTAACGTGAGTTTGATGTAATTAAAGAGTGCATATGTTGGCCTGCACTGCAGAACATGTCTGAATAATCGAATCTTTCAAATGAGCAAGTGTTAAATTAACGAGCACATACTGTAATTTATCACGACTAAAGCAATGCGTAAAGGCAACTGATTGTCCTGACACATCTTGCCTTTGCCATGCCATATTGTTTATGCACAGGGGAAGGTTTGAAACAGCAATAAAAATCAAACCCCGCACCATTCTGCATTCATTCTAACTCATGAAAACCTATGCTTAGCACTCAAGTTTAGTTAGGCTCGTACACAGAAAACATACTGCATCATACTACAGAAACTACAAGTCTCAAATGACCCAGAGAAATGTACAGATGTGATAATATATATAAAGAAAGCAAAGGGCCCATATAACATACCGGTTTTGTTAGATAACAGCAACACACAACAACGCAATACAAAAGAACCCTGTTGTCAACATTTAAGTGAATTCTATTTAGGACAAACCCTGTTAAAACTAAACTGTTCGATAAGTTGAGCAATCCTGTTGACATACACTAGCACATGTGCAATGCATCTCTGTTAAACCAAATTTGTGACATGAGCAAATCCCCTTGCTTTCTTAAACCTTTGCCCCACGAGGAGTCTGCCGTAATTTACACCAACCCAATATGCTTATGGCAAAGGACCCGAAGAACAGATAGTGGAACATCACAGCAAAATACTCCGCTGCGTGTGTACGTTGCACAATAAATTGCATTGCATTCAAAATTGTACACGAGCGTGGCTTTGCATTCGTATTCACATAATAAAAACATGTTACAGTAACTGTGTTTGCTACAAGCAAAGGAACGAGAATTGCGTTGCTCTTTGAAATTAAGCACCTAAACGCTAGAGCTGCACCTTGCCTTCTTGGTATGGACAATAGTCCAAGCAAATATGTAACCCATTCAGTTAAGCAATGCTAGAATAAACAGGGTACAAAATTTCCCTCATCACATAACACACTACACAACTACAAACTCTCTGGCAAACTTTTCACCAAGCGGCAATGTAACATTATGACCATGAGCCACTGAAAAGCACGATCATTAGCAGATCTAACCTCACATCGAAATCTAAGTCATGCAAAGCTTACTGGAAACGTAGGCACATCTGCATTCCCAAGTGTAAGTTTTTATGTTCTTGTGATTTCGTGCCTGCAGTTATGCTCATGTTAACAGCTTACTGTGCAAATGCTCGCGAATGTAATCCCCGATATTCTGCAAGCTCACTAACAAGGCTGAATTCAATAGTCGCCCGTCCTGTCTATGTGTTTTCTTCGTTTTTGTGGTCGCGATTTTGGCGCGAGATTGACTATTGAATTCAGACATGCACCGACTAGCCCAACAGAGAGTTGCATGGCCAAATGATGCATGGCCCAACACAGTACCTTGCTATGCAACACATTGCACACATTTATGCTCAAAAGTAATGCCTCACTTTGTACAGGTAACGTCTTGAAGATTTGGAAGACTGTCCTTTGCAGTACTCAAGAACTATCTGTATGCTGTGTACAGTTGTGAGCAATACGACAGGAACACTGAATTTATTTTCTTAAAAGTCATAGTGGCTAAATGACTTTGGCAAACGCAAAAGTATTCATGGTACTAAATGCTCAAGCAGAAATGTAACTCTCACAATTCAGTGCTTGCCATTCATATCGGTACATTGCAAGTAATCAAAGATTATACACAAAATCAGTGTTCCCACACAAGATGCTCATGTTGCTCACACTTAGTCGGCACTTGACGAGACAAATGTACAAACTAACAAGTACAGACACACACATGCAAACAGCTCGATGCATTGCAAATTGGAGCACATACCGTGACTTCCAACGGCAACACAGCTGGAATTGCAGTCCCACTGGAATTTAGTTGGAGCAAACTATCGTGCACATGATGTGCGTTTCTTTGATTACAGGCAAGGTAAACATTTCTCTGCTTTTTTTTGTGTGTGTGTCCTTGTTAGGGATGCGCTCAACACCATTCATTCACCACTTGGCAAAACATACACTGACTATAAGACACAATGCAGCAGTAAGCAAGGATGCTTCCCTTCAAAAATGCGAGTCAGATGCAATAGCAGCTGCCTTCCAACATGTGAGTGAGCAGATAGACAAAAGTTTTAAAATAGATCTACCGTTACATGTTCAAACATTGGTGTCAGAAAGCACGTGCTTCTTGACACAATTATGAAATTGCTTAGTGGCACTAAAGATGCATCACTCTTCTGCATGCGCAACTGAAAGCAATGTCTAGAGGAAAAATGATTTAGGCGGTAGTAATAAATTAGCACTGTACAGTGAAACCCCGGTCATACATTCTTAAAAAAAAAAAAAACACGTAGCAGCAAAAGCACTGTCTGGAAGAATGTACTATCCAGCATCACTAAATGATCATGCTGTAACACCTAAGAAGTGGGGCTATGATAGAGCTCCCCTCGAGATATCTAAGGCTTATACTGAGATTTGGGCTGTGGTTTTTATGAGAGTACAAGTTGCAGAAACAGTAAGCTGACACAGTGAAACGAGTTGTAAACGTGCAAGACATAACAGGAATTCACTCTATAAATGTAAGTGCTTGACGTCACGAAGTTGGCAGCGCTAGGTGTCGAAAGCATGCACACTGTCACTTGTTTCGGTATTTAAAGGGTCACTAAACCGAAACAAGAAACTAGTCTAGCCAGATGAAGTACCGTATTTACTCACATAATTTGCGTGCTTTTTTTTTTTTTGGTGATTTTAGAGCTCGGAGAAAGAGGTGCGCAAATTACATGGGGATTTCGTGAACGCATTCATAATAATGTGCAATAGACTTAACACACGTAGTATATATATACATAAAAAAGAGAAAATACATTGGAGCGCAAAGTGTACTGCTTTCATTTCACAAAATTAGCATGTAGTTTAGCCAGTCAGACCCGGTCACGTGCGGTCGAGGCAGAATCACTGATCGAGAGGCTCATTTGGGAATCACCGTTGCGACCGCAGTCCCCACCCTCCCAAAGCGCATCGTCTTCGGTTCCGTCGAGCACATTCGAATGTGCCCTTGAAGCTCTTTTCGGCAATGCTGGAAGAAACACCACGGCGATTCCGGAAGACCACAGCGTTTGCACATAACTGAAAAGACCTTTTTCAGCAGCAAAGACTTCTACTATTAAGCATGCACTTTTCCGATAATTCCTGTAATGATCGCGCCGGTCATCACAGGTTCAAGAACTCTACGCTGAAGTGCTTGGGTGCTGCACAGTTCCCGCTTCTTTGGCAAACTTTATAACAGCGAGCTTGAATTTCGCCGCATATATTATTATTGTAGCCCATCGCAATGGAAAAGTAGAAACACAAGGGACGCATGGTGAAACTTTTGAAATCAACCAAATGAGCAAATGCAGAGAACGATAGGAACGCATTACACGGCAGCGGTGGGAAGCCGGCAACGTGACGTCCCCACAGGTAATGGCCGGGTTATCTACGTCTAGGGACCATGTGATGTTTAGTCGACGCGCTGCGGCGCGAGCCAGTGTCCAGACAGAACGAAGCTGCGACGCAGGGTGCCCAAACGTAAGGTCCACTGATCCCCTCAAGTACGCCTCGAGTTCAAATCGGGTGACTTCCCAACCCAATCTTGCTGAGGCGACGGAGTAGGCATCGGCACGAGCGATTTCTCGAAGCTGAGTGTCAGGCGTTGTCAGGAGCTTGAAGGCCGAATCTATGCAGCAAATGTCGCTGAGTACGGCCGTCTCTGGTACGGAAGCTGCTCCTCCCGCCAAACTGCCGTAGATGTAGTTCGTAGACGCATTCGTCGGAAGATAAAATGTTCTCTTTACAAGTGGGCGGACTGCATTATCCAGGCGTTTCCAGTCGGTCTTCATTAACGTACCGAACCTCATGGCAAAGTGTAACGCTGGAAATACGAATGTACGAACAGTGTCAATACGTTGCCACGGGGTGAGGAGAGATGAGAAGATGCGCTGTGCCTGTGATATGGCCTCATCGATAAATGTTGTAGACGTCGTGGACAGTTGAAAGCCAACGGTTCGTCCGAAAAATCGTTGAGGCTGATAGTCTTCTAGCGCCGTGATTGGTGTTCCTGAAACGAGAAAACGCGTCGGGCGCATACCCACGGGTGTCGTGTCACACATGTGTAAAGATGAACACTTAGCGGGATTGAGGGCGAGGCCCAAGGTTGAAGCCAGGGTCTCGATACGGTCAATGAGGCTTTGTAACATGTCCGGCGAAGTGGCCAATGGTGTTAGGTCGTCAGCGTAAGCCAGGATATTATGTGACTTTTCAGCACCCTGGACGTTGCGGATGACAGGATCGATGACCAGGTTGAAAAAGAGGCCGCTTAACGGACATCCCTGGCGAAGACCCGCAAGTATAGGTATTGGTGTAGTTGAGCCTTCGTCAGCTACGATGACTGTGCTGTTGTCACGGTATAGGTCCTTGATCAAAGATGTAAAAAGTTCGCCCACTCCCGACCCTCGGAGCGCGTCTAACAGTGCCTGGCGGGGCACGGAGCCGTACGCGTTGGTAAAGTCGAGGAAGGCAGCGCAAAGATCGGGACCACCGGACCGAGCAATGTCGAACCTGTGTTGGAACAGGTAATTGAGCTCAAACACGCCATCGAAAGGCAAGAATCCCTTCTGGCAATGCGATATGACCGCATTTTGCGTAGCCCAAGTCCGAAGTCTGGCAGCTAAACACTTGGCATACAGTTTAGATGCTGTACAACCTAGGGCAATAGGTCGCCAGTTGCTTGTGTTGGCTGGGTCGCCCTTTTTATAAATGAGGACCGTACGCGATGTTCGCCAGGAGGTGGGTGTACACCGCCCAAAACCGTCCCTTAGGATCGACGGAACGCCAATGACTGTAGGTCAGACGATCCGATCCAGGTGCGGTATTCTCGGACTTGCGTAGCCGCATATAGACTTTCTCCAGTGTGAAGGTTGAGGTGTCAACCGGTTCAGGTGCCACGGGACGTTGGAATAGGAGTCTTGTGTCGGCAGACCGCGCCGACCACGTGGATGTCCAATGATCTTGAAGTTCGGTCAATGGAATGGTACAAGGGCCAGAAGGCCCCTCCAATACCAGACGAACCGCACGTCGGTGATTATGGCGGTAAAGACGCTGAATCGCCGCTGCGTTGGACGGGTTGACAGGAGGTCGTGGTGGTTCCGCAGAAGAAGGGGCCGGAAGGCGTACAGCCTCGGATGCGAGGGCGACGGCCTGGTCTCAGATACGCTCGCACTGTGTCCAAGAGGTGTTCCACGTACGAATCCACAGAGTAGTTCCATCAACTCACCAAGAAGCGTCGTGTGGTCTGGAGGCAATTCCATGACAGGGTCGTCGACCGTGGGTATCGCAGTGTCGTCGTCAATGTCGTCCCCACCTGGATCTTCGGACAAATCAGGAGCGTGAGAAGTGGCGCCGGAAGACAGTGAGGACGAATATCGCGGGTGCAGTAAGGTGCCTGAAGACGCCAGGGCTGCCATTGAAGAAGACAACGAACCGCGTGTGGAGACAACAGCGCGGTGGGTCGGTGAGACAGGTCCTTGGTCAAGTAGTTCCGGGTCGTGCCCAGAAGGTGACCGTGGTCTTGATAGCTCCGCAGGAACCAGAATCCTCGCAGACGCCTTGTCGGGAACGTCAGTGGAATGACCGGAAGACGTGATGTAACGCGAAGGCCTGGAAGAGCGACGTACGGTCGAGGCAGCGCGTGAACCATGTGCAGGGGGCACCGGGCTGTTGCAAAGCGAAGTCGTCAGGGAGCCGGAAACCGAGACCGAATCCCGCAGTGAAGCTGACCCGCTAGAAGACTGTGAAGGGGAGGTCGAGTCGGACACCACCGAGGGTGTCGAGCGGTGCAGGGTGCCGGTGTCCGAATGAGATGACGACGTCGCGCGGTGCGTGCGACGACGGCGAACAGCCCGTGAAGCCAGTGGCGAGGACAAAGAAGATGAAGAATTGGAGCTGGTGGGTGTAGAGCCATCTGGCCCACGCTGATTGGCTGTTGAGAGCTGGCCTGTTTGCCTGTGGCAAAAACGCGTGTGATTAAGTAGTCCACACGCCGATGTAAATGTGGCGTCACATGTCGGGCAACGACGTCGCTGAGTGAAAGAAAGGGAAGAAGAATATATTATTATTGTAGCCCATCGCAAAGGAAGAGTAGAAACACAAGAGACGCATGGTGAAACTTCTGAAATCAACCAAATGTGCGGATGCAGAGAACGATAGGAACAGTTGGTGTGACAGGGCAACAAGCCCTCCCATGCCTCCAATGTAGTTGTTTTTGTTGTGACTCGAGCATGCATTCTTACGACGGAAGAGATGGGGATACATAGGGAGGCAAACCCTCGAGCAGTTCTGGCGACCCATATCGGCATTTAGGTACAACATTCTACGGACCCTAGTTCGACAGAAGTCTCCGGGAGAAGGGCCTTGACACTCGCAGCCGATTAGATTGTGCTCGCACGCTTGGTGAGGCGCACCCCCTGTGCGCCAGTTCAAAGCATCCTAAGGTCCAAAGTCTCTATATGGGCACAGCAACGAGCTGGCTCGGGCAGGTCGGGGAGCGCAAAATATGCGAGTAAATATTTTTTAGGGGTGAAGCTCCTAAAGGCGTGGGTCTGTCCATCCCTTATATGTATGTATGTATGTATGTATGTATGTATGTATGTATGTATGTATGTATGTATGTATGTATGTATGTATGTATGTATGTGTGTATGTACGTACGTGCGTACGTACGTACGTGACCGCCTATAGTTGGACCATTGCCATCAGCCCACAACTTCGTCCTTCATAATATCCCACTATGCCCCATCACCAATCCACCACTTCACCGACCATAAAGCAAATACTGTTGAGAAAACAGCCCATATGAAATGCAAGATGGTCGTGTACTTCTACCCAGGTGCGCATTAAAGAACCATAGATTGTCCCACTGTGTCCACCCTTTGTTTGTACGTGACCGCCTATAAATCCACCTTTGCAAACTGCCCACAATTTCGTCCTTGCCAACATCCCATCACTATTTCGTCCAACCTATTTTGTCCATGCAAACCATGCCTCGTCACCGATCTACCACTTCACTGACCATAAAGACTTTATAATGAAGGGGGAACGGAAGCGACGTATAGCTACCACTTACGAATAATAAAATTTCTTGTATAAATATATACAGTGTTTGTCACATCTTTGATCAAGTAGTGGGTGATATTCGCGGATGGTTCACGGTTTAACAATGAAACCCTCCAGCGCTTCGCCCCACTCATTATGATTCACTCTATAGATATGCTGTGACTTTTTCTTTACTAAAACTGGCAATATATTAGAGATGTGCAAATTATGCGAGTAAATGCTATATTCTGAAAACTTCCTTGTCCTCAATTCCATCACGGTGTTTACTAATATCAGACGAAATAAAAGACTGCCTTCACATTCAAATTTCGTGCTAAAATCTCCTATGATGTTCCGATTTCAAAGAAGTGCAAACTTAAGCAGCTCATTTTATTTTGTTAGACACACATTAATGGGAAGTATCAGACAATGATGCCAAGGAAAGTACAGCAGATGTTACTAGTGGTAACTGCAACGTAAACGTGAAGAAGAGAAAAACCATTTCAAAGTAAAGTTTTTTCATATTTTGGCAACATTGGTTCAATGAAGTATCCTGAAGCTTGATGTTCTATGTCTCTGGCTACCTTAGAGGGTAACGCACTTCATATTTACCGATTAGAAACTATATGTAGGTCCTAGCAGACGCCATAAAAATTTACGGCGCCACGGTGATTTGTACAAGAACTTCAAAACAGTGTTGCCAACAGCATTTTTTTTTTTCGCTGCATTTTCTTGCTCGCCAATGTATCTTGTTATAACAAGCGTGGTGATATTGGTGGTGTGTAATTGTAATTTACTAATACGAAAAAAAAACTTTTTTTCTTCTCTTCAGTGTCCCCTCTAAACTATGGCGCATCTCCATATTCTTGGCGTGCCCCAACTGCATGCATGATTTTAGTGCATTTTGTGTGCACACAGGCTGCGCTATCCCGACCCCTGTGCATTACACCCTCAAACTTCAATATAACAAACACAGATATAACGAAACATTGGTTATAAAGAAGTAAAATAAAATAGTCTTACAATGAATAAAATGTTAGGAATAACCTTTCTAAGGCATTTTTGGATATAACAAACTTATTTTCTTGCAAGACGCCACTTTGTTATAATGAGGTTTGAGTGTAGTAGGTCTCCTATAGAAAAAGCAGCCGATACCAAGATCACCTGCTCTTCTGGTGCTTTGAATGAATGTGAACCGGCCTTTCTTCATGCTGCTCGGTATCATGTGTGATGACGGGGCCCTCTGTGAGCGTGGTCCATAAATATTGTGCTTTTCGGAAATATTGTGCTTTTCGACAACCAGTTCAAGGTTAGTGCTCATTTTGTTTGTCCACATTGTCTGACTGGTGTAGTGGAATGCGCCCATCAGATGTATGCAACTAACTAGCCCAATAAGGCGTACTTTTAGACAGTACATTCGAGCCTGCATGTATTGAATCTTAAAGGAAATAACAAAAAAGGTCCTATATACAGGTTATTCAATATATGAAAACTTCATACATTGAAAGCATATTCAAAAAGATTTTGCAAGTACATACAAGATTCTATATACACACTTCTTTACATGAGGATTCGATATAGGCGGAATCAACAATACAAGGCCATTTTTGTGTCCCCGACTGACAAAGTTGGCACCGGGAAATTGTACAGAACATAAGAACGAGGTTCTACTGTGCAATGCCAAATAAACTACTCCTCCCTACTCAGATTTGTGTTGTTTTACCCTGCACGTGGAAACCTAATCTGGTTGCCATGCTTCCAAAGTTCTCAAGAGTTTTCACAAAGGCCCTCAGCCACTATCTCGTACGTGTGCACACCCAACAATCTTTGCTCATTTTCGTGCAGATGCATTGTTTGCAGGGGCTGATAATGAAATCTGATGCAAATAAATGCCTACTTTCATGTTCTTTGTCACATTCATAGCTAGTAGGCGATGGTCTCAAATGCTGGCTTCGACCATATTTGATGCAGTATGTCATCAGTGCATTTTTTTTTCGCTTTCTCAAGAAACACTGGTGTTTTTATTCAGACTCAAAGTACACTAATGTAAGCCTCAAAACAATTACTTCTCCACAGTTTGCGATTTGCGATTTCAACATTACGCCATCCAGTCTATTACCAGTCATTTTACGTTAATACATGCCTTTAAATGCCTCAGTCATTTTGCGAGAACAGCCAGAAAGGCTTTTAATAGCCGAGGGTTTGAGAATCCCGTTGTGAGACAATGTAAAAAATTAAAACCTAGCCAAGCAAAAAAAGACGAGCATTTATAAAAAAATAGGTATATATAGTGTATACATAATAAAAACCCTTATGTTGGATGCATTCATCAAATGGTTGCTCTCCAAGCATACAAAGCATGCACACATCTGGCTGAGAAGAATGTCGTCTCTGCCATCATGAGATGCTAGAGCGACGAAGCGAGGATGGGCCTTCCTCTGAAGAACTGATTATTAAAACTTCAATCCCCGTCTGCTTGTCGTTCGCGTTCACTACTGCGCAGTAAACATCAATCGTGAAACCTAGCTCGCTGCTATGACAGCTTTAACCACGGAACTGTTAAAGCAGAGAAGAATAGCCGGAGATCTGTTCTGCAGGCTTTCTTGCCCACCTGTGAAAGTGAATCCTGACAAGATAGAGAGCAAGGATAAAATAGGGGGGGGGGGGGGGGGAAAGCCCAGTGTAGTGAGGGTGAAGTTAGGTATAAAGCAAGAGAGCAAAGGCAAAGCTTATGGCAGGAGCGGAGGGAGCAGCTGGTGTAGGGAAGAGGAGAGATCAGGAACACGATTGGCTGTGTCAGTGAAAGAAGCCGACCAATGGCAGGGTGCCTTCGAGCACAGGAGGTGCTGCTGAGATGGAAAGGCACGCTGATGCCACCAGCTCCACCTTTTAATGAGCCTTTGCAACATGAAGCCATTTGAAGCTGCGCACAGCTTTCAATAAAAAAAACAAACCGGAAAGTAATCTAATTTGAGATACTTGATGAAAGAGAACACATTTTGGTGAAAATCATGCAAGAAAGAAAAACAGGCACATGCCAATCGAGGAAGTATTGCTTCACAAGCCTCTTGTTTCCCCGCATTCAAGACATTGTTGAAAATGAGATGCAGTTAAAAGAGGAAGCATACTGCAATTTCAGGAGCTTTTTATAAGCCTGAGCATTTGCAAGAATCCTAAAACAAACTCAGTCCTTTGGGCCTAACCTACTTTACGCTTAGTGCAGCATAACACCTCGACAATGCTACAATGCTAAATGATGCATTGCCACCTGTCATACCAAATGCGAATGAGCAAACTTTTCCTACATGCAAGCACACGTTGAGTGAGCAAAAAAATGTGAGCAGCAGCTAGCCCAATCATGTACGTCGAGAGGAAAACAGTGAAATTGGCTTTGCTGCAACACCTTGCTGCCCCGAGAATATGAAAATCGCTTCGTTCTAGTAAAGAAGGCGCAACGACGTGATCAATCCTTACTTTAAAGGGGCCCTGTAACACTTTTTGAGCATGGCCAGAAATGCTGGGGATCGGTAGTAGAGGCTCCCGACAACACGCGAGCCAAATATAGCACAGCACACGGCCTGGAATTCACAATAAATTACCAAAGTCAGCTAAAATTGCTTTCTCTTCTCTCGACAAATGGCGAAATATGCCCAAAAATCACATGTGAATTACCCATCTATCAGCCATTGACTGATTTGTACATGGCGCGCTCACTCGTTACAAAGATCGCCGCAAGAGGCCGCGGCCGCGACTTGTGCACACGTGCGCGCGCGATCACGCCAAAAAAGCGGCGCATTGGAAGGGGAAAAAAAAAAGTGCTAAAGGCCATGAGGCACTTGTGACGTTTTTCTGTGGCCCTGTCGTCCCTCTCTGCTTAGCTTCCAGTGCTTTCGTCGGGACGAGAGAAGAGAGAATGCCATTGCAGCATGCGACAAACCTTTGCAACTCCACTCGCACTGGACGGATTCTTAAAATTTTTGTGGCATTGAATATGTGAGACAATAAGTTTTTCTAGTGAATTCATTCCGTGGTTACTCGAAAAAGCGTTTCAGGGCCCCTTTAAGCAATCTGCAAACATAAGGAGGATGATCCAGAACCGTAGCCAGAAAAAAGCACATTTTGCTCGCACTTCACCCTCTCCCCCCCCCCAAAAATTTCTGCTTTCACCCTTGCCCTGAACTGCAGCTTGGAGACTTGTTTCACCGTTTTACAATACCTCTGCTATGATGAAAAGCCTGCTCGAAGTGACCACAAAGCAATTACGACAGCATGCTTCATACCAATCTGTTAGTACATAAAAATGGTAGACATAGCTAAAAAAAAAAGATATCCTTGAAACGAGGACAAGGCTTAGGATATGTCATTTCTGAAGGCCACATCCTAGAGTGAATGATTGAGCACGTGTGTTCCCACAAGTCCAAGAGCTGTAGAGCTCTGTCCTAATGTTGGCTACATTTCTGAACTAGCTGTTTACACAGACATGCTGTTGAGTGGGTCTAGATGAGCAAAAAACATGACCTGTTTCATCCTTTGGTTGAGGTCACTACGCTAGCTCTACTGTACAGGACACTTTCTCAATTTCAAGCGATACATTGATGCTTCTGAACATGTGACATTACATTTAAGGTTTTTCTCATAATCCATCCCTGTGCGCCGAGATATCGAAATTCGATAAACTGAGCATTGAACCGACAGACCACCCATAGTGTCCTAAGCCTGTTGCACCCTTAATGTAATCGAGATAACCCAACTCTTTTTGACAGGAATATGAGCCTTACATGAGCAAATACATAAATGAGTCAAATGGATTGGGCGTTAACAAATGATCTGCAGGAAGTTGGGTGAAGAAACTTCCGAGGACGTGTAAAGCCCGCGCGGCGCTGCAAAAGAAAATCCCTGCGCTAATTATTCCTACACATTGAATTAAAACAGGGAGTTTCTGCATCTATAGTGCTCGGGGTTCACTCGGGAAACTGTGTACCGAGACTTCCCGCTGTACAGTCTCGGTACGCGCTGCAACTGCCCTTACTCAGTTTGCTTGTTGGAAGGTAGCCACTGCGGCACACGGCTCTGTTGCCTCAGTACCAGACCCACTCCTAATGAAGGACGTATCTGACATCTCCCGGCTTCTTGCTTCGGCGGGCCACAGTGACTGCGTTGACCCATCACTCGCGAGGGGGAGATTTCACTGCCGGTGCTTCTGAAGACTTCGCACAGTATCCTTGTTTCCTAGACCGGTCTATCCTCAGGACAACCTGTCCCGATGCTGCTGTATGGCTTTCCAAATGCGGAGTTCGGGACCCAACCTGCGAAGAAACGAGACTCGACCGGGTCACTAAATGCACTCGCAGCTGAAAACTTTTAGGACTGCTAATTTCGAGACTGCGCTGCCGTGAAAATTATGGAAAAAAAAAATAGAAAAAAAATGCACATTCTCAGAAACTTTCATACCTTTATTTGAGCCCTTTTTCTTTTTTTTCCCTTCTAAAAAGTGTATTACATCATGAACTCGCCATGGTGCTTATTGCTGATGATGTAAAACAAACAATATCTGCTGCATGCTAAAATTGTAGGCTTGCACAACTTTTTTCGGTGGTGAGTTATTCCATTGTTGGCCACTTAAGTGTTAACGAAGTGACAGCTACTTGAGTAATCAAACAGTATTTTGAATTTTTCCATGAAGTCTAGTGCTTTCTGATTTTGGCTAGAGTTTTTAACGTTTTAAAAGTAGCAGGTCTGGCCTCTTATGCACCTTCTAAGTATCAAGAGCAAACATGCTTCTTTTCAAGCAAAAATAACCTGTAGCTCTGCATTTTGTAATTTTGTTTTCGTCTTACTTTCCGCCATATTTCATACCACAAAAGTTCAAGGGTACACTAAAGCGAAGCAAATAATCAGTTTAAACTGACAAGTTTAACGCTGAGATCTCTGCTGTCGACTTCACCTTCATAGGTTCAACAGAGAGAAAATATCTTGCGCCGGAATCTCTCCAAGTAACATCACAGATTCTCATGTGCTTTCAGACTTTGCCGACAATGAGTCAATAAACTTTTGTGGAATCTGGCATCTTAAGACTCTGACCTTGTTGGAGGACTTAATTGATTGCTTCATTTTTACCTTTTAGAAAGGCCCTAGCTTATACCATCAAAGTCTATGACCTCAAGGAGCCTGGCTTGGAAAGTTCAAGGTGGAATAGCCATTTGCATTTTCGTTTGCATCTTTTCTTGCTTACTAAGTGCCTTGCGGCAAGCCTAACGTTGTTAGTGTTGTGAAAAAGTAACTTACTAATGCAGTCGAATTTCATTAATTCGAACACGCTTAATTCAAACTTCCGGTTAATTAGAACGTACGCTGAGTTTCCGTCGAAGCTTTGTGTATTCCAATGGGCAAAAACGCCCCATAATTCGAACACGCAAGCACTTGCGACGATTAATTCGAACATACTGCGCTCTGAAGATGTTTCAGTACCACGCCCAATCATGCGACGGCACTTCGGACACCTCAACACTGCACGCGAAGCAAAAGAAAAAGAAAGAAAAGGCTGCTGTGGAATGTTTGCTCTCTCTCAAATGCCGCTCTGCGACGCGCCTGCACCACGCTTCTCCCGTTTCTGTCCCTGCCACGTAGAGACAACGTTACTAGTAACGCTGAGGTAGAGTCCCTTTTCTTTTTAACGCCACGCGCGGAGGGAGAAGAAAAAAACATTGGCCTTGTATCTGAACGTTACACTGAAAATGTCGTCGAAAGACGATAGTCTTGCGTCTGGAGAGAATGAACAAAACGTTCATTTGATGTTCTGTGCAAGAAAATCGTGAATGGTATATTTAGGAGGCGCTGCGTTAAGGGTGCCTCGAGTGTGCAGCAAAAGCAAACGAGCGCATCAAGTCACATCACACATGAGACATGAGTGCTATCTATCAGTTATCCTAGAAAACGGAGCGGCGGCGTGCGCGCCCTTCTCTGAGGTGATAAGGTGTAGAACGCAAGGCTACGGCCAGGTGCCACCACCGTGTCGTCCTAGCAAAGTGCCGGAAACACTTGCCTTTTTGTGCAAGCGTTGCATGGTAAGTGCAGCGTTATAAACGTTACAGCCCTTAGAATTACTTATGTATGCCTTTTCTAGTAAAAAATACACATACATAATGTAGACATGTTGTTATGGTGCCTCAGATAAGTGCAATAATTGCTTTTTAATTGACAATTACACAAGCATGAACACTGAACCTTGAGCAATTTTGGTGGGTGCTGCGAATGGAATCGGCCGTTTGGAGTATCGTTTGGTCACTTTGGTGCCATTTAGGGTACCGTTAAGGGCAGACAAACAGACAAATATACAGACAGACTAAAATTTTTGCGTCGAAGGTGCCCAAGAAAGACTACGTGGTTTTAGATGCGGAAGCATCTTATACTCGCGCCTTGTAGTGCGCCGTCCGCGCCGTCCGCACCGCTTCTCGAACATTCGACAGCTGACGCGCGCATGCGCCGTCGCGCCGTCGCCCACTCTTCCACCATCTGTGCATCCCTTCCTCCTCTACACACCGCGCGCGCTTCACTCCTCCACCATCTGTGCACCCTTCCTCCTCTACACACCGCGTTCGACATCTACAATTCTCCTGATTCTCCAGTGGACGCGCATGTGGCGTCGCGCTTCGAGAACATTCAACAGCTGACAGTGCATGCGCCGTCGTGCTGTATATATACTCAAGGTCGGCGCTCGCTCGCTCAGTTGCCGCTCGTCGGTTGGTTTGTACGGCGCGTCGACGTCCAAGGTCGCGGTGAAATGAATTCCAACGAATCCACAAACACAATGATCGACGTCCCTTCGACCAGCGCCGCCCTTTCGCATACGTGTGTACGTGTTCACTCATTTAACACCCCCTCCTACAACCACGTTAACCAATTTAGCCATCGACCCAAGTAAGTCGCAATTTAACACCCCATTTCACAACCACGTTAACCAATTTAGCCATTGACCCAAGTAAGTCGCACTTTAACACCCCGTTAACCAATTATATGCTCCGCATCCTCCTCAGTGTTCCCCCGAGGGAAGCTGCGGGCAATTTTTTTAGACTATTGTCTTTAAAAAGCGGTCGCGGAGTGTTGGCTCTCTCTCACCCGCCGGCGCCACACTTCCCCTTTCCCGTACCTGCCACTCCCGCAGATCCTTCAACGACGCTCGACAAGAGAGAGAGAGAAAAAAAAAAAAAAAAAAGCTGACATGAAGTGTTGGTTATCTCTCAAATGTCAATATGCCCATCTCCGCGGGGAGACGCTCTTTCTTTCTCGTCGCGGGCTGGCAATGCCACAGCTACGGCGCAGAGGGTAGTATCGGAGATGCAGTCGTTGTTGTTGTCGTCTTCAGAGAGTGTCGGTGCTGGACATTGCCGTGCCCAACTTTTCTTGCCAGGAGAATACTGAAGCCAAAGTAGAAATGCTTTGCAAGCTGCATGCAAAACTGATTGACTCGCTGCACCGATTACTTCAATTAATGCCGGATGTCCTATGATTTGTGAATAAACATAAATCTTCTGAAACTTCCTCTTCGTGTGTTAGCTCAATGCCCATGCGCCACTGCATGGTGAGCCCTCTGTTCATTTAGCTTTCATTAACTTGAACTTCTTCGAATTCGAACAAACTTACGGGCCCCTTCGAGTTTGAATTATCAAGATTTGACTGTACTAGAAAAAGAGCTTTTATCTCAATCTCTCTTTAAAGACCTTAATGAACACATTTAGTTCTAAGGAGGTTCGACTGATGCAAACTGACTGCGTAAATTTTCATGTTCATTTCTCTGCGGACATGTATTTTTACGCAAAGCAAGTCACTTTAGTAGCAACATACTGGCACCAGCGTTTCATGCTGCATTGTTTCCTAAACTTTAGGTGTAGGTTAAACTTTCAGTCAAGTTTGAATAACAAAATACACGATAAAAGTCGTACCGGAGACCGAGCCTTCGCAGATCATCTCTCGTCATCAAGAGCAGCACATCCTCTTTCGTGAACTGTTCTCTGGCAAACTGCGACAAGGAAAAAGCCACATTTATGATGTTAAGTTGAAATGGTCTGAAGAAGCATTGTGATATTACAATACAATCTCAACATAACAAGCATGCTAAAATGAGGTGAACAGAAGTGTGGATGAATTGTCTTAAGTGCAATGAGTAATTAATCTCAACATAACAAGTATGCTTAAATGAAGCGAATAGAAGTGTAGTTGGATTGTCTTCAGTGCATCGCCATTGTGAAACTGAGAATGCAAGACAGGAGACAATAGTGGTTACTATGCTTGTGCAAATATTCGAATTCGCTTCGATTCAAATTCAAGTTACTGAAAATTTGGAAGTATTCTTAATGAACGAATAGGTGTACACTAGCACGGCCGCTGGATCAAAGCGCACAGGGTGCGGCCTGCTGCGTGGAGCCGCCGCGCATTGGCGAGGGAGGACGAGCGTTGTTGACAGTTGCGGCCGCAAGTTTTGTGGGGGGCGCTAGTAGTAGGGGACACACCGAAGATACGCGCGGGCGCGCTACGGCGAACGCGGCATTTTCGCGCCAATTTCTCGCCGCGGAATGAGGTTACATGTTCCAAACAAATATAGTCGTGTTCAGCTTGATGCGATCTGCCTCACAGTCCAGCTAGGTAGTTAGAGTGGCCAGTTAGTATGCCAAAAAACTGCTGTGTTCCACTGTGCGCGTCGAACGCAAAGAAAAATCCTGGTTTGAGCTACCATGAATTTCCATCGAGCGCTGAACGACGACAAGCATGGCTCACCAACATCTCCCGGCAGGGATCTGGCGGAAAAGAAACGAGGTGGGTACCCAGTGACCGCTCTTCGGTTTGTTCCCTTCACTTCACCGAAAATGACTATAAGAAAGGCACCAAACTGCAAATGCTCCTGCCAACTGCTATCCCGACAATGTTCCCCAATTACCCGTCCTATATGCAAAAGCCAAGGGCTCCAAGGATAAGAAAGTGGCCTCGAAGAGAAGTACCAGATGGTGGTTCATCAGCTTGCGCGAAAAAGAGAGCACGAAATGGCCCAGATGAAAGCAGGCATGAAGATGTTGAGCCTGATCTCTTCGGAGATCAAGGACATGTTACACCAAGCGGGTCTTCGGACGGAACGTGGGACTGTTCATTGCCTGCTGATAGTATGTGCCAAACCAGTTCATGTACAGATAAAATGTCTCAAACAAGACCTTGACCTTAAGCGGATGATAGAGGATGCGAAGAAAACGACGAACCACCTGCAGCGGAAAATTTCCCACCTCAATAAGTCACTGCAGACGCTCCAAAGCCAGCACGATACGGTTCGTGAATGGCTTCAAGCTTTCGAAAGCAACAAAGAAATCGCCTGTTTTGTGAGTGTACTAAGAGCCGCAGACGAAGGCCATAAAACCGCCGAATTTATCAAGAATCAAGTGTCGAATTTCGCTTCCAAGAAGCCAGCGTACACTGAATCAATTCTGAGAGAGTGCGTCCTCTGCAAAGCGTGCTCCAACAAAGGTTACGAGTATGTGAGAACAAGAGCCCTGTTCAAGTTGCCTTGTCGTGCCACACTACAGAAGTACATCGGGCACTCAACAGGCGAAATAGGCGTCACATCACTCATAACAGAACGCCTCCGCGCAGAGTTTCAAGCGCTACAAGTCGAACAAGAAATCTTCTGCTCCCTAATCATCGATGAAATGGCGATACAGCAGAAAGTTATGTACGATCGCCAACTTGATAAGGTTTTTGGTCTCGTTGACATGGGTCCTGAGCAGCAATCATGTGCAACGCCTGAAGTGGCGAACAGGTTGTTGTGCTTCGTCCTGCGAGGGCTATCAACTGCCTATGTAATAACAGTCGGGTACTTCTTTACCCGGTGCCTCAGGAGTGAGCAACTCGTTCTATGACAATGAGTGTCATGAAGGTAGTCGAAGATGTGGGTTTTCGTGTAACGACGATTGTTACCGACAATCACCAGTCAAATGTTGCGCTCTTCAAGAGCCTTTCCGAGGACGGAATGCTTACGCATGTAGTGTCACATCCATTGCGACAAGGTGATCCTCTTTTTTTGTCTTTTGATCCGAATCACCTCATCAAGAACCTCAGAAATAATCTTGTGGAAAGAGAGATGATGGACGGAGATAATCTAATTCAAGGTGGACTGTACTTGAAGAAGCTACTCAGCATTCAGTCACAGCTACTCGTAAAGCCAGTGAGGTTCCTAACACAGTCACACGTTGAACCGAACAACTTAGAAAAGATGAAAGTGTCAAGGGCTACGCAAGTTTTCTCCCCAGTCGTAATAGCAACGTTCGAGTTCCTACAAGAAAACCCGCAATGCCACCCTGATGCGACAGAATTTCAGGACTGTTTGCCCACCATCACCTTCATGAAAATGGTGTCGAAATGGTATGACTTTCACAATATTGGCGTTGTGAAGCCGCGCGGTCAAAGGAAAGAGCCATTCTACTTGATCGACGACGACCGTCTTTCGTGGCTTGAAGTAGACTTCATCACGTACATCGAGGAGATTCAGCTTTCTGGTGGCAAAACAAAAAAGAAAATGACGAAAGAAACATGCGAGGCAACGATAATGACGATGAGGTCAACTGTGGCATTGGTTCAACATCTATTAGACAACAAGTAGGTTTTTCTTTTTTCACCTTCATATTTGTTATCGCAGTTATGTATATGTGTATTGACTTAGGTATCAAACAAACTTTTTTCCAGCTTTCGCTACGTCTTGACCCGTGCCTTGAACAGCGACCCCGTGGAGTCCCTCTTCAGTTGCTTTCGACAGTTTAACTGAGGCAACGATAGAGTTGATGCAAGAACTGCGGTCTTCACAGCCAAAAAGCTGTTAAAGGTATATTTGGTGCCCGTTGGAGAGCACACACATGTAACCTACGCACTTTTTTCCCCAGGTTGGAATCCTCCAAGCTGCTAAGAGTGGAAACGCTCCCCATAGCTCCGAAACAAATGCACCTCTAAACTCGAAGCCCGAGAAGGCAACACTGCGGCCGTGCCACTTGCGGTCGTCCTCGGTGCTAAGCGGCTTTCCTATGAGCTAGAAGTATTAAATGTTTGGCTTGCTGTGCCGGATGACCTCGAACTAGCACCCCTAGTATACCTGGCCGGATACATCGCGCGTGCATGTGAGGAGAAGGTAAGGACGGTTATTTTTAAGCTTTGCATTATTTGCTGCATTCTTTCGAACGCGTCGCTAGCGCGCCAGCCAGTCTTAAAGAATGTTCACTTCACTTTCGCCTTCTTCGAATGTTAACCATAATATGCGAACCAGCAGTTCTCCCTCTTTCTCATATTTTTCTCCTTTTGCCCTCCCTTTCGCCACTAAAAACCAAGGTCAGGGTTCCAGGCTGACCTCGAGTGAAGAAAAACTCAGGTCAGTCCGGAGCCAGGGTTCCGGCCCAAATCAGGATGCGGGTCCCGCCCCGCCGGTGTGCCACCACTGTAAGGGTCGACACCAGATATGCGTGTATGCCACTCTTTTTGCCGCAGGTTGTTTCATTCCCACTCTTACGAAATTTAGATAATATTTTTCTTTAGCTAAGCGAAGTAAGAAAAGGAGCCTACATACTTGCTGCATAGTACTTTTGATGAAAATTTTACTTGGCTTGATTTTATTACTTGCAGTTGCCCTGTGAATCATGCAAGGTTCTCCTGCAAGAGACGAAACCGTGTGGCAGCATCTACGATTTAGTGAAGAAAATCGATAACGGACAACTTCGGTATCCCAACATGAAGATCCTGAAAATTTGCAAACTCGCATGTGACTTTGTCAGTGAAGTGATGAAAGACACCGAAGTTCGAAGAACTGGAAATCTGTGTAAACTTCTTCACTCAGCTCTCCTTCCACATTTGGCTACCTGCCCTGCACTACGGTATGGCTCGGGCAGCCTTCAGCACACAAACCAGATCTGTGATGTTTTTTTAAAAAAGCTGCTTCGACCACTCCTAGCTAACTGGGCAGGGAATGTGAGTGCCACAGTGCAACGTCTTGTAAGGCTGACACACAAGCCCCTCTCCAGAAAAGTTCTGCGCCTTTGAGGACCATGGCACCTTCATTTTTTTACCTTGTAATGCAGGCAAAATTGTTCTGCTGTATTAGAAAATATACTGATCTTTTAGAGATTGTAAAGCTCCAGTTAATAAACGCACGTTTCATTGTAAGCACAATACCCGGCATTTTCATTATTTCCACATGCACAGCAAAGAAGACAATTTCACATTCAACAGTATTCGAACGGGAAATATGCAGACGGATGCTAATTTAGAGTTATTATAGCTCCTGAAATACTCTGGAATGAATTGAAGGTTATGTAATCCATGGTCGCGCCAGCAGACAAAGGCAAACATAAAATCATGGCCTTTATACAAAAGTGATTTTAACGAGAAGCTAAAACGTTGTGCTAAAGTTAAATGCCGTGAAAGGGGTCTGAAAGTTCTTTCAAGTCCTTTTGTAAAATAATATGAAATACGTGTATTAATCCTGTGGCCTGAGGACGGAGCAAACTTGTCATAAGCATGAATTTAAAGATGACTGTCGCAGGGGCGGGATGGCTTAGTCGAGGCCACTCCGTCTCCCTTAGTAGCGATAAACCATTTGTCACAAGGGAATGGGTCTCGTAGTAGGGTGGAACAAAGCACTGAGAGGATATCAAATTCAAAGTGTCCGCTTGCAGCACGAAGAGTCGCGAGTTAAAACATCCCAGGAATTCGCGCGCGCACCGCTACTCTGCCGCTTTTCATTGTGCTTGACCGGTGGCGCCGCAGCGGCAGGCGAATGAACTCGGCCTCTCCCGCTGTTTCGGGCGCACGCAGCAGGCCGCACCCTGTGCGCTTTGATCCAGCGGCCGTGACACTAGTATGCATGTCACCACCTGTAGGGGTGGTTTTACTGCAGTGCCGGGTGCCAAGCCGTGAGAGCACAGATACAAAGGAACTTCGCTTTGCCGCAAAGCTCCACTTCAAATATAAAGGCGTACTGATGCAAAATTTCGCGAACGAAATAACCTGCGGGGTCAATTACTGTGAACATGCGTATATAATCCGTAAAATATCTACAGCAAATTAGCTTCGATGGCATTTTAAATTAAGTTTGAAGTATACGTGAGGGATAGAGTCTACGCGCTGTGGACACCCTCAAAGAACACCCTTGGTGAATTCCTACTTCCCTAACATGACCACGCCGCCACAAGTTATGTCGACTTCAAACCCACTATTTTTCTTTGGTCACGTTTGCTCCAGCAGACTATTACTCAGCAGCTGCACAGGAGTCCGTGGCTGCGGCGCACGAGTTGAAAGTTTCGTGTTTGATTGCTGTCCCGTTTCCTGTTCGAAAAAACTGCTTGATGCGAACTGCACGGAAGTGCGCGATAGTTTTGTGTGCTGACATGGTCAAGCCTTGAATCCACTAGGTGGTGATAGTAGTTGCACCCGGTGGCTTTTGAAAGAGAAACTGACACTGGTCCCCAATCATGAGCCTGTAATTAATTATCTGTCACGGGCTGTAGTAAACGATGCATCGTGTTATGACCAAGAAGCCCTCAGGAACACATTGCAGCTAAAAAACTCTAGGCGAAATGTTTGGTGTCAGTGCTCCTTTAAAAGGGGCCTGCAACACCTCTTGAGCATGGTTAGAAAACACTGTTGATCGGTTGATCGGTGGTTGAGGCTACCGAGAACACACGAGCCAAATATCATGCAGCACAAGGCCTGCAATCCACAATAAATTCTGTGAGCTAACAATTGCTCTCTTCTGGGGGAAAATGACGCCACAAGCTCAAAAATCATTCGTCACACCTGTTATATCAGCCCCTGATTGATTTGAGCATGGCGTCCTCAGTAGTTACTGGGGCCGCGACAAGAAGCTGCCACTTTTCCATGCGTACGTGTGCGATCTCACTGAAACGCTCCATATTCGAAGAAAGAAAAAAGAGAAAAAGTTCTCAAGGGTCACGCCTGCATGACGTATTTTCTTTTCCCATGCCATCCATCGCTCCATGCTTGGCTTTGAGTATTTTCGTCGGGACGACAACAGAGACTGAAATTGTAGTGTTTGACTAATATTGGCAACTCCGGTTGTACTAGATGGATTGTAAAAAATTTTTGCGGTGGTGAATTCGCAAGGCAATAAGCTTCATTAGCAAATTTATTCCGTGCCTACTTGAAAAAGTGTTGCAAAAAGTGTTTAAATCAACGTATTACCTTCAAATTGATTCATCATTATTTAGGCTTAAAAGTTTGTTATGCCGGCTTATATGCTACAAGTACAATAAATTTTAAAATGTTTCGTATTTTAAAGGTTATCGCTTGCGAAAGGTAAATCTTTTTACTATTCAAAGTTGTTTCACCTTGCTTTGAGCAAAAAAAAAAAAAAAAGGAATTCGCAAAGAGACCTTGTTTCGAATAAAAAAAATATTGTGGAGGATAATTAGGTAATGATAAATATGCCCATTTCTTTTATATGTCATATATGTTGTTTGAATTCAATTCGAAATTAATTGAAAAATCACTATTCGCTTCGAACCTAAAATTTATTATTCGCACAACCCTAGTGGTTACAGTAAACCAAATGATGCCCCTTCACATATCTCAAGATACATACAGTAAACCCTTGTTAAAATGAAATCAGCGGGATGGCAAAAAAAAAAAAGCGATATAAGCAGTAATTTGACTGCCTTATATAAGCTCAGCAAGTACAGCTAAATTAGCCATGACTATTTTGCAGAAGTGGCATTCAGTGAAAGAAACCTTTATTCATGCACAAAAAAGTGAGTGAGCTGGTTTTGTCGGGTACTTTGGCTGGGCGCGAGAAGTGTTTGCTCCAGTTTGTTCAGGAAAATTATGAGGTCGTGGTCGCCGCGCACGCAATCTCCTTTATTTAGCAAAAGACCAAGGCTTTCCTGCTTTTGTCCCACTGTTGATATTTCGCGAGGCTGTTTGTCTAGCGGCTCATCTTTTTTGTCGAGGCCTCCAAGCAAGTCAACTATTTCGGCCAGCTAGTCGACCGGTGTTTTGCAAGCTTCACCAGTATCAGCAAAGGAAGGTTGTCCTCCCCTGTTGCCTCAGCACCGAACAGCAATGTAATGCGTTTCTTGCTTTGTTTACATACTGATGAGGTTCCGCTCGGTGTAGTGTACGTGCGCTTCAGCAACAGTTTGCAGAAGTATCCCGCCTCGCCCAAGTTGTAAATTTTCCTATCTTCAAACTGCTGAAGTAGGGCGCTCAGTCAATGCTTACGCCATCTGTCCATGACGTTCAAGCTAGTCGTTTCTGCACTTAAAATTTTGCTTGCTCATTTGGGCAGCTAGGGCTAAAGCTTTTGCGGTCAATGCAGGCCCATTTACACGAAGGTCTGCACTTCTAACATTTTTTAGCCATTCGAGAAGCATATTCCTACTTGAGGATGTTTAGAATTACGGTTGCACTTTCGTTTGGCTGATAAACTCTTCTTGAAGCAGCCCAGTACAGCATCCTTATTCTTCAGAACAGTTGATAATGTTGATGGCAGTATTTCGAATTGTCTTGCGATTTCTGACTTCTGCCGGCCTTTTTCTTCACCTCACGTATAAGATGAACTTTCTGCTCTAATGTGAGACACTTCCGTGCGGGCACCGGCGGTGCCATGTTCACTTGACGGCAACTAAAGGCACTCACGATGCGCATACACAATGTCACGGGCTCACACAGATCTCGCACAACACACGCACACCTGTGTCTTCCAAACACGGATGGAAAAAACACAGGGAGCATGCCAAGGCTTCGTCCTGGTCATGCGACACCACTGGCGTAGCGGCGGGGAGCAGCCAGCATGTTTCGAGCGGCTTCATACTGGATACTACCGGAGTAGGGCACGAAGGAGGAGGGTGAAAGTCGTGTCGCAGAAACTGTCACGTCGTCTGCACCAGTCTGCACTGGTGCGCTTGAACCTGGCGATGCTAGTGCGAATACTGCTCGCTCAGCGCAAAAAAAGCTGATTTGTGCGCGGCGTGGATGGAAAAAGTGTGCAGGCACTTTGACGGCATTGGCGGTCACTCGCCCGCGCCGCCGTGATTACGGATTTGCCACTTTTTACTTCGCTCTAAGCGGAGTAAGCTACCAACATGCTTCGAGTTATCTGGTCTAAAATACACGTACTGGAGTTGGGACAGCGTGACACTTCCATAAAAGCGATAATTCAAATGAAGCGACTTCGTTGTAACGGGGGTTCACAGTATTGTGGTACTAGTCAAAATGCCAAATATGAGCCAGAGGAACTTGAAATCGAAGATTTGGCACACATAACCTTAGCTAACATCTCCTTGAAAATTCTACTCATAAGCGGAGTGCCACACTATGCATACATATATCAAATGCTCAAAGCAAGTTTCGATACATTAATATGCTGCAAAATTCTGTGTTGCACGTACAATGCTATTTATAGTACCAGATCTCCTGTTGATTACTTTAGAAATATTAGCCCTAAAAATAGAACTCTTTGGCACATGCTGTCAATCGAGCCAATGAAAGTGAAGGAAATTACATGCCATGAAAGAGAAAATGGGCAACCTGAGCAGAGCACGAGCAAAATGAGCGAAGTGCACAACTCTTGGTGTAAGTGTGCAATTTTTATGTGAATTTTTAATCGAGAATTCGCACAGATGTTCAATGAGCACACATTTGTTTTTGAAACTTCAGAGTCATATTTTTAAAACACGCTACTTTTTTTGCAAGAACATTTAGAATATAGCAAGTCACAAAAAGTCAACACAAGAAATGTAACAATTGAAAAACAAATGTTAAACAAGAACTTGGTCTACCAACTGATAAACTTCATTTCGTACTGCACATGTCGCAGCTGAAAGAGAGACACTTCTAATGCCCTACTGCAGGGTTCTCAAATACGCAGCTCGCGGTCCGCCAACCTTTCGCTAGCGACCCGTAGAATCACAGAGAATAAACTTTCAAAACTTTGCTAAAAGGTATTCACACTGTTTTCTCACTTACTGAGATTAATAATGCTATGTTTGAGGAGCTACCGAAACATGAATGGTTTCCAGCATTTTTTTCATGAGGCACCGCATGCAGTCATGTTTCGAAACATCATCGTAGAGTTAAAAATTCTATTTGAGAATTTTAACCATACTAAAAAACATGTTTATCCGATATAGCATTCTTAAAACCTCCACCAAATCCAGGGCAGATTTGACCAATATGTTAACACGGCACAGACATTCTTTCAAATGTCATTGCTGGGTGTTATTTTCTTCAAATACCACCTCTCCGAATTCTTTCACAGTCCCAGCCCTTGCCGGACAAAATTTCAGAAATGCGGCCCGCTAGCTGATACAAGTTTGAGAACCTTGCTCTACCGGTACGTGCACTAAATATGACAACACCACGAGAGCCGATTGCCAAATTTGGCTACTGCTCACCCTTTCTATGCACTCCGTATCCATGCCAAGGTCTTGTAGCCAGCGAATCAGATCTTCATCGCAGTGAGTTTCAGGCCTATGGACACCAGCTGAGGCTATGGTTGTGGTGGAACAACAATTTAAACTGTGAGCATTGAGCAGCATAAAGTGATCGTAATATTCACTTATAAAGAACACATGCAAAGTGCATCAAGACCGTTGTTCTACAAAAGCAGTGATAATACAATGCAGGGTGTCCCAGCAAACACAGACCACAAATAAAAATAGGCTGGGGGAGGGGGGAGGCTATGAGATGTAGGCATGATACCACCCATGTTTTCTTACCAGTTACAGAGCATAAAGTGGATAATTTTGTTTTGCTGTTCAATTAAGCCATAGTGCTTAAAAGACAGGGACCAAAGAAGAGGACGGGAGGTGTGATACCCACAACTGAATTTTTATTTCGGCAATGTGTTGCACTAATACTCCAGATGAAAACAGCAAAAGCAATATAGGAAGTGCAAGCCTGCCTATCGTTCAGATACGCAATTTCCTTTGTGCTCAGAGCAACAGAGGAGGAGCTAGTAAACTTGGCATTTTCTCTAGCAATCAAACAGGCCCCGAAAATCGCTCGCGTATCCTTGTCACAGTTATTACACAGATGTACCCACTCAGTCAACAGAGGCTGGCAGCCACAGATTGTTACTGCCACCTGCTCGTCGTGGTAACAGTTAAACTACCGTTTGTGCTCTATGGGCCCGTCATTCAGGCATCTGCCTGACTTCCCTATAATCAACCTGTCTACTTAGACGCGGGTTCCCTAGGATGATGTCACGTGCATTAGCCATCCAGGAACGCAGCTTCGCTCAAGTCATTCCGTGATGTACTTAAAGGGGCAGTCATTCGCTAGAGATCTGTCTTATTCTAACAGATTCGCAGTTCTCACTGGATTCAACTGAATCTCATTCCACAGTAGGACCTGTAAGAATACTGTTAGATGCCACGCCGGGGTGAGGCAACTGTTTAATGGACCTAACAGCAGGGAGACAGCAGCCAACGGTTTCAGCAGCAGCTGCAGCAGCACGAGCCTCCGCCACATCAAACGTCCTTCGTCGTTTCTATAGCAGAGCCCGTATTTGTCACTACATTGACTCCCCAGTGCAAAAGGAGTCGACCTGGCTACCTATGGCACAGACAGGACTGGTGGGTCATAGTGAAGTTTTAGACGATCGACGTGCACAGTTTCGTGGCCGCGGCGCCGTTGATCTGTAGATGGCTGAATAGGTTTAACCATGTAGTTGACTGGTGATGTCTGGCGCAGGTTCTAGTACGGACCGCCATACTTGTGTATGAACTTTGAGAAAAGGCCTGGGGCAGACGATGGCACGCAGAGCAACACGATTGTTCCAGGCGCGTATGACAAAGGGGATGAGCTTCGGTCATGGGAGAGCTTCTCGCGAGTTTGATCGTGTGTAGTAAGTGAACGTGCGAGCTGCCGACATTCTTCAGCATATGTGGCGGCTTCGGCCAAAGTCGTCGATTCTGAAGGGTCTGGGCTGTACTGAAGAATAGTGTCCAAGAACGATGAAGGTTCCCAACCATAAAGAAGGAAGAACGGGGGAATCCATTTGTAGATTGAATTGCGCTGCTGTAAGCGTAAGTAACGAATGGCAGTATGTGGCCCCAGTTTGTATGGTCATCGGAAACATACATGGAGAGCATGTCACCCAACGTGCGATTAAATTGCTCTGTCATGCCGTTGGTTTGGGCGTGATATGTGGTGGTTGTTCGATGCACGATGTTGCATTCACGTAGGAGGGC
Source organism: Rhipicephalus microplus (assembly GCF_043290135.1). Taxonomy (NCBI): domain Eukaryota; kingdom Metazoa; phylum Arthropoda; class Arachnida; order Ixodida; family Ixodidae; genus Rhipicephalus; species Rhipicephalus microplus. Next base: position 102,640,725 of record NC_134704.1, on the reverse strand, counting down.
TTCTACAGCTTTCGACAAGAAGGAATGCCAGCGGTCACTGAGAAGCTCGCGGGGTGCAACATGCCGAAGAACGAGGTTGTGCAGAATGAACAAGCCGACTTCACGCGCAGTGGCCTTGGGAAGAGCCGAAGTTTCGCCGTAGCGCGTAAGGTGGTCCAATGCTACGATAACCCAGGGGTTTCAATTTGGTATGTATGGTAAGGGACCGTACAAGTTGATTCCGATGCAACCGAAAGGCCAAGAAGGACAAGGCAGTGGCTGGAGTGGCCCTGTGGTTGTGCAAGGGGAGCTCTTCTGGCGTTGGCACAAGGAACATGAAAGAACGTACTGCCTAACAAAGCGGTACATTTCGTGTAATATCGAATTCGTAGGCGAGTATACGTCTTCACTACACCTCCATGAGCGCATTGCGGATCCGCGTGGAAGGAGCCACAGACGCCAGAACGTAGGTGGCGAGGGATTACCAGCAACCATTTGCGGCCATCAGATAGGTAGTTTCGCCGGTACAGATGACCATCATGGATGGTAAAATGGCAAGCAGTTCGTCGAACTAAACGGTTGTTGGTAAGTGGAGACGTCTCAGACAGGTACTCTAAGAGAGACGCTACCCATGGATCCTGGCGTTGCTCAGCGGACATGTCGGCATGTTCAAGTGAAGAACATTCGCAACTGCAAACAGACGCTGTAACATAATCGTGGGGAAGTGGCGAGCGAGAAAGAACGTCGGCGTCCAAATGCGGCCTGACCGATAAATTACACGAATGTCATAATCTTGAAGACGTAGTGCCCAGCGAGCTAGGCGACCAGATGGGTCTTTTAATGACGACAACCAACACAATGCGTGGTGATCAGTCACGACGTCAAATGGGTGGCCATAGACGTATGGTCGGAATTTCGCGATTGCCCAAACAATGGCAAGGCATTCTTTCTCGGTGACTGAATAGTCCTTTTCCGCTTCAGTAAGGGTGCGACTAGCATAGGATACAACATACTCATCGAAGCCAGATTTACACTGAGGAAGAATAGCGCCGAGGCCTACTCCACTAGCGTCCGTATGGATTTCGGTTGGAGCGCCTGGATCAATGGGGCATAGGATAGGTGGTGATGTCAGGAGATGGCATAAAGATGCGAATGCTTCATCGCATGCTGGGGACCACGCTGAGATGTCTTGGTTGTCGGCAAGTAGCTGTGTCAGGGGTGCGATTATGGTAGCGAAATTGCGCAAAATATGAGCAGAGGTCGATGAAGCTGCAGTTTTTTTTAGTGTAGCCGGCCTGGGAAAGTTGGCGACAGTGTGAAGCTTGGCTGGATCAGGACGGACACCATGCTTGCTAACAACATGCCCTAAGATGGTAAGCTGGCGGGCGGCGAAGTGGCATTTTTTCAAATTCAGCTGCAGTCCAGCGTCCAAAAGACAAGTCGAGATGCTTGCGAGGCGGCTGAGGTGGGAGCCAAAGTCCTTTGCGAAAACGACATCCAAATAGCACAGGCATGTGTTCCATTTAAAGCCTCTAAGAATGTTGTCCATGAGACGCTCGAAGGTGGTAGGCGCATTACAGAGGCCGAATAGCATCACGTTAAGGTCGTACAATCCGTCAGGCATTACAAACGCAGTCTCGGAGCAGTCGGCTTCATTCATAGGGACCTGCCAGTAGCCGGATCGAAGGTCTAAAGAAGAAAAGAACTCTGCTCCTTGCAGGTAATCGAGGGCATCAGCGATTTTAGGCAGCGGATAAACATCTTTTCTCGTGATCTTATTAAGACGCCTGTAATCAATGCAAAATTTGATGCTGCCATCCTTTTTTTTTTTTCACCAGTACCACCGGAGAGGCCCAAGGGCTGTTTGAAGGTTGTATTACGCCACGTCGAAGCATATCCTTCATCTGATCATCAATGGCCCGGCGTTCAGTGTGAGAAACTCGATATAGGCGCTGGCGCAAAGGTGCATGACTACCAGTGTCAATTTAGTGAACGATGGCAGATGTGCGACCCAAAAAAAGTTGGCTATGGTCAAATGACATCTTGAAGCGATTGAGTAGAGCCAAGAGTTGGGTGCGCTTAGCAGTGGGAAGTTTAGCGTCAATCGATGGGGAAAAAAGCCTCCGGAGATGAAGCAGGAGTGGTATCAGAGGTAATGGTGTTTAAGTGAGATGATGGCAAGCCATCAGGTAGGTGACTGGATGAAACAGAATCAATTTCCTCAAGGTGACCGAGGACTTCGCCACGGAATAATATGGCAGGGGAAAAAAGCCAGTTCATTATATAAATGGAGTCACGTGAGTTTTCTACGGTGACAACTGCGAACGGGAGAAGGAAGCTTTTGCGAGAGCCAAAAGTGTCGGAGGGGATAAAGAGGGCAGCGGTAGAGGGCGCGTCGTCACAGAAGAGTGGCAAAAAAACACAGGATAGAGGAGGGATGTGAGTGTCCGCGACCACGGTGACTCGGGAAGGTAGCGGCTTGAAAGAAGGTCTTTCAGACGTCAGCCCTTCACACATTGTTGACAACTCTACTGTATAAACCGGAATATAAGTCAAGATTTTTTCAATAAAATGATAAGCTAAAGTCGCCCCTCGTCTTAATAGCGGTGTCTAGCCGAAAGTGCGACGCTGTCTGGCAACATATGGCTTGCATGTGCTTGTGAAGCCAGACGCGGCCATATCCGCATCCAAATCCAATCGCAGTGTGTTTTCTTTGTGTTCGTGATTTCCTTCCGATCTGTTCCGAGTTTACGCTCCGCTTGACATTGCGCTGCATATTTAGTGGCCTTTTTTTTTTTCGTTCACTGAATATGTCCAGCGGTGCGAGGAGGCAGTACTCAGCTGCGTTTAAACTAGATGTTAAGTTCGCAGAAGCGAACGGGAATATGGCTGCTCAGTGCCGCTTTGGTGTATCAGAAAAAAGCGTGCGCTATTGGAGGGCGCAGAAAGGGAAGCTGCAGATGTGCAATCCTCGAAAAATGTCGTTTCGTGGACGGAGTGCTGTTCATCCGCAGCTGGAGGATAAGCTAGCGGACTTTGTGCGGGCAGTTCGTGCGCGCTCGCTGCCAGTGACCGTGGATACCATTCGCAAGAAAGCTGTGGAACTCGCTCGAGAAGCTGGAGTCACGAGAGAAGAGTTTCGTGCACCAAACTCTTGGTTGCGTCGATTCATGAGACATAAAGGATTTTCTTTCCAGTGGTGCACATGCATGTGTCAGAAGTTTCCAGATGAGTTCAAGAACTAGCTTATAAACTTTCAGGGCTTCGTGAACCGGCTTCGGGAGCAGAACGATTACATGATGGGGCAGATTGGCAACGCCGATGAGACCCCCGTGTGGTTTGACATGCCTTCGTCTATCACGATCACGCAGCGCGGCGCCATGGATGCGAAGCTGCTGTCCACTGGCAACGAGGACTCGCGCTTCACCGTCATGCTGGCGTGCACGGCAGATGGTAGAAAGCTTCCGCCCTTCGTCATTTTCAAACGCAAGACAATGCCGAAGGAAGTGTTCCCACCCGGTGTTGTCGTTCGCGTCAACAAAAAGGATACATGGATGAGGCCATGATGCTCGAATGGATACGAGTGGTGTGGAACCGTCGGCCAGGTGCACTGCTGCGTCTTCGCAGCAGGCTGGTGTTGGATGCGTTTCGTGGCCACTTGACCGACGCAGTGAAACGCGCACTCGGCGACGGAAAAACGGACCTCGCCGTGATACCAGGTGGTATGACGTCCACCCTCCAGCCGCTCGACGTTGTACTAAACAAGCCGTTCAAGGACCGAGTGCGGCTGGAATACCAAGAGTGAATGTCGGCGACAACCCCAAGACACGGACAGGCCGCCTACAGAGGCCTCCGCTTGCGACTGTTTGTGGCTGGGTGCTTTCTGCCTGGCACTCCTTGCCAGATTCCATGGTGGAAAATTCTTTCAAGAAATGTTGCATCAGCAACTCGCTGGATGGCACTGAAGACGACGCACTGTGGGAGGCGGCCAGCGACAAACTCTCGTCTTCAGAAGACAGTGGTGCTTCGTTGGACGAATAGGAGCAGTTGCGATGGTGGTAGAAGGAAGCTCCGACGATCGGGATGCGGTGCGCCCAATTCGCAAATAAATGTGGTTGGGCAGTTTTGGTTTGTTTTCCTTTTTTTTTTCTTTTTCGGTAACCTTAACTTGGGGGGTCGACCTATATTCCCACTCGACCTATAGTCCGGTTTATACGGTAGTTCGGCATGCGCACAGCGAACGACGGCATGATGAGCGCAGAAGTTTCAGCCTAAGAAGATATCGTGTGAACATGGAGAAAACACAACGAATTCGACTACATGAAAAATATTTTGGATGACTAGTTGAGCTGTGCACGCTGCAGAAGATTGGATGTAATGCGCAGTGGTCGTGCGGAGAGAGACATCGAGAAGCGGCAGTGTAAGTGTCTTCAACTTACGGCACAGTTCACCACTTAGCACAGACACGGCAGCACCAGTATCAACAAGCGCTTTCGCAGGTACACCATCAATATGCACAGTTATTTCATTAGCAGGTGAAAACGGAGGCCTTGAAGGTTTCGATATGAGCGCAGCTCTTGCCTCGAGAATCGCGATGGTCAGTTTTCCGTTTGGGCGGGTGGTGATCGAGAAAGCATCGGAGAAATGGAACGGCACCGAGGTGAGTGTGACCGATCCCTGTCGAAGCCGCGGCGACGTGGTGGCGACTAGATCCGACAAAGGGGGGAACGAAGACGACTGTGGTGGCTCTGGATGATAGGAGTCGTAAGTGGCCTCACCAGCAGTTGGGTTGTAATCCCGACGACGGCAGTAGCGTGCTACATGACCGAGAAGATAGCAGGAAGAGCAAATTGGCCTGTGGTCCGAAGTAAACCAAGGGTTAGTTGATGGTGATGCGGGGTGGCGAACAGGATGTTGGTGGGGATGGATAGGTGGACTTACTGCGTAGAGGGGATGGGGATGTCGAGCAAGATTCATGATGGTTGGTAGCGACAGCGGCGATCGTCTGGCGGCCTCAGCGTAAGTGAGAGAGGCGGAGATAGGTGAAGAATGGTATGTGGGAGACAGGGCATCAGAAACTTGCTCTTCGATTGCCTTGCAGAGCGTTGGGGTGAGTGTGTACGCACTGGTCGGAACGTATGGCACAAGAGACAATTGGTGCGCAATTGGCGCGCCACTTCTTCTCGGACGAACTGCTGGATTTGCTGCATTAGCGTGCTTTGTTCGGAGGAAACAGCGCCAATGGTTAAAGCAGATGTAGAGGTCGTGTCGAGGTTTGGACGTCGAGTAGAAATGTGTTCTCTCCGCAGCTCGTTGAAACTCTGATAGTGCTGAATAAGCTGGGCAACGGTTTGCGGGTTTTTCGCAACGAGCATGTGAAAGGCGTCATCCTCGATATCTTTCATGATGTGCCGTATTTTGTCAGTGTCAGACATGTCGGGATCGATACGATGGCAGAGGTCCAGAACATCCTCAATATACGAGGTAAAGGTCTCGCCAGAGTGCTGTATGCGACAGCGCAAGCGCTGTTCGGCGCAGAGCTTGCGAAAAGCGGGTTGGCCAAAGAGTTCTGTAAAGCGCGTCTTGAAGGTTGACCAAGAAGGTATTTCCGCTTTGTGGTTGCTAAACCACAGTTCTGCCACACGCGCGAGATAGAAATTAAGGAAAACAAGCTTGTCTGTAAGCATCCACTTATTGTGGGCGCTTACCGCTTCATACTGTGACAGCCAGTCTTCGGCGTCATGGTGGTCGGTCGCGTCGAAAATCACTTGATCTCGCTGTCATGGCATACAAGAACAGGTGATAGATGGGATTATGACTGCAGGTGACTGGGTCATGTCGTCAGGCATTGGCGAGGCGGGGGTTGAGGTAGAGTCCGAGAACGGAGTTCCAGTTTGAGACAACCAGCAGTCTCCACCAAATGTAAGAATACTCTTAGACGCCACGCCGGGTGAAGCAAACGTTTAATGGGCCTAACAGCAACGAGACAGCAGCCAGCGATTTCAGCAGCAGCACGAGCCTCCACCACAACAAAGGTCTTCTTCGTCGTTTCTATAGCAGAGCCCGTATTTCTTACTACAGACTATGTTTTCATCTCGCTAATGCTTTGGGATTGCACACAGCTCCCCGTGGGTAATTCTTTGCCATTCTTTTTATAAAGACATAATAATAAAATTTTAAATTGGCTGGTACTGGCACGAGGTCATTAAAGAAGTTATGATAAGAAACAAAAACATTTGACCTTACGTGCTGCTTTGTAATAATTAATGAAGTTTGATTATGCAGATATAGCTGAAACTATAACCAACGTTTCCAGCACCTCTTTAAAGGGACACTAAAGTCAAATAACAATTTACGTCAGAGTAAAAGCTCAATGTATGACAACATCTAAAACGACAATATTATCAACAAAAGTGCCCTACTTACCGAGAAATTAAAGTAAATGCACAAAAACACAAGCACAGAAGTAGGACATTTTCAAAATGATACCGATGACATTAGACGGACCGCCTAGAATTAATCACTAGTAATTGATTAACTGCACTAAATAAAGAACCTTCCGTGCATCAAGAGACGCAATAAAATACTGCTTGTTTGTTTCTGTTTGATTCATGAAAAAAAGAACCGCCGGACATTACTATGGAGAATGGCGCGAGTGTTTCGAAAATTCGTTTTTCGCGTGGCTACAAGGGACAGGTGGTGCGATCTAGCGGGGCGCAGTTGAAACAAAAGTGTCTGCAAAATCGAAGCCAATGGCGAGAAATTGATGAATAGCCGTTGTTGCTGCTGTGGCTTCCGCTGCTTTCGGTCTGCTGCTACTAGCGCAGTAAAGCCGGGCAACGTTGTTCACGGCAACAGTGACGTGAGACGGTCCGGTCCGTCCGCTTCTTAAGGCAGGTAATTTGAAGTGTGCTAACCCAGTGTGGAGCACTAAAAAGTGATTTCATTTCAAAATAGGCCTTTCCTTGGCATGAAAGTAATACTACGAGGTTTCTGGACCGCCATTTCAACAATAAACCTCGACATAATAGTTGGCTTTAGTGCCCCTTTAACACAGGGCAAAACTTGATTGATGAAAAAAAAAAAAAAAAAGATGCAGTAACAGCAAGAATAACAACAACCCCTAGGTTTGGGTCTCACCAGAAGGAACAGATGATGATGGACCAGATATTGTGACGCTTGATTCTCTGCTCCCCGATGGATGAAGGAACGTGTTCTGGCTTAAGCTGCCAAAACGAAAAGAAGGAGCGAATGGCGGCAGGTGTTAGGAGCTATGACAGCACACAAGTGAACGCTTCAGGAAAGAAGCAAACTCCAAGCACGGTTTATTTTAAAATACCCAACCCAACCAGGCAGATATGTGCCGATTGTTTTCATTTGATTCAAAGTGAACACTTCAGTTACAACAAACAAGACAATAGCGAGAGAAAAAAAGTGGAAACGAAATGCTCTGTACAAGAACCAGACCAAAAGCAGGCAGTGCATGAGATCTTGCGAAGGCACCTTAGAGACGCATAGACAAATAAGTGTAGGTTTTGGCAGCACGTACCAGCCTTCCACAAAGCTTCGCTGCTGTGACCGACTGTCAAGAAGCTTCCTTAGCAAGTCCTGGTACAGCTGCTCACTCATCTGGATGGCATCTATGACCCTGCAAAGAGTAGATAAAATATGCAGCCGAATGCACTTATAAGTACCACTTATAGCAATATATCTAATATAATGATAAGCAACGATTGTACCATCCACTTTTGTATGCTTTCTATGGTAAAATAAACCACTTATTACGATGCTTCAGTCCCCGATGCAAGATGTAGCGATTGAATACGGCTACAGCGTGTGCCAGAAATGGCTCTCTACGGCCACGACATGCGCCGCCATTCATTTTGCAGCCAGTCTACACCCTTCAAAAAAGAGTCGACTGCGCCTCTTACAACGAAGAGCTTTCTTTCCAAACTTCCAAAGCGATGCTAGGAGAGCCCGCCGAAGCACCCATCGAAGAAGAGCTGCCAAAGTTGTAACAGGGTGCTCAACGAAGATGCGTTCTGTCTGGACCCCTTACTTCATTCAGACGTTGCAGAAACGTCCGAGTGGCTCAGTGATGAGGCTATTGTTGCTCTTATACATGTTGCCATAGCGCTCCATGTTGTCATAGCATGAAACAAAGTATGTTTAGTTCGTTTATAGCACGGTTTCACTAGACCAGAAGTGAGCCCAGGGTCTTTTTTCTATTTGTGTCTTAGTGCTATCAAGCTCATAAGTCCTAACCTTCATATTATTTTGCAGGCTATTGGACTGTGTTAGGCTAGTGGCTGAGGCTAATGAGTGTTGAATGACTGATGTGTGGGGTTTGATGTCCCAAAGTCACCTTATGATTATGAAAGACGCCGTAGTGGAGGCCTCCGCAAATTTCGACCACCTGAGGTTTTTTATGGTGCACCCAAATCTGAGGACATGAGCCTACAGAATTTTCGCCTCTACCAAAAATGCAGCCACTGCAGCCGGGATTTGATCCCGCGACCTGCAGGTCAGCAGCCGAGTACCTTAGCGTGTGATGTAGTGTTTTTCTTTGGCAGTTTGCTAAGGAATATTTATGCATATTCCTGTATATTTTGTGAATATATTTTCTGTATATTTGTCAGTATATCTTATATTTTGTATTTACCCTTTTTGTCTTTTTAAAACTCATTTGATTGACTAATTGATGGAAAAGTAAAGCCAAATAAAGACATTGCAAACACTAATAGTGGTCTACTGCAATAAGCGCATTCGCACAACTTTTTTTTTTTCGGAGATCTCTAGGTGTGCAGCCTCACTGCGGCAATCAGCTTATAGCTTATGTCCAACCAACGCCGAACCAAGCGCGCATACCTCAATCTCATTAATCTAATACAGGCTGTTTGACTGTGCCCGATTTCAAAATCGCATTGTCACGAAACACGATAAGCAATAAAGTTTGCCCAGTACCACGCTCAACTACCATGAATTGTGAGTTGTACAATCGTACCCTGTGAAAATTCCCAATACTCAAGGGCTTTCATGGACTGATATGAAATTCCAGGACTTTCAAGGCCCTGTAAACAAGGTTTTCTATTTCAAGGGTTTTCAAAAATTTCAAGGACCTGTGCACGCATTGATGTCAGAAAACTACGCTCGCAAGCACAATTTTTTTTAAAACCTCATCGCAACCACCGCATGCCCACAAGTTGCACACCACTACTGAATGGGTCTCTCAGCGATTGCAGCCTACCAATATGTGGGCACGGCATGTGAGCACAAAGACAGATTTGTTTAAATCCAGAGTTCAAAGCAACATATTTTCTCTATAATTGACAAATCGAGAAAGTGAATGTTGAAAGTAGGATGAGGTTGGTTTCCGTCAGATCCCTCGCAGAACCTTGAGGTGTAAATTAGGCGGTTCCATTTGGCAAAGCTTATGCCAGAGTTTGCACACATGCGTAATTTATTTCGGAGCTCACATGCAATCCCACAAAAAGGCAGGCATAACTGACCGTTGGGTCTCTTCTGAAGGGATGGCTAGGGCCAATTGCTTTTGCAAAGCCGCACTGCGGGACTTGCTGGAGTTGATGGTCGACACGCCAGAAGTGGACTCCGCGTCCTCAATGTCGTTATCTTCTTGGTCTTCCTGACCTGGGAGTACATGAGGTGTCTTTCAATTCATATGAAACTTGTATCGGACCTTCGGCCCAGTCAGGCTGTTCTTGCAACAGCTTTTAGCCTATGGTATACCCCAGAGCCTTTCTAGTTCTGGAAATAAATCTCTATTCTATTGTATTGTATTTTAAACTAGGATTCTGACTGATTTCACATTCTGGTTAACTGAAGTAAAGCTTAACTTTTTGCTTCAGTCAGAGTGTTACCAGTGGCTTGTGATACTGCGCTTAATTTCGTGTCCAAGGAAAAAGGGCATGCATTTGACGTTTAAAAAAGATGAGACAAAAATTTATAAATTTGGGAAACTTCTAGTGAAGCATAAGTGTACATTCAGGTGGCAGTACACTAACTGCAACTTTTCACGCTTCTAACCAGCAATCAGTCAAGATCATTCAGGAAACGGCATTCGCTGATAGTGTCGGCATATCTTAAGTGATTGATATTCAAACGATCTAAGCAAGGTATACTTAATAGGCTTGTGCGAATATTCGAATGCTTCGAACATTTGAATGAATAGTTGAGTATTCAAATGACACTACAAGCTCGAGATCACATGTCACAGCCAAGAAGGAATATACGGCTCTGGTCACAGCCATTGGCTGATTAGAGCATGGCACGCTTGCCGGTACCGGGGCTGCCATGGGAGGCCGCCACTTGTCCACGAGTACATGCGTGATCGCACTGAAAAACTGCGTATTCGAAAAAAAAAGGCACTCAAGGTCACGAGGTGCGTGCGACGTAATTTCTTTCACCGTGCCATTCCTCCCTGCTTAGCTTCCACCTATTTCGTCGAGACGAGAAGAGAAAATGCAATTGCTGCGTGCGACAAATTCTTGGAACTCTACTCATACTGGACTGATTCTGGAAACTTTGCGGCTGTACATTCGTGAGGCAACAAGCATGTTTACTGGCTCCATGGCTGCTTGAAAAAAGTGTTGCAGGGCCCCTTTAAAGGAACATGTTACCCTCAAATCAATTCTTCATTTTATTAAGCTTGTTATGACAGCTTATATGCTCCAAGTATAATAAATTTTAAGACGTTAAGTATCTTATAGGTTATCACTCGCACCCTACTGAAACTACTACTCAAGGTTGTTTCGACTTACTTTAAACGAAAAAAAAAAAAATGGCATTTGCATAGAGCCCCTATTTCAATTCAAAAGAAATATTATGCAGGTTAGCTAGGTGATGATAAATATTCCCTTTTTTTTATGTGTATACATACCATTCGAATTCGATTCGAAATTATTTGATCAAAGTCACTATTCGCTTCGAATTCGCTTCTTACCTGACATTCACTATTTGCACAAGCCTAATACTTAAGTAATTAGAAAAAGAAAATTGTATGCCGTCACTTGTTACACAGAGCTCTCTCCAGTGATCCCAAAGCTGAAAGAAGCTATTCTGAGCTGGCTTGTTGTAGTGACATGAAGTGGCTGATTATACGCAGCTAATGCTGGTCATAACAAACTATTAATCGCGGCCAGCTGATCCCATTGGCAACGTGGGTAAACAGTCGCTTTGACCAATGACTAGAGTCGATTCAGTAGGCATAACCAATTACACCAAGTTCATAGTGCATTAAAGAAATGTAACTGTAAGTGCTCAGAGCTAACAACGGTGTTATCCATTCAGTGACAAGTTGGGAAAAAAAAGACCCTGCAAATTCAATTCTATGGCTTGGAAAGGAGCTGCCTCTCACCACAAGACAGGATTTCACTGGCCACTTGAGCTGCGTTCATGACGAGAGCATCCAACGCAAACATCCAGTGTGGTTTGATGTTCTGATTCCGAAGCACTTCATTCACCTGCACATCGTTAACGCCCCATAAGGCACAAGGCACAAATTATATGCAAGAGCTCACCTGCTGATATCACGGGTGAAGTGGACAAATTAGTAATCCCAAACCTCATCCCAACAAAGTTGCATCTTACACAAAAATTAGTTCGTTATATCGGAAAATTCATTATAAAGGTGTATTCATAACACTGTATCTATTGCAAGAGTTGTTTTCATTTACTTCGTTACAACTGATATTTCGTTATATTTGTGTCTGGTTTATCGAGATTTGAGTGTAGATTGTTCTGAACAAAGAGGCGAACCGGTTTGCAAGCCCCATGAATTAACTATACACATTTAAATAAAAAACATGAAACAAATGAAAAACATTTTGGTCAGGTAAGTTTGTAAATACATAACCAAACTAGAAGTATTTTTGGCAGAGGTGCGAAAGTAATTTTGAATACTGAGGATGCTGAGAGCAAAATGAGCATGCAAGCCAAGAGATAAAAGTAGTACAACTTATGCACGCCAGATCAACTATAGTTTACTCAGACAATTACACTTTTAAAGGCTGAGCAAGAAGGATACTGCTTTCTTTCTGAATGTCTCTTGACTTTTTTTGACTGTGAATTGTACGTCAATGCAAGTGAAGTATTGAAACAACTACATTTCTCACAGAAAATGCGAAAAAAACAGTAAATATCCCAACCAATGCACACAGAACTTGACTTAGACAATAATTCCCAGACCTGAAAGAAAAAATGTTTTTCGACCGTGAATTATTCTTTTCGAAGAAACCAAATGTGTTACCACGTATGGCTAATGCTAGTTAAGCGAACGAGTTTTTTTTTTCTCTTTGTGAAATGGAATAGATATCTCCGTTGAACGTCTTAAGTGCGAACCATTTTAAACGGACACTAACAGAAACAATGACTTTGTTTAGATTGGCAAAGTGCACTCTGAGATCTTTAATTCAATATGTTTCACTATCATAAGTTCATTATGAACGGAGAAAATTAAGACAGAAGTCTCATTTTCAAATCTTGCGTCGAAGTTTCCGCACGCGACATCAACATTTTCTAATTGTATTTTTCGTATTTTCGCAGCATTGGCGAGATGACATTTTCTGAAACTTCATATGCTAGGCCACAGATGACAATGTACTTCTTTTTTATCGATTAGAAGCTACGCAGGACACAGCAGACTCCCTTTATAATCGAGAACTTCACGGTGTTTGGTGCCGGAATTTCAAGATAAAGTCACCACCAGTATTTTCTTTTTACGAGTTTTCTCGCTTACCAAGCGTCACTTCACGAAAGAAGTAGTGTTTCTAAGATTGTGAAATTGTACGTTACTAATAAGCGAAAAATTGTTTTCCTTTTAAGTGTCCCTTTAAAGCTATCACTACAGTATCCTCTACGGTGACAATCAGCACTGCAACAAATAAAAATCAACGTAACACACTTACCGCACTCTGGAACAGATACAATGCCACTGTAAGCTGGTTGATGGCCTTTTGGTCGTGGTTGACTTCTTGCTTTATCTTTCCTGCACGTGCCACAGAAGAACTGAGTGATAAAGCTCCCAATGCGTTGGTAATATGATTAACCCTCAATCATCTACTTTTTAGCTTCCCTGTCAAAAAAGCTTTTTTTCAATTATATATAAAGTAGCTTGCTTCTAAAAAGGCTGTTTTTATTAACGAGAAAAATATTCAAGCATATATTAATTCTAATAGGCATAACAATCTTTAGAGTCCCATGACCTATTAGTGTCTGTCAATTTGTGAAATAATTTCATCGTTGAGAATGCAGTAAATGCAACCACCAAGTCATTAAAGTAAACTTCGATAACTGAATAATTAGCACATGGAAAGTACCATAAAGAAAGAAGTATTCTTTTGCAATGATGCACAAGCGACGCACATGTAGTCTCCACTGAACGATGTTTTCTAAACATGACTTTCGGAAACATGTGAAATGCCGGTCATAATAAAGAAAATTGACAAGCAAGTGAAGCGACACATGAACTAGTTTAGCTTGCAAACAAGTCTCATTTAGAATGTTAATTGGGAGATACACTTAAACCTGCATATAACGAATTTCTCGGTATTACAAAGTTTTTCTATTCTCCACCTCTATGTAACAAAGTAACAATGGGAGACATCCTTAATATGATTAATTTTCGCCACAGAGGATCTAGAAATTCAGCCCCTGATTTTGTCATTTTGGCACGAGCTTGCATCTTCCCCGTTTGCACTGCTACAGACTTAGCGTAAAACAGTGGCGGCATGCACGGCGCGCTCATGGCCTTGGCGACACCCAGGCGAGAGTGAGCGCTCGATTGCGCGCACATGTGCACGAGGCAGGCCTGCGCCCCTCTAGCCGGCGTTGCCGCCGTGGGCACATGCGCGAATCTGCCTGCCTTAAAAAAAAAAAACAAAAAAAAAAACAAAAAAAAAACAAAAAAACAAACAAAAAAACTGCTTTTTCTTTGGCAGTGACACCGTTCGTTTGCTGCAGAAGTCTGAACAGCACTTTAAGTGATACAGGTGATGCCACTTTGCGTTGTTACGATGTTAGTTAGCGCCACATATATGGGGCCGCACAGCATATGGACAGCGCTTTACCAAATAGTTTTCTGCGGTGTCCGTGGTCGTTAGCTCTTTGTTTTCGACGCCGTGTGCGAGGGCATGGAGTGGCCCTCGGTGACCTTCAGCTTTGCTTTTGTTTTTTCTTTCTTTCCTTTCCTCATATTTTTTTTTAAATGTGGACAACTACCGCGGAGATGTCAGATTAGGCGCTGATGGGAATTTTCCGAGACCACAGCGACAGCGACGAACCTTCAAAGGTCGACTCATCCCGCGCTTTGCCGTCTTGTGCCACCTCGGGAGCTCGCGGGACCGTAGCCTTCATGATTAGCTAGTTACCTCTCACAACACAACGGGGCATTGAATGCAATGCAATGAATGTGATAGCAACAAGTGGTAATATTATGCCAAGTAAGGTTGGCAGCCAACTCTTTTGAATCAGATATCGAGGAGCTCCTACGAAATGCTGGCGTAATCAAATATGGCCGCTCCAGCTAGGGAGAAGTGCTCTTTTTACACAGTCTCTTCGCGTTGAAAGCGGACTGATGCTTACCGAGATATCTCGTGCACCAGCGACCGCGACCGTGCCCTAAATATTGAAATTTACTGTTGCTTTTTTCATGTTAATTCAAGACGGTTGGTTTCTTTTCTGTTTGAGCATTCGACAGCAGTTCAATCAAGCGGGGGGATAGTATCGTATGCACCCTCCAGGCGATAGAGGTGGGCCGCCTCATCTGATCTATGCTTAAGTAGCGTTTGCGTGCTTTTACGCACTCGTAAAAGTTACGATGCACGGGGTCATGTAGTCAATTTAAATTTGTTACAAAACATGGCAGCGATGGCAAAAAACCGTCGAGAGTATCCATATAGTTGCAATAATAACACAGTTTTCACCGCTAAATGAGTGTTTTGGGTAAGTTCTGCCTTCAGTTTTTTTTTGTTTAATTTGTGTGTTCATTATTCGAATTTTTGTACCGAACCCGCATATAACGAATTTTTGCATCGAATCCTTTTTATAATAATTTTTTCGGGAATTTGGAAATTTCATTATATCTAGGTTCAACTGTATTATCTCAAGTGAATGAGCCACACCTGTCAAATTGTTTCTGACACAGTTTGACAAGAACGAGCTGTGCTGGTCCAAACTGCTTGAGAAGTTAGACACCTGCCAGTCCAATTTTCATTTGTAACTTTTGCGCTTTATTGAATAGGGCTCTGTTTATTAATAATGAAACTGAATCATAAAAGCGTACGGTGCTCCACCCCAAAGTGGAGAGACAAAACAGCTGTGCAGGTTGCCCTCACAGAAACGGCACAAGCTGTAGTTCACTCACCAATAATGTGCTGGAGGCCAGTCTTGTTTTGCTCTGGGATGTAATTTTTGAAGCCATCAATGAGAGACACAAGTTGTTCCTGCAGGCAAAATTGAATCATGGGTTGCAACACGGTGATGCAGATGACAAAGCAACTCTTTACATCAAGCATGCTTCCAAAGAAAGAAAACACGGCATGAGAACAAGAAAGAGACTAGTCAACACACTTTTACAGTTCATATGACAAGTTAAAAGAATGTGCAGTTTGAATACTTGGGACACTGCAGCATGTGATGGGCAAAAATGCCACATAACTTGAAAGTTGAAAAAAAAATTTTTTAGGGCTTTATGTGCCAAAATCCTGATCTGATTGAGTAACATGCCATAATAGATGGGCTCCAAATGAATGCTTGCTCCCCAGAGTTAGTATAGTTTTTTTTTTAAAGGCACACCGATCTACAACGATTTATTGATTGATATGTAGAGTTTATAGTCCCAAAACCACCATATGATTATGAGAGACGCCGTAGTGGAGGGCTCCGGAAATTTCGATTACCTGGGGTTTTCTAACGTGCACCCAAATCTGAGCACACGGGCCTACAACATTTCTGCCTTCATTGGAAATGCAGCCGCTGCAGCAGGGATTCGATCCCCCGATTTGCGGGTGAGCAGCCGAGTACCTAAGACACTAGACCACCGCGGCGGGGCCATTTGCAACGATTAATCGTCTTTGTATCCTGCTGCCCCTATTGAAATTTGTCTGCTACAGCTTGAATGGAATGCGAAAATTTGTGCAAAGCAATTGTATTCCATAGCTACTAAGCTACCACACTGGTTAAAGAAATGTTGAGTCTGCCCATGATGGACACAGAATATCTCATGCTAAGGGGATATTTTATTCAGAAAAAAATAAAATGTTAATCTCTAGCCTAGTGCAATAAAATCTTTGCTGTATAATAGGACACTATGCTGATTTCAAATATGCAGTCACTTTCATAATAGGATTCACAGTTTTTGGGTTGTGCTATGACAATGTGTAAAGTATAGTTCACTTAGGAAAAACTTTTTATGTTACTAAACTATCATGGCTCTGAGCCACTAATGGCTCATATTGGTCCACATTAACTGTAGAATGCAAATAAGTGTCAAGAAAGTGCACATAAGCTACAGCAGCAACAATGACCATTGAACAATTTTTAGCAGTGTCCTTCGAAATTCCAGGTGTGCTTAGTTCAACTGTGCCCCGCTAGATAGCACCACCTGTCCCGCGTAACCACACAAAAATTGAATTTTCGAACCACTCGCGCCATTCCCCATAATAACATCCTGCGGTTATTTTTTCCACGAATCAGACAGAAATGAACAAGCAGCATTTTCTTGCGTTTTTGATGCATGGAAGGTTCTTTATTTAGTGCAGCTAGATCGATTACTAGTGATTAATTGCAGGCAGTTTGACTGACGTCATCAGGATCATTTTGAGAATGTTCTACTGCCGAATACGTATTCTCGTGCATTCGCCCTAATTTCTCGGTGACTAGGGCACTGCTGTTGATAGTGTTGTTGTTGTAGACATAGTCATACATTGAGCTTTCGCTCTTATGTCAATTGTTATTTGAATTTAGTGTCCCTTTAAAATGCTCTAAGTGTGATGCTCACACTAGGGCATCACATGTCCCGCACAAGAACTGGCAGCAGTCGAGGTATGATTATTCATTTAGTATTTGTCACTCTGATGTGTATTCAATCCAGACGTTAGCCTAAGAAAGACGTGATATCGCTTTTGATTAGACAGTCGTATACTAACAATACAGTAGAACAAAGAAATAAATGGTTCTTTTTAGAAACATTTTCACATGGCTTCACGACTAAAATGGTTGGCAGTTCAGTTCAAGCAGTGCAAAAGTGAAGCAGCTCACCTTTGTAATGACCAGGTCGTCACCGCTATCCTGATGCAGCTTATTCATCCATATGTCACAGATCTGATGGATAAAAATGGGGAAAAAAATAAGATCAATGCATCCACAAAAAAAAAAAAACTGCAATGGTAGCCATAACCATCAAGAAAGGGAAAGAAGACAACCACTCTGTTGCAGCACGAAGCCGCAAGAAAATCCGTATAGATTTCTCAAAAAAACCTCTTCGCCGAAAAATTCTTCCTAGTCCGGACTTCGCGCTACAATCGGCTGGTTGTCTTCTTTCCCTTTCTTAACACTTTCGCCACCTTGCAGGTTTACGCAAAACTCATTAGCAGTCATAAGCATTTTGGCAATGGTCCTTACTAGGAGCTCACAATGATGCCCTATCTTTTTTTTGT
Organism: Rhipicephalus microplus; assembly: GCF_043290135.1. Classification (NCBI taxonomy): domain Eukaryota; kingdom Metazoa; phylum Arthropoda; class Arachnida; order Ixodida; family Ixodidae; genus Rhipicephalus; species Rhipicephalus microplus. Next base: position 102,623,074 of record NC_134704.1, on the reverse strand, counting down.
ACTCGTACTTTACTGCTTCATACTTGTTGTCCAGAAAAGAAGCAAACAAACAATAAGGTTGACAGATGGGCTAGTTGCTGGCTGATCAATATATCATAAGGTTAAGTAGCGCACTTTTTAACATGGACGACAGGGACAAGGACACGACACAGGTCCTTCTTGTCCCTGTTGTCCATGTTAAAGGAGCCCCGACACCGAATTTGGAAACTCGAGATGCTTGTGCTGTTTAATAGTCCTGCATGCGGGGCAACCTCTGATCGATTATTTGTGGCGAGCGTAGCCTAAAACATATTTCAATTTGGTTTTAAAATAAGGGTGCATGCTCTTCCGAGTATTCAGGTGCAATCGGCATTTACTGTGGTTTCACATAGACCGAGACTCCGCTTGTGACGTTGCAGAGGTCAACATTTGTGGGACACGCACAATACCCCGACTAGCACCCGGCGAGGACTATTGTTTGTCATCGCTCTTGCTCTGTTGTTGGGCTGCTCTAAAGTAGTTTTGGCTGCTTACACCAAGAAAGCTTTCCCTTTTCAGAGGGGGATATGCTCTAAGCACCCACATTGTTTCATTTTTCACCGCACGCGAGTCCCCCTATTTGAAAACAGTGCGTTTCAGCCCCACCAAAGCTTGAGCGTATTTAGTCTCACGTGCTGCTCTGCTGTGGGGCGCTAGTTTGTTACGGTATTTAGGCAGGCATTTCAAACTGACGAAAAATCATTTTGAATTAACGTCACTAGCAGTAATTATATGATATGTTAGAGCATTTACAATATAATTTTGGCATTACCAGACACAAAGCTACAAATTACTGAAAAAAAACTCGCAAACAATAAACAATACTTCACTGTCAGGGGTCCTTAAAAAGTGCGCTACTTAACCTTACGGTATAATAAACAAAGAAGCTTGTGAGAAGAGTCTAGTATTGACGCTGTCAATGAAATATTTCTTTTCGTTGCGTGTGCATGGCTACAAATATTACATTGCAATATAACAGCGACACAACAACTGTTCCAAGGCAAGAAAAGCTGTTATTTGAAGATGCAATGCGCTTTGGGATTGTTTGTTCTGCGTCGTTCCTCATTTTGATCTGTCTTGCCACATCCAATCAAAACCCAAATACCTAGTCTGCCAGTACATCTTAAGAAAATAGAGAGGTCCTCGAGCCTGCAAGCATATGCATAGCCCTTTTGAAAATGCAGAATCTTATATGCTTCCAATGACACTGTGGTAAGACCATCTCCGGCTGGAGCTACCAAATACTAAATTTTGAAAGTATGACCCAGATGTGATAACACCCGTACCGTGTTCCTTACTGCCACTATATAACATCCCCATTAAAGCATAAAAGTTTTCTTCTGCAGGGGTGGAAGCGGGCTTTAATCTTTTAAAGCAACTGTGGGAGCAGGAATAATAAGGTTTTGGAGGAGCTTTGGAGCAGTAAAAAGGGCATTTTGGAGCAGCTCTGGAGCACTAAAAGACATGTTTTGGAGCATCGAAATTTAGTTCTGGAGCAGATTTCTTGGGTCATACATCACAGTTACCTACAATTATTGCTTTCTCTTTGCTTTCTCATAAACACAAAAATTTCAGTGGCTTTTACTAAGCATGTGATGCTAATCAAGTGACCAGACTTACACCAAAATATATATATAATATAATATATATTATATTATTTTATAAAATATATATATGAAGCCTTACAACATCAAAGCTGAAAGCACAAGAAATATAAGAGAAAACATGGGCGGCACTCTGGACAGCTACTGAAGCTGCATAAGCGGCGCTCTGAACAGCTACTAAGATGAATAAAAAAATTTAATGTTGAAATGTTGCAATGCTAAAAACGTGTCTAAAACACCAAATCCAATATGAACAGCAACTCAAGACTAAAGATAAACTAATATAATTAAAGTTATGTTCATACTAAGCCAATAGGGCTCCATAAACATAAATATGTCAACCTCATGTTCTAGTCATTGAAGTGCCACAGCGGACATAAGAACTGCAAAAAATTTAGATGGGCTTGCCCTGTCTTCGCCAGGCAATTAGGCATTTTTTCTTATTATGATAGGAACTATATGGACACTTGACAGGTTTTCGTCGTCGCCGCCATGTTCCACGTAAACAACAACTTGGTAACATTACATGCACGTCCTACGTTATACCAGCCCGAAAAATTGCACAAGCTGGGGTGGTGAGCGCTGCTCAAGCCGTGATCAAACGAGGCGGTCGATCTCCATCACTCGTCCCGCTGCGATGGTCTAGTGGCTAAGGTACTCGGCTGCTGACCCGCAGGTCGCGGGATCAAATCCCGGCTGCGGTGGCTGCATTTCTGATGGAGGCGGAAATGCTGTAGGCCCGTGTGTTCAGATTTGGGTGCACGTTAAAAAACCCCAGGTGGTCGAAATTTCCGGAGTCCTTCACTACGGCGTCTCTGCTAATCATATGGTGGTTTTGGGACGTTAAACACCACATATCAATGAATCGATCTTCGTCGCTCGGAGTGCGCTTGTGCTAGTATCCCATCGCGTGTTAGAACTGCCGTCGAATGCTCAAGCAGAGATGAGACACGCCACCCATCTTGAACGAGCGTGAAAAAATACGCGGAGAAAAAAAGGGGGTGGGGGGACCATTGCTCGAGCAGCAGCAGTGATCTTTGATTCGAAGGGTGTGGTTGCGATCAGCTGGCACGCGTGTTTCGGCAAAAATAAGCACAGGGCTCGTTAACCATTCTACATGGTGCACTCTCAACGGGAAGAGATTGTGCGATAAGAACATTTCTCCCTGGAGCGGCCGTACTTTTCTCTTACACCAGCGTTTTGTAGAATGTCACGATGTCGAATCCAAAAGAGTTAGCTTTCAGCCTTGGTATTGTCACGGGGTCGTGAGGTTGACAAAGGCAGCAGCCGCTGTTTTCATGAGTGAACATTATTTGGGTGAACCTGTGCCTGGAAAGCGAAACGAACACTCTACAAGCAATACAAGTTGTAGAGTGATAGCAGCAAACCAGAGCGTTGGCCATCGATAATCTGCTAAGCAGCAAAGTGCGTCGGCATTTATACATGTGCCATCGAAGATTCTAGCGTTATCCCTAGCAGTTGCGCAAGTTCCAGAACAAATTCTAAGGTAGGCGTTACACGCTTAATCTCATAGAAAAGTTTGAAGATTATTTCGATTGTCCGCAATCATTCGGGCGCGGTTTGCGCAAGGCAGCGTTACATGCGTAATGGTGGGGCAGCAAAAATAAAAATAGAAAGAAAGGAGCGCGTGCAGCATTAGCATTACAACTTTACAAATTATTGCTAAACCGATTCTTATTTTTCTTTTTTCAGTTTATATGTTCCGCTAATAGCTTTGCTGTTAAAACATATGTAGTCGCATAATGAGGTATGCACACAAACGCCACTTTAACAAGATGCATGCATGAACCGAAATACGACGTGACCGAACTGATTCGATATGCACGCAGTTTCATCCTCTGTGTAGCCTACGCGTGTTGCTCAGTCGATGATAAAACTCGACAAAACTCGGTGTTGCACACGCAGATTGCCATTTAGGCACAGCTTGGCACAGCAGGTTAAATTGGCGCAGAATGGCGCAAATGGCACAGCACTTCCACCCCTGCTTCTGTCGCAGTAGAAAATATACTGACCAAACTGCCACAGACTTCGAATGCTCTTTTGGCGAGATTATCATAAGTGAAACAAGGAAATAGGATGCTACTATCAATAAAGTGCTGAATAAACAATTGGCCATCACAGCAAATTGATGACATAGCAATAAAAATAAATTGCCTTAGCATGACAAAAAGCCAAGCTAGTTGGTAAGGACTAATCACGTGCAAGGTAAGGCATGCAAACACGGGGGCACACGAGGGAAATTGTGTGGTGTTTGTGTTTTCTCGTTCTCATCTGTGTCTATGCTTCAATGCCTTACCTTGTTTTATGATAATTTGCCATTGTCTATGACAACGTCTATAAGCCTGTAACAACAATGCCCCAGCGATGCATAATTATACTGGATGCGAGCACTTGCTCATCCTCCTATACTAATTTTGGTTGATGCCAAGGTAAAAGGGGTGATCACAAGAGCACCTAGTCGTAAGTGGCTAGATAGATAGATAGATAGACATCAAAAATAGTTGCAGTATGCAAAGAAATGCTTTTCATTTAGTAAGTGCTGCGGCATTTAAGAAGAGGACAAAAGCAGCGACACTTACTGTGCCACCGTTTTCCTCGAGCACGCGCAAGATGGTCTGCCGCCGCTGTGAGTCCTTTTTGAGGAGATAGAAGCCGCCCGACTCCTGGTCCACGGACGAGCCATCCACGGGCGGGCTCAGTAGGCCAGAGCTGCAGCGTCGCATGCCACCCTCCGACGTTTCAGAACTGCGCCCCGGGCAGTCAACACAGGGTTTATACCTAACCACAGCTTGACAATGCTGGCCTCCACTCATCAGGGCACACCCATAGAAAGCTTCGGTTTTTTCAAGTTAGCTTACACATAAGCAAGAGAATGAGACGAGACTAGACTAGGTATGGACTAGGTAATGATGTTGTTCCCCTCAGAATGACATCATTTCCAGTTCGTAAGCCATCCTATGTCACGCTGTTGACAATGAAGAAAACTTATTTAATACCTGCAGATTAGCAGCCGGGCGTAGGCCACCCGGGTTGTCCCAGTAAAGTTTAGCTTTTCCACCGCTTCCCAGGCCTGCTGGATGACCTGAATGTTGCCTTCGAATTCTGAGCTAGCCAGAGCGTCGAGCGAGCGCGTCTCAAGAAGGTCCGGGTTTTGGTGATGGAAGAGCTGTGTAGTGTGTGGGCATTTCCAAAAAATGTGTTCCATGTCTGCGCAGTAGTGTTTACATAGGATACTGCCAGTGTCAGGGAATAGTCGGGGGTATATGCGGTTGAGGTGCACTGGGTTTTGAAATGTTCTCGTTTGTAGGTGTCTCCAGTCTGCTTCTTGTGACCTGTCTAGTTTAGGGTGGCGTAGTGAACGTATCTTCCTCTGTTTTTCGTAGTGAGCCAATGTAGCTGTTTGCTATATATATATTTTAGCACAAAAGCGTTCTATGCCAGGGTCCACCACAGTTTCGTTGACATATTTATGCCGTGGATATTGCGTCGTAAAACATATACCAATATATTGCAAAGGGCAGCGTGAAGAAAAAGTTCTGCAGCGAGGCATCGAATTAACGACTTTGTGCTCCTCAGCAAGCGACACTATCCAGTAAGCCAAAGTACGAACCTTCTGCAATGTGTAAACAGTGAGCCATTTATCTACACCAAGTACCGCTGGCCGTCCTCAGAGCTCGGAAACTCCAGCGCGTTCTCGTCATCATTAGCCAGATGGCACGACGAGCGCGTGCATGCACTAAAGGCCGACGTGTTGCGCTACTCCTCGCGTCGCTCTAGGTGCGCGTCTCCACATAGCGTGGTCAAAATGCGTATTGTCTAGCGTGGTGGCTCACTCGTGCGCACACTTATCTCGTGATTCCGGTGCTTTGTACCTATCTCTTGTGCTTCCACCGCAAGTTTACTTTGATGTTACAGCAGTTAAGGAGAGCACGAATGTCAATTCGCTCGCTGCCATTTACGAAAGGAGCATGCTGCTCACAAACGAAGTAAGGGCTGCGACATAAGTTTGTCTGTGCTCGTCTTCTGTACACTCATTTCCTACGTGTTCTCTACTTCAGGTACGTGCTGCAAGTTTCGAGCTGCTTGCCGTTCTTCGCATGACACTGCAATTTGTTGCTGTAGCATTCATTCTTTCGCCCTTGTGGTGAAACAATACACAATGAACGTTCAACTACTTCTGTGAGTAACTTTTGTGTTATACTGATTCCTAAAAAAAGGGGTGGATCAGCACAGTTTTCTAAAAAGTAGCTCTATTTTTATTATTATTATTCTTTTTCTTTTTTTTTTCTTTCAGCATTCCAAAGAGCAGTCAACCAATGCAGTTTCAATCATGCTAGGAGCCATTATAAGGAAGCCAATCAACTGGCAAATTGAAATCTGGACACGCTGTCCTATGGTCTAAGTGAGCAAGAAAAGACGCAGATGGCAATCTGCTTTGGCACAGGGGACAGCACAGTTCCTACAGCAGGAGATGATTAATTTAGAATCACAATGACTAAGCTAATGACCCGAACTGGTACACCGATAGAGCACATGCAGGGAGCCCTCTGGGATGAGTTGACAAAAGAAGAAAGGGCTCTAAAACATGCATGAGGGATATGATCACAGGGCAGCACTCCTCCTCGTGAATAAAGCGATCGACAGCATTCGAAAGCAAAACGAAAAAAAAAAAAAGTCTATTGTTACTTCAACAAGGCACAAGAAGACTTCATTAGACGATACGTGTCTTCTGAACAGACAAAAATGGTAGCATATCCACGGAGTGAATGATGGAGAGTGGGGCGAAGCATTCGTCCGTCTGTGTGACCGTCCATGCGTCTGTTTGTGTGCCCTTCCCTGCGTTCTTTCATGCATCCGCCTCTGCGTCCGTTCATGCGTCCATCCATGCATCTGTTTGTGTGTCCGTTCGTTCATCTATTCAATACTCCAAGTCCCACCATCTCGCATCTTTTTATCATATATTCCCCATATAGAAGCACCGCCATCCAGCGGACATTCCAAGGACTAAACGAGAGGTGGCACACGCACACTTTCTTACGGCCTGCGCTTTGGGTCCACTTCCCACCTTTAACCACCTCGAGTTCATGGTATATTCTAGTTCACTGTATTCATGGCACTGCGACCAAACGCTCGCTAAACCTTTCGAAAACTAAGGAGGTTACGCCCAGCGAGTATAACGTAGCAACCTTTCCCTGTCAGATAGGGCTCAATTTACATGCCAATGGCTGCTAATGAGAAGTGAGAGACAGGAGAATTCGGCTTTTACTTTCTTACGGCTTGCGCTTCGTATCTACTTCTCATTTTTAACCACCTTGAGTTCATTCATGGTATATACAAGTTCATTGTATTCATGGCACTGCGGCTCAACGCTCGCTAAACCTTTCTAAAGCTAAGGAGGTTACACCCAGCGAGTATAATGTAGCATCCCTTTCTTGTCCGATAGTGCTCAATGTACATGCCAATGGCTGCTAATGGGGATCGCAGCGTGAGCGTTGACTAAAAGCCGAATGCTCATGTCTCTCATTCCCCATTAGCAGCCATTGGCATGTACATTGAGCACTATTTTTTATTGTTAAACAACGCACAGAAGAAATCTCTCACTGGCACCACCTTGGAGGTCAAGTGTTATACCTATTTCGGGTATGTGCCACTGGTGGTTACATACGAGGGTCGCCCAAGTCACGCCATAAGGAGCTTCGCCCCTAATATTTTGACACTGACTTGCAAGCAAACGGTCGTATGCCGAATGTGACCACAATCACACAAATGTAAGCATCAAATGCAATTCTAACAGGCACCGCTACAGGTGTTGTTTACAAATGGAGTAAATTTACAAAGGGAGTAAATTTTACAAAGGGAGTAAACAAAAACTCAGTTGAAGAACTTAGCCTAAGAACAGCTATAGATATGGCACCAAAGAGACTGACCCAATTTTGATTATGTCCATACTCGTTATGCCGGAATATGCCTTTAATATTTACAACGACATGTGATTACTAGCCATCTGAGCCTTACTTTCATATGCCAACTAAGTTGTTATATCAGTGCTACTTATTTATAACTAACAAGTGCTAAAAAATGTTATTAATTGCAAAGGAGCTTAAATGTTTCTGACCAGTACTAAGTCTTAAAAGTTGCTCTTCGTAGTTACAGCAGCAGAGGGAGCAACCCAGTCATCATTAGTGATTTTGCTATGAGAACTTGAAAAGAGAATGAAAAGAAAATTTGCAAGAACAGCTACGTTACCCAAAGGAAAATGTTGAGGGTGACCGTGGAATTGCATCCGTTGGACTTGTGGCCGCCGCGGAGCTAAGAAGAAAGGATGTCCTAGATTTAGGAGGGGGGCAGAGGCCGGAACATTTTTTTTTTTGGTGACCATAGAACAGTGGGACAAAAGTTTAGAGAAAAAGCAGAAAGAAACAAAGAGGATACAATCAGGCACCGAAAGCACGGTGCATTCAAGTGAAACAACAGAGGAAGAAAGAATAGACGAAAAGAGGTGAGGAAAAAAAAAACACAGTAGCGTTAGGGTGCATCTGCATGCAAGAAAACACCCAATCCCTATTGCCCGCAAAGCATTGCCAACCCGGTTAGAGACACTTATAAAAGCCCGCTACATTGCACACCTTGCTATGTGGAATCTACAGAATGCAGCGGCTCTTGCTCAAATGACGGCACGCCGAAGAAACGCAGGCCAATGCAAATTTACGGCACTTCCCTCTCTTTTGGTGAAGCAGAGTGACCGAATGTTAGCTCTTTTCATGAATGTGGAAGTGATGATACCATAATTTCTCGCATATAACGCATGTAAACACTCTCTGGCTCTTATTTTCATTTGCATTAACCAACACCAGAAATTCTGCGAATGAGCTCTTCAACGCTGTTGTGTTAACATACAACAAACTTGGTTGCGCAAGTTGGCTTCATGGCATGGCTTCACGTTAATGCAAATAAAGATGTCCTCATGTCAATACATGGAAATATTTTTATATTCCTGCCGCCTGTTAAAGAGGATTGCGGTCGTATGAAGTATGGGTAATACGCAAAAGAATATGGCATATTAAACTTGCAGAGCTGTATTTAACTGAAAAAGCACATACGTAGAAACAATGCAGAATTACGGCACAGACTAAGAGAGGCATGAAGATTGCACAGAAAAACTGCGCTGAGCTTGTCAAATTTCAGGTGCTCCCATGGTACCCCAAAAGCGAGAAAGTGCCAACTATGAAAGGCAGCGGCCAGCAGCCTCTTGAGCCGAAGCCTTCTTGAGCAACTAGAAAGCAGCACTTCATCAGCCTATGCACCCCAGAGAGAGGCTCTTCCATTGTGCGCAATCATGCTCCCTGCAAACACCCCCCCATGCAGTGGACACATCACACCGCTGCCGCTTTACCTCTGGGACAGGTCAAATCGCTCGGGCCGGGGAATCCGAGGGAGCACCCGCTTTGCCTGGCCTAAGGTGGTCGGGCTAGCCTCGCAGGAGCCGTAGCCTCGATCCGAGTTAAACTCGACTGCTTGCTCATCTCTAAAAAAGAGGCGGTAAGAGATGCGGGACACCAGCCCGGCCCAGGGGACAATTTTTGTTTGCTGTCTCATTGATGAACTTAACCTAAACACTGCTTTTTTTCTTTTTTTTTTTTCACTAATGAACTCTCTGGCCACTGCAACGGGATGTTTCAGAGAAAGTGGTGAGGGGAGCCTCTCGTCAACAGAGTAGACGCTACGTACTTTCAAAATGAATATAGAGATGTTAGGTAGGTCACGACTGGTTGTAAGTAGTATAAATTGATTGATTGTAAGTCACTTCCCTTTGTCTCGTAATTACCGCAAATAAACTCTGAACATAACATCCCCTACACCTTTCTTGGCTTCACTACCTGTTGGTTTGATACAACTGTGTTTCAACAAAGATGTGCCTCTAAACCTAGTCCCCCTCTTTGAACTGCCCTGCTCCATCATTTTAGGAGTGTTTACTGGTGCCAATCATTCAGCCTAATGTAAACTACTATGGAAGCACATTGTTTTGCACAAGCAGCCAGCATTAACATTTTTGAAACTGCAGAATTCTAAATGTTTTATGCTAAGCACCTACCCCTTCAAAGTGCCAGCATCAGCCGAAACAGCCACCCTGTCACGGCCGTCAAGAGACTGCTAGGAGTGATGACAGGAATATTCAATAATTTATGGTGGGAACAGATAAACCAATAGGGCTGCAGGTAACGCACAGTGACAACTAGCAATTGTTTAAGAAAACCCAGCAGTTGCAGGGCTTCCCCGATAAAGCGTGTCTACTGCCGCCACTCCCACACTTCTCGTTCAATTCGCTGACTGCACGTTGTGGGGTACACAGTGGCCAGGACGACTAAAGTCACAGAGTGGCACCGCGCAAGAAAAATAATGTACGCTGCACCTCTCGGCATTTCGATGTATATAGAAACGAGTCTGCTTTCGAAATAAATATGGCTTGTTCGATTCCACAGCCATTGCAGCGCTGCCTAAAAGCTTTTTGTTGGCTGCCATCTTGGGTTTTTGCTGCCATAACCAGACAAGCGTGCATATCTCGATGTAATTTTCAGCAAAAATGAGGTGGGGGCTTCCACGGGACTTTAGAGTGCAGAGTAAAGGCCTCCCAGATGTGTCAAGTAAAATTGGATAGCATGATTCTTCTTTGACACTTTGAAGACTGGGACAAAGTGTCAGCAAATAAAGCCTTACTTTTTCAAGCCAACAGAGAACAGAGATAGTAGCTATATGCTAATTTGATCATAAATACGACAAAAACTATTGCAAACAAATGTACACATTAGTGCTGCTTTACGAACTGAAGCCCTGCCTAGCTGCAACTTTATGTAGTACAGACTTGAAGAGGACGGTAGCCTTTAATGTGAGCCTCAGATGACAGCTAAACGTGGCAGCACATTCAAGTATTAAGGAGGCACGAAAATGAAATATTATTATTGCTCAGAACAGGGTAACCTATGAAAACTATACTTTTTCTTTTTCTAGGCCTTGCATAAAACTGCAGCATCGAAGATGTTGACACATAATGATCTCAGTTTCTATGAAATTTTAGCATATTGGGCAACAGCTATGTAGAAATACTCTCTAAGAGTTGCCAGTTTCATTCTTCAGTCAATTAGTTTCCCTTTCACACGAAAATACTAAGGACTAGGAGCCCAATAGCTCTGTCAAAACTTGCATAAACGCAGAGCTGCCATGCTCTGCCTTTATGTAGACTCTGCCTTAAAGGCGATCACACTAGGCAAACTTGCGTTTTTAAGTATTTTGTTGCTTTGGTATTGACCTACCTGTCAGTCTGGAAATGTACTCTTCAAACACAGTGCAACCTTATGCTTTCAGCATCTGCTTGACATTCTTTCCTTTTTTCTTACCACACACACACAAAAAACAAAACAAAACAGAGAGACCGTTTTTGGTATGTCTGAGTTATGAATTTATGCAACAGCCTACTGGATTTACAATGCACTGTATATATATTAAAATGAGGATGAATAAACACAATTTCGCACGGTGCTTATTTCGGTAAAATATGCGCAACACTTTCATGCTAAAAATATTTGTAAAAAAAAACGAGGACACATTTTTCGAAAATTGTGAAACAGTCAAGCCTTGTTTCGTCCTGCTTGAAACATTTCTTTTTTCAAGGAAAAACATATAACACACATTATAATTTGATACACCTGAGTGTGACCACTAATTGGACATTCTCTAGGTACATTCTTGCAAAGCAAAAAGTAATTAACACAAGTGAAATCATTCACTTGCCTTTCCATTCACTTTCTTCTAAAATAACTTGACTCATAACATGCCGGAAAGTTGTGTACCAGCTTAGTCATTATTGCATTCCAGCTTTCACAATGTCATGTGACACTGACCTGACTTACAAGATAGGTTGCTTAGCTTGGGGGGCCAGTACCATACTTTGTGATGAGACACGTGGCAGCACAACATAGTGGTCTTGCATATAAAACGTGCTGCCTTACATCAATGCTGAGTCCTCGTTACCTTCAGGTCAAGACCGGCGTATGCATCATTAGCTTGACGACATTCTCGGCAGAAAAGAAATGAGTGCCGACTTTTCAAGAAAGGGGGCACGAGACAGACTGTGGTCAATATTTAGGGAAGGGACAAGCCTGGGTGCAAAACGTTATGATATTACTAACTATCATAATGAACATCCAGAGCTATAGAAATTGTCCACACCAAATGAGCAACATTTCCTGCAGCACCTTTACAAAAACAATCGCGGTACTGGCCTTAACTGCTGACGCCTGCTGGTGGAAAATGAACCAGAACTAAAAAAAAAAAAACATACCCACACGGCCTGGGACTTGTTCCGTAGAACTTTTCGTCCGACAGCAGCAGCAAAAAGAAAAAGCCACAGGCCAATGTGCAAGCCAGCATAAAAAGCACAAGGCCGAAAATTATAAACACCGCATAAAAAAAAAAGTTTTGTTGTCAATTTGGCTTGAACTAAAAAACAAACAAATAAAGCAGCAAAAGAAAACACAACTGGCATGCCCAGTGTACAGCGTATGCTTTTCAGACACAAGCAATGAGACACTGACCCGTCCTCCCCGGTGCTGGCGAACCGAGACATGCGCTCCGGCTTGTCCATCTTGTGTACACGATCGGCCGGAACTGCGGTATAACACACATCTCCCACATCTACCATTTTTGACAAGACGTAATGGCTAGAACATCTTGCTGGGCCAGTTTCCAGAACACAATGAGCACTAACTGTAACAAAATTTCAAGTTGTTTAGGTTTGCGAAGACATAACAAGCACACTAATGTTGAATTTCAATGGGAGAGTCAGAGCAGCCGACGGTCTGTGCGTGAGAGCACTAGACTCCGGCGCAGAGCAATGCCTTCGGATCCAAGATTGGAACACAACACATGCCACCAAAGGAAGGTGGAAGCTGAAGGTCTACCTTTTAGACGACGATTTATCGAGTAGTACCGTGCGCACAGCCATTCCATTCTGCTGACAAATTAAGTCGAATCCGCTTGTGCGCATCAGTTTCAGTGTCGCTGTCACTATGGAGTTTCGGTGTCGCTGTCACTATGGAGCAGGCAAAGCAATTCCTGTCGTCCGCCACTACCACCACAACATGGGAACACCGGCGGTGCCCCCTGCAGGCAAACATGTTGAAGAAGGTATGTCGACCCAAGTTCCGGTTCACTCCCCCGAATTTCGCGGAGAAACTTTTTCTGCTGCACGGAAAGACACCCACTTCGAATCCATTCAGACTCACAATGGAACGCTCAACTCCTGCGCTCACTCTGTCACTGGAACACACTTGCTCCAAAACGAGCAGAAAAACTTGCTCCGACTCCTCCATTGGAGTTCAACATTAAATAGAGGAATAATATAACATAGACAACTTAAAACACAAATCGGCAGAGTAGTGAATACATATTCTATCCCCTTTATAATCGGTACCACACATAATCGGGTAATTGAAACACTGGTCAGAGGCTGCTTGTGTACATGGCACATAGAACAAGCAAGGCATACGAATCTGGGAATCAGCATGCGACCTGGATGTAAGCAACAAGTGAAATTTGAAAACTTTCAAAGGTTAACATACTAATACCCATAGTGCTGACAAAATGAATGTGGGAAACAAAAATGCTCTACTCAAATTGTGATCGGACTGCTAGACTGTAACAAGCGTCAGCAGTCATCTTGATCCCAATAAGGCCTGACAGTGATTAAAAGTGACCACGCATCAGCTCCTAATCTGTAATTCGAATCGGCCTTGATTGCAAACAAAAGTGCTCATGCGACTGTGGTGCAAATGAGCGGAAAATACAGGGACATCACCTGATATGCTTCGGCTGAAGTCAGGAGCAGGAGGCCGCGTTTTCTTTTTGCTACTGGAAAAAAAGACAAAAAGACATCAAGAGAGTATCGAAAAAGACAGAAAGATACTCCTTTCCTTTCTAGCTTTACAGCTTATAAAAAAGACTATGCAAAATAAATGACAAAAAGGAAAACAATAACATGTCAAATATAACTTTGCCATTCAATGCAATTTGAGGAAGCTTTTCTTGAAATAAGAAATTAAAAAGTCGATTTCTCTCTAACTTCAACAAAGATTTTTTTTTTTGCCCCAGAAGTGTGTGTAACATCATTATGCTACATCTGGGCACCCAAGTCACAACCCCAGCTTTATTTTGACGAGGCTGCACACACCATGCCTTTGTACACAGACCCTGCTATCCGTAGCATTCTTAAGTACAGGATAGTGCTCGAGAAGGTTGCAATTAGTTTCACTTTTCATGGTTTGTGCGACAAACAGCACTGTCTGCCTCCCACAAATCGTTCAGTCTTGTCACACGACCACTACGTTCAGGTCTTTGCTTATGAACAGCTTTTTATAGCTTTACGTGACTGTCTACCTGGCCTCCATTAGCCAGACATTGTGCCCCAAACCTCCACAGCCCTCTATTACTTCGGCATCTCTCATAATCATATTGTAGTTTTGGGAAGAAAAAACACAGATATTACTTTTATTTTCAGACATGGTTCTCTCCATATCCAGGCAGCATGGTAGTCTCTACTTCCAGGTCGCCCTCGAGCCACCCTTGCGGACTTTCAAAAGACAGGTTTTGGTTGGTGGAAAAACGATGTCGTGGTGGCATTTAAGTATTGCTACATTTCAATTTTAGATTTCGAAGGTCCAAAAAATTTCTTCCTAATCTTATCAGCTACCAGATTTCAATAATTTCGGTGCAGTCACCATTTTGTGAAATGGAGTTTTAATTTTCCTTCTGCAATTGGTGAATTGAGAACAACAGTTAAGGAAAGCTACTGTTTTTCAGAGTATAATGAGTGAGTACAGTTCCAAGCTGTGCTTTAATGAACAATCATACCCCCTTTTTTTCGTTCACCTCAAGATGAATTTGCGATATTACTTTTTTTTTTATTTCACGCAACTGGAAATTCGTTTCTCAAGTTAGAATTGACAGGTAACAATAAAAGAAAAACTTCAAAACAAACATAGATTTATCTGAATTCAAGAAATAATGACACAATGTAATAAGAAGACTCGGGTATTACTCACTCTGTTATGAATGGGTCTTCTAAAAGTTCCGCAGCAGTGGCCCGTTTTGCAGGGTCTGGTTCGAAGCACCTGTACAGCAGCATTTTACGACTGATTATGTCCTTCTTTTATTTAAGGATTAGCACTTTCCCAAATCGGCTCCCCTAATGATACACGATGTAAAAGATCATGGTGCTAAAATGGATGCTGAAGTTACCGAGAAGTTGGTGATTTTATTCTGGTCGGACACCTAGCATGTCACGGAGGTGCTTAACATAGGCATGTCATAAGTAGTGTGATCAGTGCATAAACTGTATGTTGTCAGAGATGACCACATCTCCACAGACACGGCCCTAGTCGACAACCTATGGCAGCCATGGACTGGCTACAAGATGGGACACAGCTAGGCCTTGGTGGGCCTAGCTGTGTCCCATCTTGTAGCCAGTCCATGGCTGCCATAGGTTGTCGACTAGGGCCGTGTCTGTGGAGATGTGGTCATCTCTGACAACATATAAGTGCTCATCTGAGTCTTGGCCACAAATGCTCGTCCCACCGCACCAGATGTGCACAACATTGCGCTATCTCCTCCACTGTCTCCCTTCTGTGGCCAAACGCAAAAAGTACAGTGCCTGCATGCACCTTCAACAACCCTCAATTTAAAGAAAAATTAAAATAACATGCTACATTTTGCATGCAATGTGCACATGGTGTCCAGGGCCTCCTGAAGGCAGTGTTATTCAATCATATGAGTTGCGAAACTCCCCATAGACTCCATGTATAAAAATCCAGACACACCATTGCCCAAGATGTCGGGATTGTGCAGATTGTCACGCCACCTGTTAACCAGCACACCCACTACTAAATGCATTATTTGTGTTTTGTGTTGTCGCTCCCAGATGGCGTGACAGTCTGCTAATTGCCGAAAATTCGGGCCAATACATGCCCGGGCTTGGAACACAGTTTCGCAACTGGTATGATAAAATAACTTTGCCTGAAGCCATGTGTTGCAGGGCTTTGAGACACGGGCTTGTTTGTTTGATGAGCAATAAATGCAAGCACATGAAAAGTATCACGAGCCCCAGGAAGCATAACACAAAGGACACATTAGCGAATTGGTCTGCCGTTTCCTGAGCTCAAGGCAGAAAGCATAGGGTTGCTCTGAACTTGATGGGACTGGGGGTTTCCAACGCCGGTCATGAACACTTGACCACTGGTCAAAACTTGAGCCATTCCAGTCCACAACCAAAGCGTCATTTCTTCTGTGTGACAAGAGCACCTACTGACATGATTACTAAATAGTACGCAAAAGCTTTACATCTGCTAAGTGGCTGAATGTACAAAACACCAATGCGACACATTACAGACATGGTGTTCTCGATGGGAGGGTGCTACTAAAATTACCTCCTACTGGTTCATTAGCACATGAAGTGTCAATCAGAACTTGCTGAAATGTGCACCTTCAGAACGTTATTTTTCTTAGACATAATTCAGCAGAATACACAACTTAGACACAGTGTCTGGTGCCCTTTTATGAAGGCTTTTAGACAGAAGCAACAAACCACTGAACACACAAGGCTTAACTCTGTAAAATCTAAGGCAATATGAACATGTCGCTGTGGATATCAGTGGTTAACGTGTCCCTCTTTCTTTCATAACTACTCACCTTTTTATGAACTTCTGGGCTTTCTCTGATAAGGATGATGGGATCTCAGGATGGATCTTAAAGCAACCCACTTTAAACATGGCTGCCTGTGGTGTGCCAAGCTGCAATGAAAAGAACAAATCCTTTGCGAAATTGCGTCTCTTGCAGCATAAGGTAAGCTTAAACGCCAGAGTTTTTCTCAATGGGCCTGATAATGGCAGCGAATTCACAAAGAATGTATCGAAACGAAAAAGCTTGAAGTGATGAGAGAACAATATGATCTACCACGCTTCGTGAAAGTGAGGTGCACTTCTCCTTATTAGCAGCTGGGGATCATTATAGCATGCACAAGGCTATAATGTCAGCGACGACACCAGATTTCACACAGCTCGCACTCTAAAATTTTCACTTTTCAAGGCTGCCATAGTAATTGCAGTGAACGGCATGTGGTTCAGCTAAATTTGCCTTCGGGAAGAAGCTTTCATGAACTACAACCCATTCTATTAGGTTCATTCATGCAGGCTAAAAAGCAAAAACCCCATTTGAGCAAGAAGCCATACACTGCGAGGGTGAATCCCATACATATACAAAAATACCCAATAATGCTAGAAGAAGAGTTTTTGTTCTACTTGCATCACTAGTACAACACCACACACATGTGATGAGACGTGCGCGTGTGTCATAGCGGAAAAGCCGACATGGACGTAGCAGATGAATTCGCCGAACAGAAGCGGGGTGGAAAATTTGGCGTGAAGAAAAAGACAACGAACAGTGCGGATAAAGGAGGGGGTCACGCGGTTGGCAAGCCGGTTTAATGGCCTATACCCCATAGTGGGTACGAGCCAAGGCAGGGAAAGAAAAGAAGAAGGCAAGCAAGCAAGGTGGCGTCGGATAGGGCGGCAGCAAAGACGACGGTTCGCCAGGGTCACGGTCGTGGATTCGTCCCTAGTGACTGGCAGGGCTTAAGGGTCCGAAAGCATTGCTTTGCTTGGCCTCAAGTGTCAACGGTCCTTGGTGTACGCATCCTGCTCTGTCGGCGCATCTGCTTCAGCGTTGCCCTGCTCTTCACCGAACTCCTGGTGTGCCGGCATCCCAGAGTTGCATTGTGCTTACGCAGGCGTGCCCCGCAAACATTCCAAACTCTCGCCGGTGAGACGTTCACGTGTTGGAACACTATTTAGCCTGGTGTGTTGCTTCTGCAGCTTTGTCTCCATTATATAACGCCCTTGTCGTGGGTCCTTTGTGTATGTGTCTGCTTAAAGTGAAAAGAAAACGAAAACAGCCTTGCCGGTTCCTTTAGAACGTTGCTGTCCCCAATGCAACTTGTTCTCATATCTTTATTATTTAAAGAAACACGTAACAACACATAATGCAAAAGACGCGGGCTCTGCAAGCTTTTGTTGCAACCCGTCACTGTCTAAATGCAACTACAGCCAAAAGGTGGCACAAGTGCTACTTATATAATGCCTTGCGAAGCTCGACAAACGAACATCACAGCTAATAAACTTCACAAGTCGCAGTGCTACAGTTAGCACAACTCTGAAAGCTGACATTCAGATAGGCAAACTGAGCAGATGAGCACCCCAAAAAAAACCTCAGATAAAAAGAAACTAGGGCAAGTACTGCACAACACCATAGGTGTATAATATGTCCACCAGTCACGATCAAAATGAGGAAGAAAGACAGACCTCGATGAAGGGAGTCTTGCCGGTGGCCATCTCTACGACTGTGCATCCCAGTGACCAGATGTCAGCCTGCACAAGGCATGAAAATCGGGAACATCAGCCAAAAGAGAGATGGCAAGTTTCACACTTCATTCTTTTTAAAAATGTCAGGCACAGTTTGAAGTTTAGCAAGTGATGTGAATACTCACCGGTGCACCGTAACCTCTCTGGCCATTGTCAATCACTTCAGGTGCCATGTATTGAAATGTTCCTGGGCAGAGATATTAAAACCAATCGTTACGAAAAGGTGTTCAGGCAGGGCTACGGTATTGTTAGACGAACACTTATAATACCCAATTAACGTGGCCGTTGCAAATTACTCTGAGCCGGACACAGGCTTCGAACACTACCCCTGTAAAAGCTTCTAGAATGAGTGAATTTGCAGTGTGTAGCGTGTAAACACACATTAACATCTTGCCTCAGAGGCTTTCCAACCATTCAAGGTCTCAAATGCCACCACAGCTAATAATTGTCTCTACCCCGCTTATTAAGAGCATGAGAGCTCCAACGCGGACATGAAAAGGTGCTTCCTTTGTGGTGTCGTGCCTTCTCATGTGTCTTTCCACATTACATAAAACTGGTTCAACCTTAAATCACAGTGCATTTGCCACTATGCTAGCATGAAGGGCACCGGAGAGGTGAAGACTCCCTTTCAACAATCAGAGATACGGAAACAATCTAATCTAAAAAGATACACCGATGTGTTACAGAAGACTGTTACTGTCAAAACTAGCATGTGCCAATTACCCTCAGTACAACTAATCCCTTCCATTTTCTTTTAATGCACTTAGTACCACAAAGAGAGATTAGAGCATCCATGTTTGATAGCGTCTAGACAACTTCCGTGCAATAGCTTTCAAATGTCTGAGCTGCACTGAAAGGTAGGCTGTGCGAATATTCAAACTCTGAATATTTTTCAAATAGTGTTTGCTATTTCATACGATTCGCATGAAAATTTTACTATTTGAAGTATTCCAGCTTTTGGAAAACAGACAAAATGGTTTATAATAATGAATACTGTAAATAAAAAAACACATAATCGTCGTGCAGCATGCTTGGCCCTGTGCTTTCGGGAATCGGCTCGTCGAATTTACTGCTAGCCATTTCCACTGATGTTCTGAGCGGTGGCTACTAAAAAAAAGCTGCGCTTACTAAATATACCATGATATACAACAAACCCAGACATAACGAAATGTCTGATATAATGAAGTAAATGAAGAATAGCCTAGCAAGAGATATAGTGTTCGACTTTTATAACAAATTTTCGGATACAGAGAACTAATTTTCATGTTCCAAGCAATTTCATTATAATGAGGTTTGAGCGCAGGTCAATCTTTCATGGCCTTATTTTTCAACTAACTGTCACCCACATTTGATGCAGAAAAGTCACGAGTTAACGACGCAAGCAGCAAGTAAATGTGCACAACAAAAGGCACCAACCATTTCTTTGCATTGAAACCAACCTGTGAAGGTGCCCGTCACCATGTTCATGCCTGCAAGACGCTTTGAGGTGCCGAAGTCTGTGATCTTGATGGCACCGCTATACGTGTTCACCAGCACGTTGTCACCTTTGATGTCACGGTGTACTATTCTCTGGTCATGCTAAGATCACGGAAATAGAGAAAGAGACAACTCAAGTTCCAATAGTAAGCGAACGTGCAGAAAAGTGACGTTTCAAGTACAGTCATGCATTCTGAATGAGAGTCAGCCAATTGCAAATTATGCGAAAGCGAGGGCCCACCAGTTTCAAATATGCATTTAAACAGGAGGCACAACCAACCATTTCATTACATTTGCAACCTAACACACACACACGCAATAAAAGCAAGGTCGTGTCATTGTTAGGTGCTACAGAGTCGCTAATCGCTCCTACAAATTCTAGACTAACAATAAGTTAAGCAACACTGATGGTTGGGTGATTTTGCGATACCCAATAGGAAAAATACAGCATGCAAATGGATGAGGCAAAGAAAAGTAACAGCACACCATTGCTGGTGTTGTTTGTGTCCAGGTAGCGCTTCAGTTGAGTTACTTTCCTTTATACCGCCTGTCTGTGCACCATACTTCTTCCCGTAAAAATGGATAACGATTAAATGAGGACGATCTCACCAGGTACTTGAGACCTTCCAAGATCTGCTTGGTGTAGAAGGCAATAGCAGTCTCGTTGTTCAAAGGACCCCACTTTGACCGCAGGAGCTGGGACAGACTCCCTGCAAAGTGGACCAACACAAACCTGCAGATCAATACTAGTAAAGGCTCGTTTAAGTAAACCTACCTGGCAAATCTTCAGGTACACATTTAGCATGCATGCATACGCATAATCAAACGATGACAACGAGGTGACAATGACAAAGCACTGTTCATTTTCTAGCTATGTGCTGGATACTAACACTGTATGGACCGCTTATAACGTTAGTCACGGAAGCCATGAATATACGCACTATAAGCGGTGCCGCACTATAACCAAAACAACCTTTTTCAAGAGCCGCAATGGCACACAACATGTTGAGCAACAGCCACGCGTGTCCGAGAACTGAAGCATGCAATGTGTGGTGCATACAATCTTTTAAATTTAGAAGTGTTAAAAAAAAGTTGACGTCCACATACACGTGTTGCCAGCGAAATGAACACGAAAAGGGGAGGGCTGGGTGTCTAACAAAAGAAAGTACTATTACGGAAATTTGCCAACTGCTTCTCAGACCGCCTCAATTAGTATGCACATTACACGAAAACTATGTTGATTCAGGTCTGAAATTTCATGTTTATTTTTTATTTAATTTTATTTATTCAATACTGTAAGCCTTTCTCAGGCTCATACAGGGTGGGCGAGCAAATATACACAGTCGCGTACAAACCAGGCAATATCGCACATAGTGGAAGAAACAGAATCACAAGATGATGGTGAAAAAAAAAAAAAAAACTTGAACAGTGAAAGCAATTGTACAAAATCATGGACAGGTCACAAAACATCGAGGTATCAGCAGGGGGTACAGTGATCAGTGTGTTCGGAAGCGCTCACAAACATCAAAAAACAAAAGTTGCTTTTAGTCTTCATAAAACAGGCTTTCTACATTCTGAACAAATGAATCTGCAGAGGGAAGATTAACGCATTCACGTGGCAATTTGTTCCACTCTTCCACTGCTGACGGGAAGAATGAATATTTAAAAGTGTCACAGCGTGACATGAATGGTCTGATGCACTTATTGTGGTTGGTACGAAGGGAGTGATGGTTAGGCGGCTTTATATAGTTGTCTTTATCTAAGTTTAAACCGATGTGATACAAAAGAAAAGTAAACTTTAAGGAAGAGACACGGCGACGAGCTGCAAGGGTCGGCAAGCATGCCCGCCTGCGCAGCTCAGTGACACTGTCATGCCTCGAATACTTAGAATAGATAAAGCGAAGGGCCTTGCGTTGGACGATTTCTAATTTGTTGGAAAGATATTTTTGGTGGGGGTTCCAAACAGTGCTGGCGTACTCAAGGATCGGCCTTATGAGAGATTTATATGCTGTCAGTTTTACATTAGAAGGCGCCAATGCAAGTTTTCGACGCAGGAACCCTAGCTGGCGATAGGCTTTTGTGTATGTGCTGCTTATATGTGCATTCCACTTCAGTTTACTAGTAAAGATAACGCCCAAGTATTTAACAGCGTCGTTTCTTGCAATGTTTGTGCCGACCAAATTGTAACTAAAATGCTGGATTGTTTTTCTGCGAGTTATGCTAAGGCAAGCTGTTTTTGACACGTTAATTTCCATTACCCACTCAAGGCACCAGCATGCAATATTAGCTAGTGTGGTATTAAGTCTAAGCTGGTCATCAGTTGTGCGGATAGTGGTGTAGATCACGCAGTCGTCAGCGAATAATCTTATTTTAACATTAGGCTCATTTTAACGTTAAGAGTTGAGTAACGGTAGACAGGTTTTTACGGAATCCGTGTTGGTTTGGGTGCAATAAGCTGTTATCTTCTAAATAAGCAATTATTGCCTTGTTGATTACATGTTCCAATAATTTACAGCAGCAGCTAGTTAGCAAGATAGGCCTGAATGTTTCTATGGACAGCTTTCTCCCGCCTTTATGAATTGGAATTACCTTTGCACACAACCAGTCTGCAGGTAAAGAAGCTGTTAGCAGGGATGCTTTAAAAATTGCTTCAAGGAAGGGATATAGTTGCTCTGCGTAGCGTCGAAGGAATACAATTGAAATATTGTCAGGACTCACTGATTTCTTAACATCGATCTGCAACAGCAGGTTCAGAATACCTTCCGTAGTGACAACGACATCGGGCATTAAAAAAGGATGCACCGGAGCAACAGGGCTGCTTGGTGCGCATGCACGTGTAAATACTGACTGAAAATACCAATTGAAAGCATTGGAAACGGCCTGCGCGTCCTTTACGATAGTACCCTCAATTTCTACTTCAGTTGTTGGGTTTTCCGGCCGTGCCAAGAAACGCCAAAATTTTTGCGGCTGATCCGTCATGAAGTGAGATAACATTTGTGAAAAAAAAGTTTGTCTTGCATTTATAATTTTCGTTTTAAGCTGAGATGCAAGTTCCTTTAAGATGATTAGATTCCTCTTTTTCTTGCGCATTCCCTGTACCCTTCTTTTAAGGTGAATAATACGGCGATTGATCCATGGTGTTTTTCTTTGTGTGCGCTTTAGTTTCGTTGGGATAAAATTTTGTTCACAGTACGCAAGTATTTTTTTCAGTTGAATCCACATACCATTAACACCCTCACATTCCTCTAGAGAAAAAGTCTCTAGTGCTGTGTCGAGGTAATCAATAACACAAACATCATTAGCTCTGGTGTAGTCTTTCACGGCTATCCATGAATTTGTGCCATCGGGTTTGGTATTTAAGCATTCAAGGTTAAAAGTTATGATTAACATTTTGTGGTCAGATATTCCATCTTCTACAGTGGCTTTACCGGATAGGTTATCGGAAAGAAAAGCTAGCTCTAGTATGGAGCGAGTGTTTCCTTGAATTTGGGTTGGTTCCTGGACCAACTGGGGCAATGAAAAATTGAACATTAAATTGTATAATAGCTGGCTGTTGGCGGTATTTCTAGTCCTTGTTAAGTTTTCCCAGTCAATAGCTGAAAGATGCCAATAGTTTGATTTTACGAACAAGCTCCCCATTTCAAGACGTCGCAATCGAATCGCGAAGCACCATTGGAGTGCTACACGTGCCATCCTCTTTGACAATATTCATCTCTTCCCATCAAGTGGAAACACCGCAGAGAGTTTCCTTGATTCCGCATGAAATCGCAACTTTGATAGCACGCGACTGATCACGCAAACAACGCCGATTAGGCCTAACCTGCCGTTTGGTATGTTGTCGCGGAAAGTTTGTCCGATACATGAAAGTCCGGTGTCGAAAAGACCGCACTCAAGTACTGAACCAAGAACAGCATGTGTGATACGAAGTTCACATTTGCGACTGGGAGATCAACGGCGACGAAAACCCACCAAGCTAGACTGCGCACTGGTTGCAAAGCCGTAAAAGGTTTTAAATTTACGATAGCAAACTCGATATCTCTAGCAAGCACGATAAGGACTATGCTTTTCCCGGCCGGAAACTGTTAGGCACAGTTGATAAGGAGGGTATCGCACATTCCATGTCGTGTCGCGCACGTCCAGCAATGATAATCCATGGGCATCGGTTTAAAAGCTTATCGGTGACCGATACTTGGCGAGCCCATGCAGCGTGCCGGCGGTCTTTTTTTCTTTTCTTTTTCTTCCCTCCGCCCTTTGTTCGTTCACTTCATGTCCCACCCTTTTTCGTAACGACCTCGTCGCTCACACCCCAGCGGCACCGCACACAGCGCACCTCCTTTCAGATGCGCACTCGCTACCGCGATTGTGACAAAGATTTTCCGGCAACCGCATTATAACCGGTTTTTCATCTTGAGGGACTGCACAATATACACATGCATATACATGTGGTTCTACGGGAGTCGGAAAAGACAGCATTGTTAAAAACGACTGTTCAATGTTTAAATACTATTCAAAAGGTAATCAATACTGGATTTAATTTGACTGGCTTTTGGATCTATTCATTTCATTCTCAATTTGGTCTTAAAAATCAGCATTTACCAGCCCCCGAAAACCAACAAGACAATTTGACAGGGTTTCGAATTGCTGCTTTTAATGCTAGAACTATAAATACTACGACGTAAATATCCCTTTATATTAATGGTGAAAAGGCTCCTTCGGTGAAAATATCACTGTATATTAACAGTGAAAAGGCACATGTCAAAGTTATTCAAAAAGTGCTCAATATTGAATTCAGTTCAACTTAATCCTGCATTTATTCGGTTGATATTCTATTTGGTCTCAGAAATCATCGTTAGTACCCCTCTCCGCCCTCCTGCCCCCTGAAAACCAACAACCAAACGTCCCCACACTGTTCCGTGCAATAGACTCTCCGTAAACAAAGATCTCTTACAACAGCTGCTTAAATAGAACACCTACGTCTTATACGATTGGTATTGAACTTCGTATTCTGCAATCCTGTTTGATTTACAGTAAATGGCACACTCGTATTGAATGAAACATATTTTCCTAATCCATTCAGGTTCCGTTCAGCAAGAGTTTATTATATACTAAAGAATTCAAAAAAGCAGAGTGCATACTAACAAGAATTTACAGTAAGTGAGAAATTCGACATTGCGGAGCTCAAGTAAATGGGAACTCAGGATTCAGTTGAATGGCTGTGTTCCAACTATAGTGAACTATAGTATGATCTAGTGGCGCAACTGGCAGGCTGTGGCGGCTGTCTCAGCGGTCCAAAGCGACACGGACTTCCGCTAGGATTGCTCGCGGCGCCACTGCACCTTTTTATGTCATGTGCCTGAGGAGAGCACGCGCCAGCGGTGTCTTCTCTGAATAGCGCGGGCAGAGCAGGAGTCAATCAGTGCGTGAGTATGTGTGTGAGTTTGGCGCGTTGAGCCAACGCCACCTAAAGAAACTTCGTCAAGGCCTGCAAGCTCTACCGCATATGTCAACGCACTGACGACGCTGGTTGTGTAGTGCACTATGGTGAACACAACGCAGCCGACGCCAGAATTCGGCGGCGCGTTTGCATCGGCGTTGCAGTCCCTGCAGCATCACTGCGCTTCAACGAGAAATTAAGAATGTTGCATCGTTCTTTGTGTGCCGTCGGGTTCTTATAAGTTGTGATGTGTGCTGCTTGTGGTTGTGCTCGTGTTTGTCAGTGAGTGACTAGATTGCGAGCAGCTGTGGTGCCAAGAAAGTGTTGTGTCCACATTTCTGTGGAAATTGTGAATCTGGGCCGCAAGCGCATGCCGTAATTACTCGAATCTAACGCACACTTTTTTTCTGGTTAAGCGAGTTTAGAAATCGTATGCGCGTTAGAATCGAGTACAAAAAAAAAAAAAAAAGAATACGGTCATTCTATTGCCATCGGCATTTCCAAAATGGCTGTCCCTTACAAGCGTCGGCATGGTGCGTCGGCCATTTCTGCCTATGTGTTTCCCATGTGCGGCACTTCGTACGTGTTCTGAGGAGTTCGTCATCTTGTAGTGCATTAGCATCGACGGCATGGAAGGACCGACTCCAAAAACTCGACGAGTGCACCACGATGTCGCTCTTAAAAGAAAAGTCATTGCGTGTGCTGAAAAAGGACGGAAATCGGGCCGCATCGCGGTCGTTCGGAGTCCCCGAAATGTGCGTGCGGGACTGGTGGAAATAAAAGCAGAAGATTGTCGACAGTAAAGATAAAGGTGGACCACAGCAGGATCAGTGGACCACAGCAGGATCGGTTTCCGCAAATTGAAGAGCTGCTCGGCAAGTATGTGATTGAGCAGTGAGCGGCACAGCGGCCTGTGACGACAGAACTGCGTTATGTGCAGGCTATGCAGTTAGCCTTAGAAAAAGGGCTAATGCGGAGCCAGTTTAAAGCGAGCAGGTGCTGGATAACCAACTTTACGAAGAGGAAAGGCTTTTCCCTCCGAAGGCGAACGGGCATATGCGAAAAGTTTCCGGAGGAGTACGATGAAAAGCTTCACAGTTTTCGGAGGTTCGTGCTAAACTTGCGGCACAACAACGGCTACCTGCTTGGGCAAATCAGGAATGCCCACCAGACGCCTCTTTACTTCGACATGCCTGGCACCACAACCGTCAAGAAGAAGGGGGCGAAGCAAGTTCGCGTGCTGACATCGGGCCACGGTAAAACTAGAGTGACGGCAATGCTCCGTTGTACGTCAAATCGGCACAAGCTTACCCCGTACCTCATATTTAAACGGAAAATGCTCCCGAAAGGAGTCATTTTCCCGAGTTGTGCGATCGTGCGGGCCAACGAGAAAAATGGGTGCGCATTGCAATCGATGTCTTACTTTTTTTTTTTTCGGCGTGGAAACCGGGTGCGCGTTACAATCAAGGGCGCGGTAGAATCGAGTAAATACAGTATTTGTATTTTGGATTGACTAAGGCGCACAGAAAGCACGGATATGGGCCATCTGCATAGGGATAGTGTTAGCCTAACAAAACATGAAAATGTAAATATCCTGCTTTTCTTTCATTTTGTGTATTGTGTTACATCTAGTACCGTGTTATTACGTGTCACTTTTATCTTATGCGCGCTTTTCGAAGTACGCATTAAGGCCAATACAGTCGAACCCCGCTACAACGAAACTCACAGGGATCGGAAAATATTTCGTTGAAGCGAGAATTTCATTGTAGTGAAATCGAAAAAAATATAGCTGATCTGATCTAGCAAAACAAAGGAACGTTTATATTTAAATTTAATAAGTGTCCGCTGTTTCCTATTCTTTCCCAGCAGCGTCACGACGTGATTCACAGTCGTGCATAGCGAGGCCATAGTGAAAACCACACTGAAACAACGCCTACAAATACTTTCATAAACGTACCCCAAACAGTTGCATTAACACGTTGACACCAGTAGCCGTACGCCGTCATGTCTATCCAACAACGCCGAGATAGAGGCAGGGTATCGTAGAGCGGTGACTTTTGCTTTGATCTATACCATTCTTATCATCCATAACTCGCGGCTAGCTGATTTGGTTGATAATGTGGACGATAATGTGGCCGCTATGATTGGGTACCACACTGGCCAAGTGTGAATAAAATGATAAGCATTGGAATCGAAAGAGGTATCGCTCTGCGGTTGCAGGCATCAGCTGCGTGAAGAAAACCATTAATTGAGCGACTGAGCTTCAGCTTCGGATCATCTGCCGCTCGAAAGCAACCTAGTGGCTAAAGCAGGGCTATCCTCCATGCAGCAGGGCAGTCTCATTGCCATCACAATCGGCAATGGCTGCGCCCATGCTTGCTGAAAAGCGGCGGTTTCTGGTGGTGCCAACACGTGTTTTAAACTTTCTCAACATACTTTCAGGTTCTCAAAATGCACCAAAGTGTTAAAAATTGGGTTTTCTGCATAGCAATAAATATCTGAGCCTGGAATTGCATCATGAAATTTTGTTGAAGCGGAACGGCAGAAGAAAAAGTATTCGTTGTGGCAACAATATTTGTGCATTGACTCCTATGGACTGCTGACAGGAAACCGTGAATTTTTTGTTGTAGCGGTAATTTCGTTGAAGCGGAGTTTATTGTAGCGGGATTCAACTGTACCATAAATGGGAAGCATAATGCTGTCGCTTTTTTGTCATTCGCAGATGTTCGAAGTTATTTTTAGCCCCAGTAATATAGTTGAGAGGGCCAGCGACGGCCAAAAGGAAATCCTAGTGCACACGAAATGCGCTTTTTATTCCTTCGGTCTGTGTGCGTGCTTCTCAACAAGTGTTCTTGAGGGATGCGTACCGTGCTCTTGTGGGCCGCGGGCCACGTAAGAGAGCGAAGCCGATGAGCGTCTTTTGCAGGCCGGATCATTGCATTTCCAGTTCTAACAAGTCACTCAACTGCACGTGTGCCAGTGCAATGTGCTGCATTCTCTCACCGTTGTTGAGGTGGAGTCTGCACTTTGTGAGATATCCCGCAACAAAAAACATGTAGCTCGCGACATGTCGAAGCGGAGAACAGATTCTTATTGCTTTGCTCTGGGTTGCCCAATCGTTTACCGGAGCTCTCCAAAGGCGTCACTCTTTGCAGCTCCCAGAGATAAAGATCTCTGCAGAAAGTGGGAGTGCAACCTCCGGAGGGCTGACAAGCCTCTGACTGAAACTTCAGCGGTGTGCGAACATAACTTTGAGCCAACATACACCCTGTGCGAATATGTGCACATAATAAACGGCAGTGAAGTGCGCATTCTCCGAGAAAAACCATCACTGGTTCCGGATGCCATGCCAACGCTTTTGCCAGGTTGTTAACACCGTAACTAACCTCGTAATTTTAGGTTTGCATAAGCCAGAAAGCAAACGCGCGTTAGAAGTAACCGCATCCGCAGCTCCGCAGGAGTCCGTGACAGCTCGACAACGCAGCCGAAGGTGGCATGAAAAGTAGCAGCGGCGTCCCCTGGCGGCATCCGCGAGAAAGTTTACGCCAGGGCTCAGCCGGTCATGCAACTAGATCATATTCTAGTTCACTATAGCTCCAATTCTAAGACAGCATCGTAGATAGTCTATGCTATCGAGTCCATGTCGTCTGAGAAATGGAACACGTCTGGACGACTTTTACGCGATGACGCGCCAACTCACGTCGAGGAGAGAAAGCTAAAATAAACATTGGTATTATTTTTTTGGCCTATTTCGTTTTAAAAGAAAAATTGAACATTACTGACATTGAGCATCTGGAGAAGCATTTGCTTGAGTGCAGACGACAATTAGGGCGACATCCAACCTTTCCTAGGTTTCCGAGCAGTTCGCTGAGCCACCATCTTGTTTGGACAGCAAAGTAGCCTGCATCCTATTTGTCCATGATGCGGACTTTTCGAACCTATCTTGCTGGCTACGTGACAACTAGAATCGGACTTAAGATGGCCGCCGTCCACTTAGCTGTCTATTTAGCCGTCTACGGTAAGTATTGAAATTCATCCAATGTTTGGATTCTTTTTTCATACCCTCGGGCCTCCAACGATTAATAAAAGCAAGCAGCTTGCTGTTGAGGCTCACCTCCAGGCACACGCTCCATGCAGATCTTGACAAATCCATTTTCGCTGATGGAACCGTAGTAGCGCACTATCTTGCGATGGTGCAACTGGGAGTGTAGCTTGATCTCCTCGTGCAAGGGCTGCACTTCACTCAGGTTCTCCTCCGGGATCTCTTTGACGGCAATCTTCACCTGGGTGGTCAGGTCGCGGGCCGCATACACCACCCCGTACGTGCCTTTGCCCAGGACAATGCGCCGACCCTGGTCATCCATCTCATACTCAAACTGCATCAGAGGAAAGTAAAAAGAGATGACGAGTGCTGATGATAACGAGTGAGTGATTTGCAAAATTTCAACGTCGGAACATTTGAGACAAGTAATGGGATGGGAACACCGCGTGATGCATGGGTGTGAGCCTTCCTGAAGCGAAGCACATCAAGCCTGAGCTACCTGTACTCTTATGCTTTACATTTCTTGCACTTGTAAGGGACTGCCTTCATTTGAGACCCAACGAAGGTCAAGAACTTAGATGTGAGGCTTTTATATCCGAGGTGTTGGTCCTGCCACATTAGTGCCTGGAGCAATTTTGAAGCAAAAAAAAGTCTCTTGGAGCAGATACGAAGCAGGAGAAACAAGGTTTTAGAGCAGATTTGGAGCAGACAAAACGGAACTCTTGGTGAATATCCTTATTTGTGTGCGTACTTGACATAATGCTGCAAAAGGGCAAGGCTGACACTTAGAGACCAGCCATTAATCAAGCTCTGAGCATGAAAAAGTGCCGCACCACAAAATAGGTGTTGAAGTGAAAAACTATGAGACAACAGAAGCGTGTACATTCGATACTTACGAATGATAGGCATCATTAGGTAGTTCTAAAAAGAAAACGAAAAATGCCATAAAACCAGCAGTCTAACACTTGAAGAAAAAGGCGAAGAAAACTCACTGCAAATGAGAATGTACCATTTGAAACTGCCTTCGTAGATATTGAATTCAATAATCACCACTACTCACTACGGATCAGTTCCATCGTACTCAATAATTTGTAGAGGCGTGAGCACTCAACAGCATTCTCCTTTCACTGCCAAAGACTTTGGATTGAGCGCTTCTGATATTTCACATACTCAGAAAAAGTCTTGTAAAGCGATAAAATTCGCAGAAAATGAACTGATGCCAAGCTGGAGTCATTGATCAATCCAAGTATAAAGTGGAGGGATGCTCTTCTTTAAGGCACTTTGAAGAAGCCAAGTTCGTTAGTTAGAACGTTGGCTTTAGCAACTACCCGTGTTAAACAATGTTTCTCCTCAAAATGCTATCAAGCAGCAAACACTTGGTACGAGCCCTCGTGCATCACAAACGGTTGGCCGGACCCCCTCCTTCCCCCTGGGACCGCTGTAACAGGGGTCCTAAGACTGGGTTCAGTGTTCAGCAAGTGCCGAGGACTAGTGTGACTAGACTTAATCCCAGTTTTGCCATGCAGTTCACACTTAAGTTCACCAGATGGCTCATTAGGCAGTCCACGCACAGTGAGAAATCTTCATGGCAACGCCGCTCAACGCTCGCCAGTGTGCGGTCTGCAAACAAAAGGTGGCATCGGAAGGAATCAACTGGAAACATTTGCATGCCTGGATGACTTCTTTTTGTCGATTCATAACAACACATTGTTCTCGCGGCCTTTATAACGCATGTGAACACTTGCTCGTTATTTGTGCCCAACTGCGTGGCTCAGTTCTAGTGTGCTTGCTTACCACAGCATTAAGTTGGTCTCGCGATCGAGATAAGTCGCGCAGCGAGCTCTATGATGTGTGCGAGAGCAGCTGCACTGTATCGAGTCCAACTTGCTCAACGAGCACCTTGCGGCGTAGCTTTACCATAGGCATAGAAGAATGTTGAAAAAGCAGGCTTGTGCGAATAGTGAATTTCAGGTTCAAAGCGAATTCGAAGGGAATAGTGATTTTGGTTGAATAATTCCGAATTGAATTCATATAATATATATGGCATATTATAAAGAAAAATAGGTATATTCGTCATGACCTAACCTGCAAAACACTTTTTATGAATTGAAACAACAGTTGCACAAAAGTTTTTTTTTTGTTCAAGAAAGTACAAAAAACCTTGAACAGGAGCAGAGCTTGACTGCAAGTAATTATCTGTGAAATATGTAATGTTTAAAATTCACTATACTTAGAGCATATTACTATATTTAGAGCATATAAGTCAGTATAATAAGCTTTTAAACTTAATAAATGACTTGAGTGTAGTAGTAGGTTCATTTGACCCAGAGGTGGGGCTTCGCGGTAGTGTGGATTTGTTTTAAAAAGGTGTTTTCACAGCTCAGCACCTGTTTACTACAGTGAAGACACCTTTACGAGAGTTACATGGGGATTCATATACACTTACTTGTTCATTGCGAATACTTCGAAATTTTCAATTTTTCAAATTCGAACCGAAGCAAATTCGAATACTGTACAGTTAATTGAAATATTTGAAGCATTCAAATATTCGCACAAGCCTATAGAAAACACATCTAGTAATAACAGTGATATGACATTGATTGATATGTGGGGTTTAATGTCCCAAAATCACCATATGATTATGAAAGACGCCGTAGTGGAGGGCTCCGGAAATTTCGGCCTCTGGGGGTTCCTTAATGTGCACCCAAATCTGAGCACACGGGCCTACAAGATTTCCGCCTCCATCAAAAATGCAGCCGCCGCAGTCGGGACTCGATCCCGCGACCGGCAGGTCAGCAGCAGAGTACGTTAGCTACTAAACCACCGCGGTGGGGCAGTGATATGACACTGTGTTGCGACATTCAACGCACCCGAATACATCCTGATCCGTCGTCGAGGTCTATGTCCATGACCACTCCTTCCTGGTTTTCCGTCAGGGCCAGGACGAGGTCGTAGAAGCGGTTCTTGAGTGCCGGTGTCGGAAAGAACATCTGGAAGTCATCAGAGTTTTGGTGCACGTACAGGAACAGGCACCGTTCCTCCCTTTTGTACTGGCTGCAACGAACAAGTTCTCATTTTGAGAATTGCACTATGCAGGCTACACTGAGGAAAAGTTATGCAAAATGCAGTGCCGGGCCGACCCACAAAGTATTCACCAATTCAAGAATCCGAATAGTCGTTAATGTAAGCTTAAAAATGCCATAAGAAATGCTGCAATGCTGAGGAGCTGTGCTATGTTTGAGCGCTGAAAATTCGTGTTCATTTTCTTTGTGCTTACATGTGCAAGGCTCGCGCTTATTTCAAACGTTGTAGCATTGTACATGTCATGAGGAAAGCTTGTGGCTGGTATGAAGTCTCGCACCGAGCTTAAACAGTTAAGTGAAAAAACACAAACACCAGATGCTGCCTACGATTGTACTTCCGTTCAGACATCCTCATTGCTTCCACTGCCATCATTTTACAAGCTTGCTGCAGGGGAACTTAGAAAAAACTGGATGTATTTTTTGCCATTCATCACGCCTCTGGCTTTCAGTCTTCGAGCTCTTAGTGACAGTTTTGCATTAAATTGTACCCTTGTTCCAGCAACACCATCTTTGTGCACTTGAAACCACAACCTAACTAAACCTGCTGAACTGTGCCTCAGCGAGCCAGATGTATCCCAATGCCATGTGATGGCCGTGATTGTGATCTGTGTTATGATGGCATGTTATCATTGACTAACGAATATGAGGTAGTACAGTAGCTAGCACCACTTAATAAAAGCTTGTGGAAGTTAAGCAGCATTCCGACATGGCTTTCAAGATCGAAACAATACGCCACGAAGAAGCACTGTCGGCTTAGTAGAAACCCTACAAGCAGAAACAATTCTGAGATGATCGCTTGCAAAATGAGCTACAAAATTCGTCGTTGGGCTTTCAGTTAAACCCTAAACAATAACACCCCTGCAGCAATTCAAGGCAGCCGTTTCTCTAGCAGTTCAAGATGATTTTAACTGGAGTGCAAACACATTTACTTCCACCTCGCTTCTCATTGGTGCAAGCAGCAGGAAGAGAAATCACAGATTTCACAATTTTTATGATTATGATATACAGTGTTTTATGCCACAAGGATCATTTGATGGCTAAAGAGCGACAGGTCCTAGGAGAAAAGAATGCAAACAATGATCACAGTAGGAGGCCGCGAAGAGGCCCTAAAATTCTGCACACTAAGGCGTGTAAAACATACTCTAAGTGTCAAAATCATGAAAGCGACCTTGAATGTGTCTTGTGAGGATGACTACAAGTGGTCATGATAATCAAACTATGAAGATATGTTCAGAGCACAAATGCCTCGTCGATGCCCTCGTGTCCACTATTTAACTCATAGTATGCTGCACGTTGGAGATACTCAGACATGGCTCACTCACCTAATACTGCGGATGGAAGAGGCGGTGAAGAGCCACTCGTGAATCTTGCGGCACTTTCCCTTAAGCGTGTCAAGGCAGACGTTTCTGATCTCGAGAGACTTCTCTTCGGCACCCATGTTGACTGTCACGTAGCTAGGCATCAACACTTTGGTCGGTTCCAATATCAATATCTGGAGCAGATTGGAAAAATTGATGTGCACGTGATACAGAAAGAAGCACAATACACTCAAACCTTGGCATAACAAAATCCGACCTGCCACGATAAAACTTTACTACATCTGAAAATTCGTTAAAAATCTATCTTTCTAACACTGTATCCATTACACAACCGTTTTTCATAAATTTGGTTATATCCAAAAGTTTGTTATATCTCTGTTATATCAAGGTGTCATTGTACTACCTATGCCTTCGAGGCAACTAATGCAATGCATGCCAAACAACTTACAGGAAAACGTATGGTGTTCTCCAAGTCTGCTGAGTAAGTGGCAACAAAGAAATCCACCCAGAAGTCAAACACCTGCAAATGTTAAACAAAAAGCACATAGGTGAACTGAGAAATCTAGCTCAAAACTAAACAAAGCCGTGATTAGCAGAACGCTAGTGGCACGGGCAGCAATGGCACCCTTTAACACACCAGGAATCAAACATTGAAGATTAAACACAACAATCTTGAGAAAGATGTTCATTGCAACTTGATACAGGAAGACAGCTGGTGTTCAGAATGCTCCATGCAATAATAACACATAGTAAAACTCCTGTAATCATTAAAACTAAACTCCTGAAGCAGCGAGAATGATTGTACTCAGCGACAACATTTCTTGACAGCACTGCGGAAGCTACAGAACCAAATTGCAATAATGGTACCGCACCAAGAAATACTGCACAAGTTTACTGATAACTTTCTCATTTGCCTTGCTAAAATAAATGCTGCTTCATTTATTATGGGATTCAAACAGTGGAGGGAAGTTGTAGTAAAATACAATTAATGTTCAATTTGCAGGAATGCCTCCTTTTTCTTTGCATTTTTTAGACAGCACCACTTTTTCATCACACAGGTGTGTCGAAGTAAACATGGCCTCTACGACATAGCGGTTTAGTGTACGGCCACAAATGCACTGTTTATTTCTCCAAGAAAAACTTTTAATATGATATTAAATAACACAACCTTGTAATACGATACTAAAATATACAATGAACCGTTGAAATGTCTCTCCCACTCACATTTCTGTAGAGATAATTTCTTAAATGCAGTAAAAATGTGAATGAAACCTAAATCAGCCGCAAGCTGCCGTACTACTAGTGTAGTAACACAAATGTGTGTAAGCCCTGCCTCCATAGCCTTCGCTGTAATGTCAAAAGAAGTTGTCGCCAAGTATTGTGCATCCACTTCTCTTATCGTGGTTGCCTGCAAATGCTGTGAATATTGGTAAAGCTAGGCATGGCCTCCAATATCGCATCGGCGCAGCATCAGTCTTGGAAACTACAGGACAGAAAAACCAAGTAGCAAGGTTGAGTGGACTACAATCGTGAGTGTTGTTCCGCAGCAGAACAGGCTTGAGCAGCAGCGGAAATCGATGCGCTTGGTTGCGAGTCATGTACTGCTTGTTTACAGCTGGTATTTTTTAGTACTTGCGTCACTTTCACCGCATCCCCATTTTGCTGGTTCTGAGGTAACATGAAACGCCTGGTGTTACCACGGGAAACGGCACGAGCAGTTAAAAATTCGGTTCGTGGCTGGATAGGCTGAACTGGTACTGCCATTTAGCAGTGCCCAGTTGAACCAAGCTAGCAATATCAGGGCCTCTGAGATTGCAAAATATTGTTCAATGGCCATTGTTGCTACTGCAGCTCCCGCTACTCTCACTTTGCTGCTACTGGTTTCAGTGGCCCCGTAGTAAAGGCGGGCAACTTTGGGCGCAGAAACAGTGACGTATAAGAGCCCACTTTCTCGCGCGGTTGTTTGAAGTGCGCTAACATGATGCGATACATTAAAACGTAACTTTACTTCAAAATAAACACTTCCTTGGCACAAAACTAGCACTGTAAGGTGTCTGGAATGCTAGTTCAACAATCAACGTCGACCTATGCTTGCCTTCAGTGTGCCTTTTAAGCACAATAGAGTAGCCTCTTGTTGAACGGAATGTGAACGGACCAGGAATATATGTACCACTTAACAGAAGTTTCGTTAGTTACTAAGAAATGAACAGGGGTGCGAAATACAAGTACTAAATAAATCATACCAGAGACAGTTGTTCCATTTGAGCATCGATTCAGTTGATTTTAGTTTACAGAGAGCATACTGTATTATGAATATAACAAAATAGTGGCTGTAAGATAGTATGCAACCTTAGCTCCTTTTCCAAGTACATTATAGTGAAGAAGCATAAATGAGCACCATGTAATGCCACGTAAAGGCTTTGGAACAGCAGCAAGAGCTGAGGAACAAACCTGCTCTTCCGCACTTCTCTCGACGTCCTCGGGTCTTTTCCGGAAATGGCTGATGAGCTTTATGTTGTTGAATGTTGACTTCAAGAACCTGAAAACAAGACCTACCTTTATTAGTTTGCATTTTTGCATTCTTGCAGCCTAGTCTGTGCTGCAGTGAGCACAAATTTTTGTGCACCTCGCATGATGAAGCCTAGTAAGAACTGTTCCGTGTCCATGCATGCACTATCTAAGTCATCCTTATGTTCTCTCTTTCCAGTTGTGCCTGGTCATCTTGGAATGGATTAGGATTCTCAGTAAGGATGGTCGAAAATTCGAATTGTCGAATAGCTTTTTAATAAGTGGTTGCTATTTGATTAGATTTGCACTAGAATTTTACTATATGATCTATTTGATCTCCCTAGGAAGCACAAAACTTTTCGAAGATCGGGCTGTTAGCAAAAATGGATTCTTTTTATTATATAAAGCAGCGCAAATGGCAGAACAAGAACTAGAGACGACGATACTGGGAGTCCACTTGTTGCCCGTCATTTGCGCTGGTTTAACTGGAAGTGTACCAACTAGCCCAGCTGTCAACTTTGCTCATGCATTTCTATTCTGTTCAAGCAGGCGAATTGCCATAAGTACAGCCGCAGCCACATCTGCGTAGAGTGGCCAGCAGCCGGTTTTCGCTCTGCGGAGCGACCCCTTGAGGCAGTTTCACGCTCTGATGTGTTGTGTCAGGAGCATGCGTCACCTAGTAGTTAGGCTGGCCGCGGCAGAGCCCTAAACTGCCTTAATGTGCTGCCCCGCAGGACAAAAACCAGCTGCTTGAGCGCTCTACACAGACGTGGCCAAGGCTGTACATCTGAAATAGTTTTAGTGCCCCCCAGCACACTTATCAGGCATTTCAGTGTACAACCAGGCTGTCGTAAATACATTCGATACCTTACGCAAGCACTGCTTAACTACATAAATTTGTGTTTCGTGATGAGCTCTGCTGATACCAGCAAAGCGTGCAATAGATTACCCTCTCTGAGGGAATGTTTGGATCGATGACTGTGGCAGACGAGTGGATGAATCGTCCAGCTTTCCATCGATGCACGTGCGCATAGCTGATTGCCGAATTTCTGGCGATACGCAGCGTTACTAAGCAAACCCCATCATTGCATGCCAAGGTGCTTGCAGTACCGTATGCACGCATTTGCCAGGAAAGTGTTCGTGATGCCCACACAGCTCCTAACTTACACGGGCGCAGCGATGGCAAGCTACTTACATTCATGAAGGTGGCACATCTGTGCAGCACACCAAGCGGTATCGCACTCGGCATGAACGGCGGTGCGATGTGTTTGTGATGTGCGCACACCACTAGCAGCGCTAAAACACATGCACTACTGAGCACTTTGCTGGAGATACTTGTTAAAAGGGTAGTCGGTTATTCAGCCACACTAGCACGTTTGCTGCCTGCCGATATCTCGCCACCGTGCATTTCTAGTGCTTATATATAAAGACACCACAGTGACAGTTATGATGGCCCTCTCATAATTTTACTATACCACATCACGCACTGGACTTGCGGCAAAGCTGCCTTTCGGGCTCTGCTACACCCACAAACTGAATTTGACTCGCGAAAGCATAGTAAGTTTAAACATGCACAGCAGTGGTGGCAGCCTTAATTAATGCCGTACTGGACCAGAAAGTCCAAAAAGTTGGTCTAAGATTTTTAGCATCAGAATTTTCAGATGATTTTATACAGTTACGTTTATGGGGTCAATCAGGTCGACTGGACTCACAGGGAGCATGCCTGTAGTTAGGAAAGTATGATTAGCAAGGGGAAACAAAACCAAACAAGATGACAAGGTGCACGCAAGGGAGGTGGACATGAAGCGCGTGAGCTTCGGAACACAGATGGGTGAATTGAAAAGCACAGGAGGTTTGTACTGAGGAGACCAAAAGGACTGACATGGTATCACCAGACCAGCTTTCCAGGAATGAGCTTGGCGGTTTCGTACAGCGAATGAATGTTCCAGTCTGGGCCATGTGGACTGTAAAGTATGCGGCTCTTGCGATAGCAATTATATGAACACTGTCATCAGAATTTCGTGGTCGCCGCTGATCTGTACAAAGTCCAAGCGATGTTATCGGACAATAACATCGCTTACCCATCATCTGCTTTACGTGCGAGTAAAATCGCGCTAGTTAGGGACAAACGCGGCTGAAGCAGAGATGAAACGACCCGGCAGTCACCGTCGCGCAAAGGGCACATGCGATAACATCGCTTCGCGTGTGAGGCCTATCAGGAGTGTCGTCGCTTGCTTACGAGTTATTTCACTTGGACGCATTAGAAAAGAAACCAGGCACTCTGTTCAACAACCCTTGTGAATGAGTAAAAAAAAAAACAGCACAAAAAGTTGAAGGGAAAAGGTAAGGATATGGGGGAGGAGCGCTTGATAAAGGTGATGGGGGTAAAAGAGACAGTGAAAGGAAAAAACAGACGAATTAAAAAAGAAAAAAAGTAAAGAAAAAGTTCTGACTTGCAAAAAGGAGAAGCGCTGGTTAATCCTGGCAAGCAGCTTAAAAAAGCCCTGCCATTAGGTTCGATGAATCCTTGCGGAAGCACGGTTCAGCTTAGCTCGCTGAGGGGGCGGGGAAAGGGGACGCATAAAGGGGACGCATAAAGGAAAGGTACAGAAAGTGTGCGGTGAGGTGTGTACATAAGCATACGCAGTTCCCGTTCCGGGTACAGGTGGGGGAGAGTAAAGGTCCATCGCCGCGTCGCCCCCTCCCTTTCCGCCCAAATCGCCGTGCCCCTCCTTCCTTATTATGTAAATTTGAAGGGTTGACTAAGCGCTCCAAAGGTTAACCCAAAGGTTAACGTTGGCATGCCTAAGGGCGTGGGTGCGTCCGTACGATGAAACAGCACCAAAAAGGGCCGCGCATTCCTCCGTGCGTGCACCCGTTTGCAAATGCGTGCTGTGGGGGTGCTGACACCCCCCTGTAAAGTTGTCTGCGCCGCGTGGCGCACGTGTCTCGCCCCAAGGCTTTATTTCGGTGGTGACCACCGCCAGGCGATAGATGGCGTTGTGCTCGCTTTGAGTACCACTGTTGGTAGAGTGGTAGCGCCGGCGGTGGCCCCTGGCAGAAGGCAGGCCTTGGTGGTGGGCGAGCGTTGAGCGAGTCTCTTCTGCGCGTGGCGGCTGCCGCGAACGGTTGTCTGTAGCGTGGGCCCCCTGGTGCTCGGCACCGCGGGCTTCGCGCCGAAGTCCCACGTGGTAAGTCAAGCGTTGGCGACGCCGCCTTGGGTATGTGTTAGTGTTTGTGTGTGTTAGTGTGTGTTTATCATGTTATTGTGTGTTTAGTGTGTCACTGCGTTATGTTGTTTGTATGGTAGCATGTTAGTTAAAATTGATGTAACATTCGGCGGATCATATCGTCGTCTAAATTAGTTAATAAATGTATGTATGTTGTGTGCTTTGTACCGACCGCGTCTGCTGTGTCCGTTCACTCCAAGAGTGTGGCGTGGCGAGGCGCTCGTTCGCCTCGCCGAGACCCCACAGTGCTCACCCAGGCACACATGCAAGCGCTCCTGCCAGAAGTGCTGGCTCCCTCCTTTTTTTTTTCTCTTTCACATGCGCTGCGGCACCGGCAATGCAAAATACGCAGCCCGCATGGTAAATGCGAACTACGTCCCAGTCGGCATCCTTGGAAAACACCAGCGTGAAATGAGTACGAGGTGGGTTCTTTTTTGTACGCTATAATCTCCTCTTGCGTGTCATATCAAACGTAAACATTGGGCAGTTGTCTGTCTGGCACAAAAACCAGTACCGTGACGGGACGGGGCGTTTGACAGCTGCGTGAATGGCCGACTGCTCACTTCCTACATCGGGAAACCCAGAATTTCCAAAAAAGCATGCGGCACAGAAACAACCTCCGTCAGTTGAACAGCGAACGGAGTGCAGTGGCACAGCACTGCGAGCAGTCTGACCGCCATCACTTCCTGGAATGCTGGCACATTCAACAGCCAGCTAGAGCATCAACCCTACCATGGGGTAACTGCCCTCCCTCTATTATAATGAAGTTTTCTCTTTTTTTTTTTCGTTAACGTGCGTGACCTTCAAAAACTGCACAGCCATGCCCGATTTTGCTGCTCCTACTTGATAGGCCGCATGTTCTGACTGACGAAACTGACAGGACGCAGAAAAAATTTTCGTTGTAGTGGAATCGAAAAAACATAGCTGATCTGAGCTAGCAAAACAATGAACGTTTATTCTCAAAATCCAAAAAGTGTCCGCTGCTTCATTTTCTTTCCCACCAGCGTCACGACGCGATTCTCACCCGTGCATAGCGAGGCCATGGTGAAAACCACGCTGAAACAAAGCTTGCAACCCCTTTCGTGAACAAACCAAGCAGTTGCATTAACACGTTAACACCAGCAGCTGTCCGCCATCAAAGTGTATCCGACAACGCTGAGATGGAGGCAGGGTATCGTGTAGCGGTGACTTTTGCCATAATCTATGCCATTCTTATCACCAATCACTTGCGGCTAGCTGATTTTGTAGATAATGCGGACGAACAGCCGCTCTGATCAGGTACCGTACTGGTCAAGCTCGAATAAAATAAGCATTGAAATCAGAAAAGGCATTGTTTCGTGTTTGCACCCAGCAGCTGCATGAAGAAAACTGAGCGACTGAGCTTCAGCTTTGGATCGTCTGCGGTTCAAAAGCAAGCTAGTGGCAAAAGCAGGGCAGTCTCACTGCCATCGCTGTCGTGCAATAGAGGTGCCCATTCTTGCTGAACAGCAATAGTTTCTGGTGGTGCCGATGCGTGTTTTTGACTTCGTCGATGCATTTTGAGGTTCTGAAAATGCATCAAAATGCTAAAGATTGTGTTTACTCTATAGTAATAAAAATGCATCAAAATGCTAAAGATTGTGTTTACTCTAAAGTAATAATTATATGAGTCCGGAATTGCATTGTGAAATTTTGTTGAAGGGGGACGGCAGAAGAAAAAGTGTTCATTGTGGTGACAATATTTATGCATTGACTCCTATGGACTGCTGATGGGAAACGGTAAATTTTTCCGTTGAAGCAGGAATTTCGTTGAAGCGGCATTCATTGTAGCGGGGTTCGACTGTAATAATTTTGAAAGTTTAACGCTCCAAACTACCATATGATTATGAAGATAGCGTAGTGGAGGGCTCCGGAAATTTAGGCCACCTGGAGTTCTTTAGCCTGCACCTAAATCTAAACACACGAGCCTCAAGCATTTTCGCCTCCATTAAAAATGATGGGATTCGATCCTGCGACTTGTGGGCCAGCAGCCAAGTGCCTTAGCCGGTAGACCACCGTGGCGGGTTTGCAGTGGCCACTTGCAACACATGTGCACACACAGGCACACTACCGTCCATGACGCCACACGACCCCCCCCCACCCCCCCCCGCCCCATAAAAAAACAAGGGGGAGAGCGTGGTGCCATCGTTGGTAAGTGGCCGCAACTAAAGGCAGCACTGCTACGATGGGATAGCGCCGCACGCATCTTTCTACCGGAGGCGTTGTCCTAATATTAGCTGCAGCATTCCTGAACAAGAGGCGCGCTCTGCACGACTCGACGCACCATTCGGGTATCTTCAGCCTGCTATAAGAGACATGCTCTGCACAGTGTGACGCACCATTCAGGTGGCTGCAGCTTGAACATGCATTCGGCCGCCTGGATGGCTTTGGTGTAGTTCTCAGCCAGGAAGCTAATCTCGAAGAAGGTGGCCACGTCCCAGTAGTCCAACAAGTTGTCCAGCGAGCCCTTCAGCCCGATGAGGTTGTTGAGCCGCAGGCTAATATGTTGCAGCTCTGTCGACTCCGACAGCTCATGTCCGTCGATGACTAGCAGCGTGGCCAGGTTCACGCCGGCATACTCGTTGGGTTGGACCTCGAATCCTCTGCGATACCTGCGATGAATGCTGCATTTACTCGATTGCAAGGCGCCTACAACTGTGACTCAAGGGGCGACTTTTCACTGTGTCCAAAAAGTAGAAAATAAAAAAAAATAATAATGTGTGCATATTTCCCTTTTCTAGGCAATTAAAATTTCGTCATTCGACTGTAATGGAAAGGTCGACTTCAAGCTGCCCTAACCTAGAAAAAGAAAAACTCTTGTTACATGTGGGTTCATACGGTAGGTTCCGATATGGTGCACTAGCTGAAAAATATAGAGGCACTATGCTGACAGTGTGGTTGTGCAGGCAAGCCTCACTCTTCAAATACCAGCAGTTTCTCTCGCTGATGCCGTGCAAGAAATAATAAAAAGAAGCAAAAAAGTGGCCGAAGATTTCAGCGACGTCACTGGCTGCCGCGGGCGACCAGGCCCAGACGTCGTGGGACGCTCTCCTCGACTCTGACATTGTGCCTGACTGCGACACTTCCAGCATGTAGATCGGTGCTGATTCTGACACTGTCACAACTGAAGAGTTGTCAGATGCGAAAATGGTGCCTACAATGACGAGCGTGTCTGACGACAGTGAGGAATGTATCCACACCCCGAAGGCTAATGTTGGCGAACCCGACGCCCGCGCAAGCGCTATATGCGACAGACCTGTCGCTTCTTTGGTGCTTACGATAATGGCGAGGACGGACTCGAAATAGTTGCTGCAGCTGATAAAGCAGTCATCCGCAGGAGGAAGAGTCGGCAACATACAATAATATTAAGGACTATTTTTCTTTGAAGTGATCTGCAAGACGGTGTGCTGAATTAGTGGAAATAAAGTGCATTGTTCTTTGTTATATTGCTATTTTTAGCCATCCGACGGCTGTTTTTCTCTGCGTGGCGGGCTGCTGTGATATTCGTTGGTGTGTACATTCTCTCTTGCTGGCTACTTGTCGGTAAAAATGAATATGGGCTAAAATGAACTAATAATTATAACAAAGTAATTACAACCTTCAACTTCATTATAATGAGATTTGACTGTAAACATTTCTTGCTGGGTTAATGAAGCCCGTTTGAATGACTTTTGAGTGTAACGCAAGATGTTGAATCGACTATGTGCACATGTGGAACCCTATTACTATTTTGAATAAAGAAAAAAATTTTTCTGCATGAAGGAAAGTTTTCATTTGAGATAGTTTGTACGTCACTATAATGTAACGAAACAAGAGGACAGGACAGGTGGTGCGCAATTGTTTTGTTACTCATTTATGCATTTTGCTCAGTGCAACTACAT
The DNA here is from genome assembly GCF_043290135.1 of Rhipicephalus microplus. Classification (NCBI taxonomy): domain Eukaryota; kingdom Metazoa; phylum Arthropoda; class Arachnida; order Ixodida; family Ixodidae; genus Rhipicephalus; species Rhipicephalus microplus. The sequence goes on along the minus strand of NC_134704.1, from coordinate 102,579,977 downwards.
CAGAATTGCTGCATGAAAAGTTAGAAAGTTAAAAGGACACTACAGAGGAAACCGATTTGTCTGTTATGAATACACACACACAATTCCAAAATCACCACACTCGCCAGTAGAAGATGCTTGGTAGTGTGAAAACACGTAAAAATAAAATGTGGGTGGCGACGCCACCTTGAAACTCCTGCATCAAATTCCGTGACGTCACAAATTTTGACAGTATTTCGTAAGGTCTACGTAGGTGCTCATGGGTAAAAATAAAAAACGTGATCTGCTGCAGGCCTAGAGACATAACGTACCAAGTTCCATGAAATTTCGTTGAGCCAACTTAAGCGAAATACGACAAATACACTTTGAAATTTCTGACCTCACACGTGTAAATCCTGGCGCGAAATTTAAAAATGAACCTTTGTCGCCGATTTTCTCCTCCAATAATGAACTTTGGAGTCCTCAGGGAACACTTTATTTATCTGAGTCCATTCATTATTTCCCTTCAGCATTTTTTTAAAGCCCACTACCCTAAACCACAAGAACAAATTAAGGCTAATTCACAAGAACATATAAACATTAAGACATGCTCATCATTTCTACTGAAGACAAAACACGCTGCTGCCATATTTATATCAGGCAATTCTAGCAAATTTAGCAAGGACGTGAATAATCTAAGCCACCAAGAATCAAAACAACGCAACCCCACCTGAACAACGGCAGTATGGCGGACCGATATACAAAACAAAATGAGGAAGGTCCACCTAGCAATGATGACAGCTTTAAAAAACTGAAAATTGGTTTTGTTATGAAGCTATTCCAGGTACACTCATACTAATATAAAAATTCAGATATAATGAATTATCGGCTAGACCAAAGTTAGTGGCTGATAGCTTTACTATAAACGCAGTTACAAATGATCGTTTATAATGCATTTTTGCATACAACGAAGTACAGTTGAGCCCACATATAACGGCCCCACTTAAAACGAACTTTCGCTTAAAGCGAACAATATCCGGCTGACCGTCAAAATATACATTAATTCAATGGCATAAAATCGCACTTACAACGAACGTCCCCGAGTGCCGCTGATCGGTTACTGTGAACGGAGTCAGCGGTCTGCCGACTTCCCGGAAAACCAATTTTGACCACCGTTCAGGCATCGGCGAGGTGCCCATACATTCTTATTGTTAAACGCCGAGCCGACCCTGCCTCCGCGCCCCTCTAGTTGCCACTCTCCCCGACCACTTTTGTTATGCACCCCTCCGTCCTTTTACCCCCCCCCCCCCCCTGCTACTCTGAGCATTCCGCATCGCCAGATGACGCCTGTGTTTTCACACTGCCACCGATCTTTCGAAGACCGGTCGGCCACGTACCATTTTTGATCCCTGGTACTGTCGTTCGCGTCACCGGCCTGGAGAGACCAGACCACTTGCCAACATTGTCGGCCACCGACTGTATCCGATAGTCTGCGTCTAGTCTATGCGCGTACGCTACCCCACTGACTCTGATAATTTGCGATTCGTTTCGTGTTTAGGACTTGTTCTTCCTCACTTCGCACTCGGCTCAGCATGCCTTCCGCGCGCGTGGGGAAGCGTGAAAACGGCTGTTAATTTGCGCGGAACGAATCGCGGAATATCGAAGTTCGTGAGGCCACGCAAACCCCCCGGCGCAACAAAAGGATTTTTTGATCACGGCCGCCGATTCTTTGAACGCCGCCGTGCGCACCGGACGAGGCGGCCATGCTTTGACTTCTGCGCACGCTGGCACTCTTTCCAAGTTTTTCTACGTGCGAGTTTCGCGGACCTTTCAAGCAAGCTACCCAACCTGCTTCCTTCCCGTGTGTTTTGGTTTTCAAGGTCGCCCTCCCGTCGCATACTCCCCTCTCTTTATCGCACAGAGGAAGGAATCTTTCATTCCTCAGTGCTTTATCGCAACTCCTTGCCCTTCTCTTGCAAGTCTGCTCTCCTCTCTTGATCACAACCCCTTCGCCCGTCTCCACCGCTCCGCGACACCCATTATGCTGGCTCGACTTAGTTTAGTTTTCCGACTGTAAACGTGCCCAGAGCTCTTCCACACATGTGCGCGTCTTGCTCGCTCTTGGTGTGCGTGTGTGGTCATGATGGACGACGGGACGACTAGCACGCTTTTTCGTGCTACTCAACAAAACGTCGAAAGTGTGACCTCTTCGCTTGACCGTAATCTGCGTGTTAGGTGCCGTGTTGCGGAGCGCTTGCTCATAGCTGTTGACCACCTGGCAGCCAACTTGCCGCTTCGGGCGTCCCGGTATTCAGCTGTGGAGATTCTAGCACGCTTTTTCGTGCTACTCAACAAAACGTCGAAAGTGTGACCTCTTCGCTTGAGCGTAATCCGCGTGTTAGGTGACGCGTTGCGGAGCGCTTGCTCATAGCTGTTGACCACCTGGCAGCCAACTTGCCGCTTCGGGCGTCCCGGTATTCCGCTGTGGAGATGGTGAATATTTCGTGGGCGGCGGTAATGGCTACATGCGCGCGAAACTATTTTAGCGAGGCCGACTTCGTCGATCGTCGGGCCCGATGCCGAGCCTGAAGCTTCCGAACAGGACCATTGCGGCGGCGATTTGTGGCAGCGTGCCGTCGACTTCGACCTGGGAGAGCGGGTGGGACATCTGTTGCGATGATTTAATTACGGCCGATGATGATGCCGACACTGCGAAACCGTGCACGGATTGGGGCATTGGGAATGAAGTACATGACGAGAGCGATTTGGAGGAATCGAATTGCAAGAACGACGAAGCTTTGGAGCCAGCGCCTCATGCAGCTTATGCCACAGGCCTCGGCAAACGAGCAGCCTGCCGTTTTAAATGAACTCGAGACCGCCCTTATCATTTCTGCTCTTCGAAACACGTGCATCACAGACTTTTGGGGGCAAAAAAAGTTTGTGTTTTCACTCGCAACTTTTTTTAAAAGCTGTGTTTCATTTGCTACGAACTTCGGAATACAGCGAACGGATGCCGCGTCACGTTCAGGTTCGTTATAAGCGGGCTCGACTGTATTTTCGTGGCAGGTGTGAATTTGTAAACAGGGGCAGGTGCAGTTGACATACTGAGGATGTCGTAGCGAAGTCACCACGTGTAGGCTCCACCCCAGCCGAAAGCTTGCCCCCATGCTCGGCAACCACGTGAAAACTCGTGCCGCAGGTGCAAAGTGGCCTCCACGCACAGGGCGTCGGGGAGCTTCACACGCAAGCTTTGAGCTGGGCCAAGCCTACGCGCTGTGACACCCCTACAAGCGCCTCAATTTCTTGACGGCTCCAAACTTCGTTTATTAACATGGAATAGGTCTACAGAGTTACATGAAAGCGCCAAAGCGCAAAAGGAGCAGTAGAAAATGCAAAAAGGTGAAGCAGACTGGGAGAACGTTATATGATTATTCATCTCGTCTGCCCAAGACCCTTTGTCTGCCTTTAACACTTCAGTAGCATCTTTGATGATCACTTAAATTCCAGCAATCAGCTAAGTGGTGCTGGTGTCTCCCACGTAATCTAGCAGTGAGAGAGAGAGAGAGAAAGCAACAAATTGGACTCCACAAAACGGCGTTGCAGTGCAAATCAGGCATCTTGGATTTGCTTCAGTTTCGTCAGACTTTTGTGAATGCGCGTGACCCACCAGTGAATGGCATTTTTCAGGCTCTCCTGGTCCGCGTAGTCCGACTCGACAAACTTGTCCTTGTAGATGCGCCCGCATAAGCACAGGATGTCCGGCACGTGATTTTCCTTCTTTTGCAGTGCAGACTTAATCACCTCCAAGGCAAGCTCGCGATCACCAGGCCGGTTACGCCTGGAAGAAGGCACACAAAGTAGACCCTTAGTAAACTGAAGTCTCTTAAATGGCACACTACAATTTAAATGGAGCAACTGGCTTTAGTACAATTGATTTTGTACTTGTGTTTTGCAAACCCTTGTTTAGCTCTCAGTAAATTGAAGGGTTTTTGAATATAGTTTCCTAATCTAGCCAGGTTTCGTTATGTTGCAGTTTAATACTGTACTCTCAACACATAACTCATCGTGGAAGTGAATTAGCTAATTAATAATTAGCAATTATAAATTTCCTGGGGATACTAGATTGTGTATAGTACAGCGCAAGAAATACTTTAGGTTAACGAACTATCTTAAAGCAAAGAAATTTTTCTGCAAGACAGAACGACTGCTTATACATACCTATTTAATGCAAATGCGTATGCGTGCTGGATGGCTGCTGATGACAAGAACTTCAAGTTTGGCACTGCCTTTAGGTCATCCACCAGCTTTACCATCGCATCGTAGTCCTAGAACAAGGAATGAAAAAAAAAATAATTATAAGTCAGGCACTGAGTTGGCCAGAACCCTTGCTTTTCTACATTCGTCAAAAAAGTCGCAGTTCCTTTGCAAAAGCGTAGCCATGAATGTGAGAGCAACAAACTGAAATGCCAGGCGAAGCACAGCAAGCAGCTTGAAACTTGCAGCGCACTGCTCAAGCACAAAAGACACACGAACAGAACACACACAGGACGAGCGCAAACTAATGTTGCAGCTGTTATTTAGCTGTGTTTGAGCAGCACAGTATGTGACATGACCATACTGTTCCATTCTAGAGATACAGACAGATGCACACCATCTTATATGGACATGCGAAGTGTTACAACTGAAATGCTCCTGCCACCTTTCGCAAGTCAACCTTTGCAACAGTGATGCAACAAGCTATGACCACTGGACTCATGGAAACAGATTCCACAAAGAATTGCTTCACTTCATGCACAACATTAGGCTATTGATTCACATGTATTACCCACATACAAACAAAATATTACACAGTTCTGAGTCACAATGTTAAAAAAAAAAATAGCAGCGCTCTTTCTGCGATGTAACCACTACATAGAGAGAAGTGACCTTTGTGTGCTCTGTAGCTTTCAGCACAAACTTTGCATGGAAAGCATAAGGCAAGTCCACTTCTCACATCATGAGACAAGCATGCACATATGAGTGACCACGCACTGTTGGGCAAAGTACAGGTGGGAGGAGCATGCGCATCGCAACGAACAAGGTGACAACCTTCAAAGCGCGTACTTCACGCCATCTCGCCGGCGATGCAGAGAACACGCTAAAATACCTACAAGCTGTGCGTCTCGACACCGGGAAACGGTGTACATAAATAGCTTGCTGTCAGCATGCTGAAGGGCGTATGCTTCGTGGTCGAGCTGTCTAATGCCGCACACTGTGGAGTGAGGGGCCGAAGGTTCATATCCCCCAACACACACCTCGTAAAGTATTTTTCTGAAGCATTTGTCTCTTTGGTGTTCATGCATTCACATATGCATAAGCGGAACATGACGGACACGGCGACGTTAATGACAAAAACCAGCTGAGAGTTCATATAACTGCTTTCACAATAAAATTACAGGGTAGCACAACATGATCGGCACAACTCACTGCTGAACAACTTATGACAGAGTATAGATACAAGACACGGAAAGCTAACACTACAAGGAAAAGAAATGTCACCAAGCAATGAATGCCTCTAAAACAAAGATTTAGACAAGGGTACTTGTATTACATCTGAGCTTACTCGTTAAAAGATTGGCTGCAGAGAATACCATATTTATTCGAATGTTAAGAGAGTTTTGCCAGATTTTTGCTACCTAATGTCGACCGAATTTCCATTTTTTCCTGAGCGCAGTGAAAAGTCACTCCTCCCGTTACAATCAAGTAAATACGGTATCCCTGCTTGATAACTTCTCACGCCTACTGCAATCCTCTATTGTTCCCGGAGCTTCCCTATCATTTCAATTTGTGTTGTTTGTAAGAGGAATATCTAACTTCACCAGTTAAACTTAATTTTAAAAGAGCTTTCATTCCGTTAGTAGTGTAAAGCTAATACACTCATACCTCATTATAACGAAATCGTATCTTACATGAAAATAGGTTCGATATATCTGAAGATTGGTTATAAGAGTATATTCATAACATTATATATATTGCAAGACTATTCTAAATTTACTTCGTTATAACCAATATTTCGTTGTCAGAAACATTTATTTCAAATCAAACAAAGGAGTGAAAATTATGTAGTGGTTTGAGTGCGAATACAATGTTAGTTCTGCAAGTCTATCTTTCACTAGTCTCCTGAGGTCAAGCGAAATCAGAAACGAACCTGAATGTCTCTCAAGGAAAGGAGCATGCTCAGCACAACATCCCCGGATATGATGTGAGGGTCGTCCAGCCGCTTCCTGAAGCTTCGTACCACCTGTCAGAAGGGGTGAGAAGGTGAGAAACAGAGCAGCCTGTGCAACCGTGTCACTTCCATATACAAGACTGATTAGGTGAACAGACACTCCCAACCCGCAACTTATATTCCATTCATCTCCTCTTCCCACAATCTGAGTTTTCCACACCATCTTCTGCACCAAGTAGCACTTACGTAAATCAGTCATGTTCGTTGGAGTTAGATTAGCTCTGTTTCAGCCTATGCCAGTTTATCAAACATTCCTTCTAGGCGCCTAATAAAAGGACACTAAAGAAAAATAACAATGTACGTCAAACTGAAAGACCAATGTTTGGGAACGTCTAAAACGTAATTATTTATCAGTAACATTGCTCTACTTATCAGGAAATTAAGGTAAATGTACGACACCATACACATCACGCGTGGGACAGTTTGAAATGATCCAAATGACATCAGAAGTCCCAAATACAATTACCCACTAGTAATCAAACCATTTGCAATAAAAAAAAAACCTTCTGTGCATTACTACATATAATAAGATGCTGCCTGCCCATTTATGATTGATTCATGGAAAAAGGAACCGCTTACTTCTGGTGCAAACGCCTTGCAGCAGCATAATAATGATGAGCTCCCTTTTTAATGATTTTTTCCCCCTAAAAAAAAAAAAAACGCAAGGCAAATAAAATCTGTCTATGACTGCACAAAGCGTTACAAGATGTCAATACCATCGTCCAGTAACCATGCATTCCTGCAATCCTTGACGTATGTTGGTGACCACACAGTTAAGACGGGCAACATTGGGCAAGGCAAGGCTACATCAACAGGCAAGTTTTCAGGCAAGTGATTTCAAGTGTGCTAATGCCATGCGGACCCCTGAAATAAGATTTTCATTTCAAAGTATGCATTTCCTAGGCATGAAAGTAGCACTACAAGGTTTCTGGACCACTATTTCAGCAATTAATGCTGACTTAACCCATTGAAGCTCAAAAATTATTCCTACTGGTCTGAAACTATTTCGCCAGTTTCTGACACAGCGAAGAAAAACACAAAGAGTGGAAGAAAAACTCGGAGGATATTAATTTTTCGCGCACTCTGCAGGCAACCCCTTTAGTGCTATTTGGGCAGTGTATGATACCGTTCAAAGCATTCTCCTGGGTGCAGGCCAGGGTTGTTACTGCAGGTTTTGCAGAAAAACAGTTTCCCTCCTGCCTCCTTTTGTTTGTCGATTGCTACCAATGGCGCAGTCCTTGCTGCTTCAACCTGGCAGCTTAAAGATGAGATGGCTCCTTCCATCTAGCACTTCTTCCTGCTCTTTCTTTGCAGACAAGGCCCACTTTCAGCTTCCAGCCCTCATGTCGCCTACAAGCTGTTGGATGAGGTTGCGGCAGTACTGCAGGTGTCACTGTTTGTTCTGCTCATGATTCTGCAGTCATGTGCACTTTTAAATCAAGCTATTAACTATAAAAACTTTCTGAAGATAAAAAAAAAAGCTTTTTCCACCTTAACATCGTCTCGCGACAAAATGTGCAGCACGCACAGTAATGATTTGCATGGTCAACTGCACCCACCATATTTTATGTGTAGTCTCCACTGCCATCACCATCGTCTTCGTTACTTGCTTCAGTCGAATCACTGTCATCACTGTCTAGTGGAGGCACGCTATTCTCTTCCTCGCTAAAGTGATACCTGCCTTCACTAAACACTGTAAAATGTACGCGGTGAAAACGCGACCAGGCTTCTCAGCGAACAGCGTGCGAAGGGGTATGTTCTAGGCTTCGTGCTGAACATAGTGCTGCACCCCAGTGAGAAAAAAGTAAACCTCAACAAACGAAGCTTACTAATTTCTCAAGAGATGGCGCTTCATGTATTTAAAGGAATCAACGCAACTTCCAGTGAGAAAACCGCGTAATTTAAACCACGAACACCTTTGTTGGGCGGTGTTGGACAGTGGATCACTTCGGCCGTGCTAACTTGTCGAGCGCTGCCCGACAACGAACCGCAAAGGATAATATTGTTACGCCTGAAGTAGGGGTACGGGGGTTTATTGAACGGAAGCTGGGATGGCGAGGCCGCACCGGATAAAACTGGCGAGAGATCTTCTTCTTCCCAAGTCCACACTTCTATTCCCTCTTATCAATCCGGCACATACACGTCGTAATATTTCCCCCTTCGCAGACGAAGCGCACCGCGCGTTTCATGCATCGTCCCGCAGTCTAAAAGCTTTGAGGCGAGCCACATGGGTAACCTCGGTCTTGGTTGATCGTCTCCCACTAGCTGTCAGTCGTGCTATTTTATAATCTACTGCACTGAGGCGCTCAAGGACAACGAATGGGCCAGTGTAGTGGGCGAGAAGTTTTGTGGACAAGCCACGCTTGCGGATAGGCTTCCACACCATTACAAGGTCTCCCGGTTCATATGTGACGTGGCGGTGCTTGCTGTCGTAGCGGAGCTTTGAGCGGTCTTGCGATGCTATAGTACGCAGGCGGGCAAGACGCCGAGTTTCTTCTGCAAGGCATAGTGTTTCAGCTAATGAAGGATCGTCATTGTCATAAAACGAAAAGATAGTGTCCAGGGTATAACGAGGGGGTCGAACGTAAAGAAGGAAGAAAGGGCTGTGGCCGGTGGTTTCGTGTTGGGCAGTGTTGAAGGCATACGTGATGAACGGTAAGACGTCGTCCCAGTTCTTGTGATTGGACGCCACGTACATTGAAAGCATATTCACCAGTGTCCGGTTCGTTCGTTCAGTAAGGCCATTCGTCTGTGGATGGTAAGGTGTCGAATGACGAAGTTCCGAGCCACACATACGGAGCAGTTCCTCAACAACGTCTGCCGTAAACTGACGGCCGCGGTCGCTTATTATGACGCGAGGAGGTCCGTGGCGCAGTATGATAGAGTGCAGGAGAAAGGAGGATACTTCGCCAGCAGTCGCAGATGGCAGGGCGGCCGTTTCGCAGTAGCGGGTCAGGTAATCGGCGCACACTACAATCCAACGGTTGCCTTTTGCCGAGCGTGGAAAAGGGCCCACGAGGTCAATGCCAACTTGCTCAAAGGGAGTGCTGGGAGGCGTCACAGGCTGTAGAAGTCCAGCCGGAGCAGTCGTGACTGATTTGTGCGTCTGGCATTGAGTGCAACTGGCCACGTACTGCTCAACTGACTGGCGCATGCGTGGCCAGTAAAATCGCTCCTGTGTACGAAGGAGTGTTCGCGTCATTCCCAGGTGACCCGAAGTTGCGTCGTCGTGCATGGCGCGCAGAATGGAGGAACGGAGTGTGTGTGGCACGACCAGCAAGAAGCGGGAACCCGTGGCCGAGAAGGTCCTCTTGTAAAGTAATCCTTCACGAACGCAAAAGCGTCCGGCCAAAGTGGACGCTCGTGCTTCAGCAAATAATGGCTCCAAGCTGACATCCTTCCGCTGTTCATTTTCAAAGGTGGTCTTGTCCGGGAATACTGGAGTCACTGACGCAATTAGGTGATCGAAATTGTCGGCATCGCAAAGTGTTGTAGTAAGCGGCATCCGCGAAAGGCAGTCAGCGTCAGCGTGCTTCCTGCCACTCTTGTATGACACCGTGAAGTCATACTCTTGCAAGCGGAGGGCCCAGCGTGCCAGGCGGCCAGATGGGTCTCGGAGGCTTACAAGCCAGCACAAGGAATGATGGTCTGTGACCACTTGAAAGGGACGACCGTACAGGTATGAACGGAATCGCTGTACAGCGAAGACGAGTGCCAAACATTCTTGCTCAGTCACTGTGTAATTCCGTTCTGGTTTACTCAAAGTTCTGCTGGCATACGCAATGACATGTTCCTTTCCACTGTGTCGTTGTACTAGAACTGCACCTATGCCAATGCCACTGGCGTCAGTATGAACTTCGGTCGGCGCCGAAGGGTCGAAGTGCCGGAGAATGGGCTGCGATGTGAGTAAGAACTTGAGTTGGTTGAAAGACGTCTCACAGTCATGTGTCCATTCAAAGCTAGTACCTTGACGTAGCAGACTGGTCAAGGGGAAGGCAACGTCGGCGAATGCAGGAATAAATCGGCGAAAGTACGAGCACAGGCCTAGGAAGCTGCGAAGCTCTTTCGTTGAGCGAGGTGGTTTGCACGCTTTCACAGCTGCTGTCTTGCTCGGGTCAGGCCTGATCCCATCTTTGTTCACAAGGTGCCCAAGTACTAAGGTTTGTCGCTCGCCGAAATGACACTTCTTCGAATTAAGTACAAGGCCAGCGTTTCTAATGCATTCCAGAACAATGTCCACGCGTTCGTTGTGCTCACGAAATGTGCGCCCAAAGATCACGATGTCATCTAGGTAGCACATACAGACGTTCCATTTTAGGCCACGCAGAATGGTATCCATGAACCTTTCGAATGTGGCAGGAGCATTACATAATCCAAACGGCATCACGTTAAATTCATAAAGTCCGTCTGGAGTTATGAAAGCAGTCTTTTCCTTGTCCGCTGGATGCATGGGAATCTGCCAGTAGCCTGAACGTAAATCGATAGACGAGAAGTATGACGCCGAATGGAGACAGTCCAAGGCGTCATCAATTCGTGGAAGAGGATAAACATCTTTCTTCGTGATGGAGTTCAAACGGCGATAGTCGACACAAAATCTCCAGGTACCGTCTTTCTTTTTCACAAGGATCACAGGAGCTGCCCAAGGGCTCGATGATTCTTGAATGATGCCCTTTTGGAGCATTTCACGCACTTGATTGTCTATTATCTTGCGCTCGGACGGCGATACTCGGTACGGTTTTTGTCGGATTGGCTGTGCTGTTTCTGTATTTATCCTATGGCGTATACGAAATGGAGGAATGGAAGGCGTATGGTCACTCTGGGAGAAATCAAAAACTTGCAAGTACTTTAACAAAACGTCCACAAGCATTCTGCGCTTGTCGGCAGTCAGCGCCTTATCAACCATAGGTAAAACTTTCGAACTGTCTGAGCAGGCGGTCACTTGTTCATCCCGTCGAACGTCACTGAGGACAGCTACTGTTGTTGGCGAGTATTCTTTAAACGACGCTAGCTTAAGTCCTCCTGGTAGCAGCACCGGTTCGTTTGAATAATTCGTTGTCCAAAGGTCTGAACGACCTTCACTCACTGAAACTATGCTGTGGGGTACCAACGTGTTCTTCTTTATACAACTTAGATGGAAAGGCTCCACTAGCGCATCGAAACTGGTCTTATTGTCGTTAATATGCGAAGAAGCTACTGGAACGCGCATAGCACAGAAGGCCGGGATAACGGTATCTTCATAGACTCGGAGCGCACCGCTTTCCGTACCCGAATTCTCGATAAGTCCATGAGGAACAGCGTCACTTATGATAACTTCGCCATTTCGACAGTCTACAGTGGCTCCGCACATTCGCAAGAAATCTATGCCTAGAATGATGTCATGAGTGCTCCGCGGAAGAACCGTGAATTCTGTCACAAACACTTGATCACTCAGTAACACTGCCGCGGTACAAACACCAATCGGACACAACGAGTTGCCGCCCACGCCACAGAACGTTATCGCTTTCTCCAACAAAAAGGTCACCTTTCTTCCCAAACGAGCTTTGAACGCAGCACTCATGATCGACACAGCGGCTCCAGTGTCCACCAAAGCCATCGTATGTACACCATCAACAAAAACTTGCACTTTGTTTTTAAACATAAGCACCGGTGGAGGTATCTCTTCTTGCAGCGAATCACCAGCGACCTCACCCCCAGCGGCCGCGCTGCCTAGTTTTCCGGAGGCGGCGAAGGGTAGCGGCGCCTAGGAGACGGCGACCGATTGGAGCGAGGGGCTGGCGGGGGTGTCAGACTGCGGTCAGAGGCTGGAGAACGGTTTCGCAGCGGCCTTGGTGTCTCGTAAGATGCGCTTCCAGGGAACGTTGGTGCTTGTGCAAAGTCGGACAGGTGGGATCTCGGTGGGCAGTCGTACCTCGGCGGCTGCCGGTAGTTACAGTACCTGGCAATGTGGCCTTCGACGCCACAGTTGTAGCAGATGGGTAGGGGTCGCTCGCCGAACCACTGCTGAGAGCGCTGGGCTGTGTAGGGTCGCCTAACCGAACGGGGTGGAGCAGATTGCTGAACGGGAGCTGCGCGCCTCTGTGGGGCGGGGCCGGGACGAAGACGTTGGTCATACCGCTGGTCAGACGGGAATGAGTCTCGGCGTGGCCACGAAGCCCTAGCTTCGCGAACGTCTGTCACACATACTGATGGTGGCAGAGGAGCTGACGGGGCCGGGTAGTAGGATGAAGAGGTAGGCGTATGACGGATGGTGTCGTGGAACAGTGTGTCTTGTCGCTGTAGTTCTTCCCGCACTATTGTCCGGATAGTAGCGGCAAGGTCGGCGGGCGGGCTCACGTCGACGCTGGCGACCGTTGTTACATTTGCCAGCCTACCAAATTTCGGGGCAATACGACGGGTCTTTAGCTTCTCAAAAGTACGGCAGTGGCGTTGGACGGCGGAGACGGAAGTGAGGTCTTCCCTGCCTATCAAAAAGTTGTAGACGTCCTCTGCTATACCCTTCAGAAGGTGGCCGACCATGTCCTCTTCAGTCATGTACGGGTCTATGATCTTGCAGAGCATCAGGACCTCCTCGATATAGGTGGTACACGTTTCTCCAGGAGTCTGAGCTCTTTGAGCCAACGTGCGCTCCGCGCTCTTCTTTTTTGAATCAGAGTCGCCGAAGCATTTCTTGAGCTCTTCAGTGAAACGATCCCACGTTGTTAAGGAATCTTCGTGGTTTTCGTACCACATCAGAGCTGTTTCCGTGAGAAACAGTGCGACATTTCCCAGTTGGTCGGTGGCATCCCAGCAGTTGTACCGGCTCACCCTTTTGTACTGTGTCAGCCACGCATCCACATCTTCTCCTGCTCTTCCCGCAAACGGGCGGGGTTCCATATAGTGATATCGGGGTGCAGCTGGCACTGACCTTTGTGTGGTTGAGAAGGTGTGACCTTCGCTCTCGGCCATGGCAGTTGGTGTCGGTGGCAGACCGGCAATACGACGGCTCCGGCGAAGTTCGAACAGCTGTGGCTCCGTGGTTCGTCGACGTATACTGTACCCAGCACCTTCCACCACTCTGTTACGCCTGAAGTAGGGGTACGGGGGTTTATTGAACGGAAGCTGGGATGGCGAGGCCGCACCGGCCTCGCCATCCCAGCGAGAGATCTTCTTCTTCCCAAGTCCACACTTCTATTCCCTCTTATCAATCCGGCACATACACGTCGTAATAATATCGTTACAGAGATGCAGTGAAGGAAGACGAGGGACCGAAAACACCAACCCCGCAACAATATTTCCTTTAAGGGGGCAGACTGCTCTTTGGGACCAAAAAGTGACAAAAATATTCATTTTTTAAAATTGACATATTTGGTTTCTGCAAGTATTTTTCTATTTCTCTGCAAATTTTCACGCACCAAGAAGTAGTAATTTTTTTGTAATGTAATTTTAACTGTCCAGATTCTTGGTGCTGTTAACATGCAGAACCTGCAAAAAAAATGGGGAAGCGACTTTGAGGCTTCTTTATAATTTGCCAGCACCTTTGTCTAAAGCTCTACTACCAATTTATGAGCGCCTTCGTGAGGATTGCTAAACATGCGCACCATGATCGTTGCTTTTTGAAGAAACTGTGTGTTTTCAGTTTTTTCCATTTTTCTCAAAAAAGTAAATTTGTGACTATTCAATTTTGAGGCCTCAATATCTCTGCAGCTAGGGCAGGTACAACAATATTTCTATTTGCAGTGGAAACCTGTATGTGTGTAGAATGCAAGTATGGGAGCAAAATTTGGAGCACATGACCTTTTAATTAATTACTAATCAAAATAGTAACACAATTCCAACTGCTTTTGAAAATGTATAGTTCATTTTACTGCAAAATAACCAATAAAGGTCTAAAAACAAAAACCTCTTCCATACTTTCACTCTATAGTCATTAGTCTATGCTGGCATATCCTAAATATCACTTTTAATTAAGCACTTTTTTTTCTATGGTGGCCCCAAACAATCGAGAGTGAACTTAAGTTATCTCAGCAACAAAGTGAGTTACAGGAAAACTAATTACATATTTGAAATCAGCAGAAAAAGCTGTATAACCCTGTGCAGTTTTATCAAGATCACTGAAGAAATAAACAAAAAATGTCTAAGACCAGTCTGCCCCCTTAAGTAAGTTATGAAAATGACATTATTATTTCACTGCTGCTGTCTATCTGCACACCATGATGCTGCCTGCCATGAACTCACAATACCATATGTCTGAAATGTTTATCTGTTTTAGTTTATGTACCCACTCCTAGATTATGTTCTGAAAATGCATCAGAATTTTCAAGATTCTAATTGCTGCACGGCATTAAATATCCATAGATAAAGTAAGGAAAGTAGCAATTGTTCGTGCTCTAACAAATTACCTCTAGACTGGTCCACCACCTTATGTCAGCTCTTCTAGTAGATTGACTCTGACTTAATAACCACATTGCACCAAATATTATGAAGCAAGAATCAGTCCTGCTAATGATGTAATGCTGTCTCATTTGCGCATCTTTGTCATTGATTCATACTTTTACAGACCCCTCAATGTAAACTCCATGTATTTACTACATGAAGTATTAAAACACTGCAAGGAAGTTGCATACATCAATATACAGTCGAACCCCGCTACAACGAAACTAACGAGGTGCCGAAAAAATTTTGTTGATGCGAGAATTTCGTTGTAGCGAAATCACAAAAGATATAGCTGGCCTGAGCTAGCAAAACAAAGGAACTTTTATTTCCTGAAATCAAAAAGCGTCTGCTGCTTCCTTTTCTATCCTAGCAGTGTCATGACACGATTCTTACACATGCATAGCAACGCCATGTTGAGAAGCACGATGAAACAACAGCCACACTAACACGCTAACATTAGAAGCTGTCCGCCGTGTCAAAATCAGGCACCGCCGAGATGAAGGCATGGTGTCGTGGAGCAAGACTTGTGCCTTCTTCTATTCTATTCTTATTATTCGCAAGTTGCAGCTGGCCGATATTGTTGATAACACTGGCGAACAGCCGCTTCGACCAGTGACCACACTGGCCAAGCGCGAAAAGTACCAAAAGCATATGACATCGAAAAAAGGCATTGTCCCATGATCACACCCTGCCGCAGCATGTGTGGAACTCAATAAACTGAGGAACTGAGCTTCAGCTTTGGATTGGTTGCAGCGCAGAAGCAGTGATGAAAGTGCCTTTTTACTTTTTGTAGCATACTTTGGAGCAGGAAAAGTACTGCTTTGCAGCCATAAGCGTTTTTGGAACAGAAAAATAAAAGCTAGTTTAGAGAAGCTATTCTTTTAGGAGCAGATATTAAATTTGTCATACAATAATTTAAAATACTAGTAACAGATGACATACGATTTCCCGGACCCTCAAGGAACTGCAAAACATCTGGAAAAGCTGGCTGTCGGGAAAAATGAATGCCAGCAAAAGTGCACTTTTTAATAGGTACTTTTCACTGACGGAGAGGTTCGCAGCAGAAGTACAGCGTTCTCATTGCAATTCAGCAAATGAGTCGTAAAGGTGGCTCTGAAAAAGAGCCGAAAGAAAGAAAGAAAAAAATCCGATATGGCCGGCACTATTGCATTTCTAAACACCTAGGCGCAAAAAGAAAAGTTGCTTATTTTTGTTTGCACAGCGTTCCACTTGCCCGCGATGATTTCTGCCTCAATTTCAGTTAACGTCATGCTGTCGCTATACACCGATGACAGTGTCAGTGCTCGCTAAAACTTCGAGCTCGTTGGATGTGCAGGCGCTGCCTCGTTGATCTCATTGTCGGAGTAGTTTGAATCGTCCATAACTTCACGAATAATTTCATCATCATTCAATTCTGCACACAGCTCGAGGTATTCGTCAGTGTTAGCGAAGCCCTCAAAGGTTATCCCGGCTGGAATAGAAACACCGGCAATGTGCCGATCGTCGAAGGCAACGTCCGTGGGTGGATGTTCGTCGGACACGCTGTCCACTCCAGGCGAGACGGCTGTTTGGCGTCCAGTATGAAATCTTGCGTGGCGAAAACAGTTCCAGAAGGTCTGTTGGGTAACCACCTTCCACGAGTCGGCAAGCATGCTTACGGCAGACCAAAGGTCAACAGCGTAGCTTTTGCAATTGACGGGGCACAGGCTGCACAGCATTATGTGGCCTAAGCTATGGCCAGAGGCTACGACTGGCAACAGATTGGCATGCGCTGGATTGCGGCATTTTCAGTTTTGAAGTTACAACAGCCACAGCAAAATGAATTCGAGGGTCTGAAAAACCACTAAAATGGCGGCATGGATAATGACTACGAGGCTGCGGTTAAAAAAAGCCGGCCACCGGATGGCAAAAGTTATAAACGTCCGGAATTTCAGACTTCTTAATATATTGATTCTATGGAGAACTTGACAGTGCCACAGATGAGTCCACGAAGTCAGGCATGTCCAGAATTCCGGGTGTCCGAGAAATCGAACATCCACTGTATTTGTGGCAGAAATCAAATCAAAGCGCGAAAGCTGAGTGCCACAATTTTGGAGTAACTACAATCCCATATCATCATCATCAGCCTGCCTCGTCCACTGCAGGACAAAGGCCTCTCCCATGATCTGCAGTCAACTCAGTCCTGTGCTTGCTGCTGCCATTTAAAACCTGCAAACTTCCTAATATCATCTGCCCACCTAACTTTCTGTCTCCCTGTAAACCACTTGCCTTCTCTGGAAATCCATTTTGTTACCCTTAATGACCAGCGGTTACCCTGTCTACACGCTGCTGCCCAGCCCATGTTTATCTCTTTTTCTTGATTTCAAGTATAATATCCTTAACCCCGGTTCGCTCCCTGATCCACTCTGCTCTATTCTTGTCTCTTCAGATTACACCTACCATTTTCCTTTACATCGCTTGCTGCGTCGACCTCAATTTAAGCGGAACGTACTATGTAAGCTTCTCGTTCCTGCTCCGTAGGTAAGTACTGGCAAGATGCAGCTGTTACACAACTTCCTTTTGAGGGGTATAGTGGCAATCTACCTGTCATGATTTTAAAGTGCTTGCGAAATGTTCTCCACCCCATCCTTATTCTTCTAGCTACGTCAATCTTGTGGTTCGGCTCCGTGGTTTATTACCTGTCCTAAAAACTCATGATTACTTAATTAGATGAGGTAAACAGAAAGGTAGGTCTTAAAATAATCTGCAGAAAAGGAAAGTAACGTACAACCACCTCGAAAGAGAACAGCGCTTCGAGATAGGCAATAGTGCACTTGAAGTTGTTATAAGACAATCCCATATAACTGTTCCTGAATAAGCATAGATAATCAGTATGAGATAAATGCAATTCTGTTCATTTTCACATTTCACTAAATTAGCTTGCATGACCAACTGAAAAACAAACAAACAAACAAAACCAGTCAAATGAGCTATATGCTTATAATGCCAATTCTTGTAGCACAAATGAGATCAGAGCCGATAACGCTGCACACTAGTAGCACACTAGAATGATGGTATACAGATTCTTGTCAGCTGCTTTATGACTTATGAGTAAGTCAAACAGTAAAAGTTTTTCATTCTCATTTTCTCAGGAAATAATGGTTAGAGATCGTCTCTCCCCATACCTCGAGCGCAAGGGGTAGGCAAGTAGGTAAGCAACTTTATTGAGTCAAGATAGAATCATTTGAGGGGGGGTGTGACAGGGAGAGTTGAAGTAGGATGACGATGGGCTAACCAGTCCTCAACGTCTTTATAGACGTACCCGTGAAAGGTCTCGGTAACTTGAGGCTGCTCAACACGTCGTCATCCTAAGAACAAACAACCAAGAACAAACAAACCAAGAACAAACAAACAAACAAACAAAAACATCACAAAAAACAAAAACAAAAACAAAAGGGGGCAAAAGGGGGTCTCAATCGCAAGGGCTAACATCAGCATTGCGGTCTCATAGTGGCTAGGAGTGGCTGAAAACACGAGGGTAGAGTTTTTCACCAAGGTGAGAGTCTCAAAGGATCAACACAACTAGCAGAATCTATTTCAGACAAAACAACTTGTGTGTGTCTTTCTGGGACACACGTGAACGGATGGGACAGCACAGCTGGCTGCCGCACAAGTGCGGGCCAAAGCTTTGCTCACTGCTAGATTCTTTTGACAGGAACGCCAAAACGCGTCTGGCCCCTTTTTACAGCAGTAGCAATTATATGGACAGTCCAGGCTATTTTTTTTTTTTTTGCCGTCGCCACCGCCGCCGTCCTTCACCGTATATGTATACGTATATATATATATATATATATATATATGAACACTCAAAGAAAAAAGCCGCCCATGCTTGGCGCCAAGCTCGTCAAGATGCGCCGACACGTGCTTATCTCTGACGTGTACTTTGCCCCATGAATGAATGCCTGTGCACGCGCGCTTATCCTTTGGTGGGGGAATCGTGTGCCTTCGGCTTTCACTGAAACAAAGCATTAGTTGCTGGGCCTACAAAGATCTCTTCAGTCTCTGCACAGGCCCCTTTTGCGAAAACAGTGCGCTTTGCATACACAGCGAGGTATAACAACTGGGACACTTGTCAGTTTGTACTCATCTGTACCTGTGATTACTTATCGTGCATCGTTTTTGTTTAAACAGCGCGTTACGTGTCGAGCGGTAAACGCTGTTAGTTCGCTCTCGTCCTGCGAGTATCGTTCTCGTGCGTCATTTGTGTGTGAGCAGCGCACTGCAAGTTTCGATTTGCTTGCTGTTCTCAGCATTACATTCCGAATTGTTGCTGTTGCATTTATTGCTTCGCCCTGTCGGTGAAACTGTACCTTTTTTCAATTTTTTACATATTTATACTGCTTTTAACCTACCGCTGTGTGCCCTTGGAGCTCGTAGATCGCTATCGCGTCACCGAAACCGCGGTATCGCGTCGCCGCAAAACGGTTACAATCCCCATGCGCTTGGCTGCGCATGCGCCTTCAAAACTAAGTCGTTTTATGCCATCTACGATAGCATCTGCCGCAGGTTTGTCCGCAGAGTTTGTGGAAAGCAGCGTTGCTTTGACAGGGTGAAGGCGCACTTTGGGGGTTTTCTCAGTTACATCGTCGCCATACATGATCGTGTCAAGAGCGACCGCGGTTTCGTCCTCAGCGGTTGTAGCAACGACAATCTTACGCACTGTAGTGTACCAACCAGTCGCACGCGTACTTCCGAAGCTTCGAGTACGCTGCTCTCAACCTTTGTTTGACGGTTTCCATACTAAAGTTCTTATCACCCGCCGCAATTAGAAAATGTGTTCAGAACATTCAAATTGAGGCCCAATGAACATAGTAAAATTTGGCTGGGGAATTTAAGAATTTGTATCTGCTGCGGTTTCGCATCACTGAGATTATACTGTACGTTTACATGAACGCCTCATTTATCATAAAATGGGGTAGGGTGGCCAGATCAGGCCCAGAAATTTCAATTTCCGAGAGATTTTCATGACAACCGTACAACCGGGGAAAAAAAAACGATCAAAATCAGGGAGTCTCCTGGCCAATCCGGGATACTTGGCAGGTATGCCATCAGTACTTCAAATCAGAAACTCTCTGCATTGGGAGTCTTTAACTCTATACAAGAGCTCCAAGAACCCCACCTCACAAATAAATATACACATCTTACGCACATGGCCCCTGGGCGGCACCTAGCGGACCGCCTCTTGATTCGGTACGAATTCGAAATTAAACACGCGGAGCGTATTACTGAACTTTGGAGAACAAAACTCTGGGTGTCCCCGCTTCCCCGTAATACGTCCAGGGAGACACACCATGGTTGAAGGCAAGTGCGCATTGAGGCACTCAAAAAACTGCTTGGCTCCCGTAATGGAGTCTATTACGTCGATGTGGCTGGGCTGTCACCTAGGAGTTCCTACACGAGGGCGGTAATACATCAAGAAACGCAGGTGGACGGCCTTACTTTCAAAGCCACAAACTCAAGTCAGGCGGAAGAGGTGGTCAGTGCATTGGCAGTATCCCATCCTAACTCAAAACAAATAGTTACAGTCTCGAAGAGCTTGCGAGAGCTATCTGGCAGGGGGAATCTCTTCGTTGGCTCATAGACTTTTAAAATTGAGCATTAGGAACTGCGATCCTACCCCAAAACATCTTATATGGACTAGAGACATCACGTTCTCTAGGGTAACGAGGCTGCACTTGCAGCGGCCCGCATGCTTATTTCCTGGGGAGCTCCCCATTGCCCTTATAGACCTCAACGTCCCACATCTTTAACATGGTTTCGAGAAATCAAAGAACACTACATCGAGCAACGCCGCTTGTATTCCGCACCAGCGAAGGAACTTTCGAAAACGACGCCTACAGACAAACACGCTGCTCTGTCTAGCTATACTCAAATATTACAACCCGAAAATAAGTGGGCAGTGGGGAAGTAGCCAACACTTAACATATGATCTGGGCCTGCCAAATGAACCCAAAACTAAACCCCATTTCCAACCCCACCACTGAGGACTGGGAGACGACCCTACTCAACAGCTCTACACCAGAGGAACAGCAAACTCTGTTCCAGCGGGCTCGAGTGCCGGCTTTGACTAATGACGTCTTGGACTAGGGATGTCGACCAGCCCGGTGGGGATAGGGGTTATATGGCACAGCCAGCTTCAATAAAGGTTTATCATCCACCTGCTCATTTTCTCAGTGATTTTGGAGAACGTTTGGAGCAACTACTATCAAAAATTACTGTTTGGAGCAGTAATTTTCTTTTGGAGC
The DNA here is from genome assembly GCF_043290135.1 of Rhipicephalus microplus. Classification (NCBI taxonomy): domain Eukaryota; kingdom Metazoa; phylum Arthropoda; class Arachnida; order Ixodida; family Ixodidae; genus Rhipicephalus; species Rhipicephalus microplus. Next base: position 102,559,055 of record NC_134704.1, on the reverse strand, counting down.
AATTTGAAGCAGCATTTTCATCCCTGCAGAAGCAACCAGGTGGCGAAAGTAGGGCAGTCTTAATGCCTTCGTTATCTAGCGACGGCAGCCCCCATGCTTAGTAGACAGCTGCAGTTCCTGGTGGTGCCAACGTGCATATTAAACTTAGTAGATTTATTTATATGTTCTGAAAATGCATTGAAGTGTTCAAGATTCTGCTTGCTGCAAAGCTATAAATCTTCGAACCTTGAATCACATCGTCAATTTTCGTTCAAGTGGAACAGCAGAAAAAAAAATGTTTGTTTTGCTAAGAATATTCATGCATTGACTCGTATGGACTGCTGACAGAGGACCAACAAGTTTTCGTTGCAGCGGGAATTTTGTTGAAGCAGCGTTTGTTGTAGCAGGATTCAACTGTAAATAAAACAACTTCTTATTACGCAATTCGACAGGGAGTCTCGGATTTAATGTCTTAGTATTAGGCAAAGATGCTAACCAGCTCAGCATTCCAAAGCACCCTGCATATGTGCTATTGTAAACCAACTTAACTTCTTCTGTAGTACTGGTGGTTAGCACACGCCAGGTTTAGCATTATGCTAAAGCATTAAATCCGAAGCCCTTCAATGCATCACTCTGAGTTTCCTATAAAAAGCTTCAGTTGACATGGCTTATCCAAACAGTGTGACCTATAAGGATGCTCAATTGCTGCTAGAACAGAAATAATGAGCGACTGCATTGTAACATGGCAACATTAAAATCTTTTTCTAAGAGCACGGCCACTGTGGCCATGGTAGCAACAACTACAAACATGGCCTTATGAACTGGAAATGCACAACTGCAGTGAAGGTAAGATAGTCGAGAGTGTAAGTATGGTCCAAAAAGAAAATAACACAGATTCATGACTCTTGTTCAATAATTGCCTCTTCGACAAATAGGAACGCAAACTGGTTGATAAAATGTTTCTAAAAAGCTTTTGATGATAAAGGACTATTGATTTCGCACAAAGATAACGGTAATGAATGGTGATTTATGAAACGTTACAGATGTGCCTAAAATGGCTTACTGCCGACTCGTAATATGTTTACGTGCCACGTTACACCAAAAATGCAGATAACGAATGTTGCCCACTTGCAGCCTGGCTACAGGTGGCACTGACTGACGCTCCTACACTTAATGCGCATTTACCGTATTTACTCGATTCTACCGCGCCCCCTCGATATTGTAACGCGCGCCCGGTTTCCACAACAACAACAAAAAAAAAAAAAAAAAAAAACCTAGGACATTGATTGCAACGCACACCCATTTTTCTCATTGGCCCACTTGATCACACCACTCGGGAAAACGACTCCTTCTGAGAGCGTCTTCCGTTTAAATATGAGGTGCGGGGGAAGCTCGTGCCTATCTGACGTGCAACGGTGCATTGCTGTCACTCTAGTTTTACCGTGGCCCGATGTCAGCACACGAACTTGCTTCGCCCCCTTCTCCTCGACGGTTGTGGTGCCAGGCATGTCGAAGTAAAGAGGCGTCTGATCGGCATTCCCGATTTGCCCAAGCAGGTAGCCGTTGTTGTGCCGCAAGTTTAGGAGGAACCTCTGAAGACTCTGAAGCTTTTCTTCGTACTTCTCCGGGAACTTCCGGCATATGCCCGTTCGCCTTCTGAGGGAAAAGCCTTTCCTCTTCATAAAGTTAGTTAGCCAGCACCTGCTCGCTTTATACTGGCTCTGCATTAGCCCCTTTTCTAAGGCTAACTGCATAGCCTGCACTTGGAGCAGTTCTGTCGTCACGGGCCGCTGTGCCGCTCACTGCTTAATCACATACTCGCCGAGCAGCTCTTCAATTTGTGGAAACCGACCCTGTTGTGGTCCACTGAAGCCTTTGCGTGAATCTTTGCTGTCGACAATATTCTGCTTTTCTTTTGTTTCCGCCAGTCCCGCATGCACGTTTCGGGAACTCCGAACGACCGCGTTGCGGCCCGATTTCTGTCCGTTTCGGCACACGCGATGACTTTTCTTTTAAAAGGGGCATCGTGGTGCACTCGTCGAGTTTTTGGAGTCGGCCCTTCCATGCCGTCGATGCTAATGCACTACAAGATGACGAACTCCTCAGCACACGTATGAAGTGCCGCACATGGAGAACACATAGGCAGAAATGGCCGACGCGCCATGCCGACGCACGTAGGGGGCGGCCATTTTGGAAGTGCCGATGGCAATAGAATGACCATATTCATTTTTTTTCGTACTCAATTCTAACGCGCATGCGATTTATGAACTCGCTTAACCGGAAAAAAGGTGCGCGTTAGATTCAAGTAATTAAGGTATACCCTCTAAAGTAGACGGGGCGATAGCGGCCGTGGTAGTTCAGTTGGTAGAGCATCGCACGCGTTGTTCAAAGGTCACAGGTACCAATTATTATTTCTAACAAGATACCCTATACTTCTTTTGGCATGACTGTCTGTTAGATCGTATTAATATTGTGTCTAACAAATTAAACAAGCCCTTAAGTGTACACTTCTTACCTTAGCATATTCTTCAGGATCAGGGTAGATCTCGCGTGCTTTCCGCAGGTCGACAAGAAACCTCTCCCTCATATGGGCTCTGCACAACAGTACATTGTCCATTAAACCATACGCAACACAACACTGCAGCCTGAAACTGCAATATACCACTGCAGCCCACAAGGTACGCATCCTCGTAAAAGGGCAAGTAAACAACCTTAATGTTAAAAAATTGTTATGGAAAGAAATGTGCGCACTTTTGCTATGTGAACATGCTGCTGCAAGAATTTCGCGAATGCATGCTATAATAAGAAAGTTACAAGAGTTAGAAAATTTGTTTCCTCTGGTTTCAAATTTTTGCACGGCCTCGCCACCTTTCTTTGCCACAGGGGGGAGGAAGGCATGGCCCATGATCATGACTCCGCCCGATTCAGCAACGTGACACGACGTCAGCGATACGTCATCAGCACGCAGCCAACGACCGAGCAGGGCTTCACACACATGAGCACATCCTTCCCTTGGCGGTAAAGCATTGAGATGCCCCTTCATTTCTGAGGCTTTCATTCTGGCAACACCGCTTCTCCCAGCGGTCTCCGGCTCCACAAAACGGCAGAAGGCATCACAGAAAAACGAAAATGCAGACTGCACGGCCAAACCGCATTACCTCAAGACCAATGCGCCATTTTGTAGGACAAAGGGCTAATCGACAAGCTCAGAGATACGTCAAGATACCCACAGTCAAGCTTGCGTGCAACACTGTGCATACGAAGGGGATTGGTCAGAAAAAAAGAGGCATGGGAAGTTTTTCTAAATAGAGGGTCTGCGTGGCATGCAGTGCTGTAATATTCAAAGAATGTGATTGCCGCAGTCTACCGTACGATTTGACAAGCTTGTTTGGGGTTTAAAAAGAAAAAAAAAAAAAACCTGCTTACTGGCACTTTAAGGCGTCAAAAGAACACTAAAGAAAAAAATGATTTTTGGGGTAAATCATACGTTACCCTTTCTCAATGCCAAAAGCACAACTTCTGCCATGTGCAGGCTCTTGGTAAGCTAGAAAATTGACCGAAACTTAGAAGGTCGGTTGAATTTAGCCTTTAAGAATAGAATGCAATAACATACTCGGGCCACATGTGCATCAATGACAAGCCCAGCTTCGGTTTTAAGTGAACGCCTTTACCGTGACTCTAGAAAACGAACGTCACTGCTTGTAACATTGGCCGTTTCAAACTATCTTAGAATGCCTATCACAAATGCAGCAGTGAAGTGCCTATTACACCATAAGTGATCCTTTTCAGGCACAAAAACTTTGCAGACAGAAAAACTCTAAAAAAACACAAAACGGTTAAGGGGTCAAATGTGTTCCAGCACTTTGTAATGGGTGGGCCTTTAAAACACCCCCTCGTTGTGCAATTCACAAGTTTTGACGCCTGGCAACATTCTACGCTTCTGCTAAGTAGTATTACATGCATTAAAAACATTGCCCTCACCACACAACGTTAATGTCGCATTTTTTACCCAAAGCAGTGTTTTGTTGTTTATTTTTATCAAAGAAAAAGAAGTTCAAAGTACAGTGTAGACCGCTTATATTGTAAGTCACGGGAGTTGTGAAAATCCGCGCTATAAGCGGTACCGCGTTATAACCAAAGCATGCTTTTTTAGGCCTTTGCCTATGTCAAAAGGGCAAACCACCTTTCAAAAGCAATTTACTACACTTTTCACTTGCAGACAGATTCAACACAATCAAAGTTCAATCAAAGTGCAATCAAGATTCAACACGGAAACAAAGTTCTCAAGTTCGGCAACAGCGGAAGAACGCCGTTATTTTTGTCTGGCGATGCTTGCGAACAATTTCGTCCTCTACAAAGCTTAAGCACTGAAGCGATTTTCGACGGTCGTGTCGGAAACGCCGTATTTCGCCGCCACCGACGCCTTCTTCAGGCTACTCTCAATGTCCCTTATGACGGATTCCTTAATCTCCAGCGATAAGGCACGGCGTTTTTTCACACCGCTTGAAGACGCCGCCAACGCCATGGCGACAGGAGCTACGCAACACACGTGCTCTGGGCTCTCAGACGGCAACGACACGGCGAAGCGCACACAGCAAATCCAAAGAGGCAAAAGAAGGAGGTTGAGAAAAAAAAAAAAAAATCATGCTACCGCTTCTCCCCCCACTCCCAGCAGCACGCACCCGGATTGGACGCTGCCACGGTCGCCACGGTGACAAAAACACGCTACCTCCTTCCAAGGTCTCCCCGACTCCCTCCCTACTGTACCCTCTCTTCTCCTCCGCAATGTTTGACTTTTCGCGGCGGTCTCTACGTGCGCCCTCCCGCCGACACTCCCAACGTTCCGGCGCGCCGGGAAACTGTGCTCCGTTCGCCGATTTTATGGTCGCACGCCTAAAAACTCCGTGCTATAACCGGTATTCTCCTTCGCGCGCCTACGCAATAAACAGTCGGTCTATACATTGAATTCTATGGGCGACATATCGGTGGTCAAAAAAACCCACATTATAACCGGTCCTGCGCAAAAAGCGGTTACATTATAAGTGGTCTGCACTGTAATGGCATTGCTGTCTTAGAACACCTGCTTACCAAGTAGAAGGACTAAGTTCGATCCTTACTCAAACCAGAGTATTTATTTTATATGGATCTTTTTCGAGTTTGTTACTTAATGGCAATGCTAGTTTTTTGGTCTCAGCCAACGGTGCCAACGCCGGAATTGCTGCAAAATGAGCACCTTATTGATAGTCTTAAAAAAATAAATGAAGGTGGTGACAACATATTCAAGTTTCTACACCACCTCGCTGTGAAATCAGTACCCACTAGAGCCTACACAATTCTTTCCCCAAGTGGTACTAACATTAGATTTCACGGCGTAACAGCCCGTGGGATTGATTCCTGGGAATGTTCGCACAACATAATCTGCAAAACTTCGACAGCGAATATGACTTGGAAGCTATTTTAAACGAACTTTGAAGTTTGCGCCTACAACCAAGCGCTATACGTCGCACCTCTCGGCACTGACACCGTCGGAGGCGACTCGACAGTGACCCCCACGTTACCCTCTTGCCACAACGTTGCACTAGATACATTAAGTTATAATGACACTAAAGGCGCCATTACTCCTTTGCAGTGTTTTTGCCAGCAGACTACTACTTCGGCATGTGGCGCCGGCGCACGCATTGAGAACTTCCCATTTCGCGACACTGCTGTCCGACTTCCTGTTTGAAAGGACTTTTTGATGCAGACTTTGCGAAAGAACGTCACCGTTTTGTGTGCGTACGAGGTCGAGTGTTTCACACTAGGTGCCGATAGTTGCACCTGGCGGCTTGTTTCTGGAGCTCTCTCGAATTGCAAGCGACGCTAGTCAGTAATGAGGGACTTGTAATTAATTATCTGCTGCACGCTGCAGCAAACAATGCACGTGCAATGACACACAGGCCACCAGCAAAGCATTGTAGTAAAAAAAATGCGACGCCAAAGTTTTTGCGTCACTGCAATCAAGCGAACATTAAGTACCCTGTTCTTCTATGGGGCAAGAGACTTAATGTGCCAAGATTCAGAAAATTTTGTAAGGGCCAATGCTGCCAAAATACAGAAAAACAATTTGAAATCCATGAAGTCACGCTGACATTCATGCACGCAGATTGAGGTACGAAAGTTATGAAATAAACCTTCGCAGTTCATTTTCTCTCCAGTTAATAAACCTGTGAAGTGAAAGAAATAACAGTAGAGCTTTCATAGCACAATTCACTGTCTAAATTGATTCACCGTTGCACTTTAGCATCCCTTAAGGCATAATTTGTGATCCTGCACCTCACAGCACAATGATGTACCTGTTAAGCGATCACAGTGTATTTTTTAATGCCCAACTAAGAGTCGTATGAAGTCATGATGAGTGTTCTATGCCGACTCTTGTAAGTCGATGTGAAGGAACAGAAACAAACAGTCGAACACAGATATATTAAACCCAAATATACAGAATTTCGGGTATATCGAACTCGTAAGTTATCCCCCTGAATTTCCTTTGTAAAAGTATAGAAATTTGCAAATTTATATCGAACAGTATTTTTACCCACCTTCGGATATATCGAACGCCTTGCAAGCTGGAAGGTGCGCTTCAGTACTCGCCGCGCCCCGCAATATTGGCGGCAGCGCAGCTCCCTGCGCGACTTAGAAGGTGCATTTTGGCACTCGCAGCGGCCGGCGTCTTCCACGCGGCACCACGCCTCCGCCAAAACCCAAAACGCTCGAAAAAAAGGTAAGGGTGAGTGAGCTTGGACTGCACAACAACTTGCAGAACGGCTTTCTTTTTACTTTCTCTTTCTCTCTCTCTCATTCTTCCTCTGCGTACCCGTCGGCAGGAACGAAGGCACCGGCGTTCTCCTCTTTTCGCCTTTTCTTTTGCTTGTTTTGTTGCTGTTTTGCGAGTTTTGATCAGCCACCCACAGCTCTCCCTTTTTACTGTTGACCTCGCCAACGCCTCCTCTATTTTATGAGGCGCTGTCCTCGCAGGTGGCCATCGCCTCGCGAGGGCAGTGTTGCTTCCGTTCACGCGTCGCCGCATGTGCGGCATTTCTTTTTTTTTTTTTTTTGCGTGCGTGGTGTGCAAAGTCGCTCCTGACTCCTTGAATTGTTGACTTTTCGTGTAGCTATGGCCAGCGTCAAGAAGCGCAAGACCCTTGACTTTGCGACGAAGTTGAAAGCTGAATTAATCAGCATGTTGAGGCGGGCGAGAAATGTTCGACCGTAGCGGACGACTTCAGGATACCAGGGAGCACTCTGAGTACCTTGTTGAAAAACAAAGAAGATATCAAGGCAAAGGCGGCGGAGCAGCGAACTTCGGGAGCCTGCCATGTGCGCGCTTCTGCCCTCGGGAATATAGAAAAGGCACTCTACACATGGTTTTTAGAAATGTTCGTGAAGAACATTCCGATGGATGGCCCGATCCTGATCGCCAAGGCAAAATGGTTTGCCGCTACACTCAATAAAACAACTTCGCCGACAACATTGGGTGACTTCAGCGATTTAAGCTGTGCTACAACATCGTTGGCAAAAGCATTTCTGGCAAAAGCGAAGCTGTCAGCATCCAGAACATGCAGCAGTGAATGATGAAGAAGCGGCCAGAAATCTCCGCTAAGTTTTCTTTTGCGGTGATCTTCAACACCTGGCGAGACGTAAGACGGACACAGTGGTCAACTGCACCGCAAGACAGGCTTCGAGAAGGCGGAACTGAGGGAACCAGGTTGTCCCACCTGGACACTCTTGATGAGATCGAGACTAGCGTCTCCGCAACATTGCAAATCAAAGCAGGACAAGATAAGAGATTTCTTTCATGCAAATGAATAATTCTGTTGCAGCGTGTATGCAGAATTAGTTATTCTTGACTGTGCCCGTTGTAGGTGAAGATCCACTACAGGTAAGTTTTCAGGGCCTGTATTTTTTCGAATATTTTTTATATCGAATTTTTCATACATCGAACTAGTTCGCGATCCCCTTCGAGTTAGATATATCCATGTTCGACTGTATATGGAAGTAAATGGAAATGTGTTAAATGAAACTGCTGTTTATGGTCATTTTTCAGTAAACATAGCATATTTTTCTGGTACCTGCAGGTTCCGTTTAATGATAGTCACAACAGAATCCTTTCAAAGATAAATCGCTTGCAAAGTTAAAGTGCCTCTAAACAGAACGACCGGCTTTATTCGGTTGCCTTCATATTGACCACTTCACTGATATTAGTCCATCCATAGAGATGAACAATGCACCTATTCAAGAGGAAACATTTTTTCTGTCCCCTTAGGTTCAGTTCAATGAGATCCTACACAAAAACAGTTACACAGCTCATGTAGTCTAGGGGGCTACACTCAAACCTCATTATAACGAACACAGATATAACAAAACATTGGTAATAACGAAGTAAATTGAAAATAGTCTTGAAATAGATACAGTGTAAGGAATAACATGTATACCGAATTTTCGGATGCAACGAACTTATTTACTCGTAAGATGCAAGTCTATTATAATGAGATTAGAGCGTATACTGTGTCAATACGGCATAAACTCACTTGGTTTGTACTTCAACATCTTGGAGGAACCTTTTGAGCTTGGCAAAAAGGGTCTGCTTGGACTCCACCGTTTCCTCAGAAACAATGGCCATCCCGAGTGTTTCAGTGACGACGCAGACACCAGCTTCGTTCACCTTGTAAGTTGTTAGTGGGTAGCTCGGGCAGGCAATCTGCAGTCAAATAACAACTTAACATGTCCACGAGTCAAGGAAGCAAAACAAAGCACCCTGTGAGGGAATCAAGAAGTCTGTCAAAGTTAGACAAGCGGGCACTACAGTGAAATCTCGGTAGAACGAACCCCACATTAACGAACTTTTCAGATTAACTAGCTCTTAAAAAATCCTGTGCCCATTGCTAATAGTTTTAATGTAAAATTATTTCACTACTACGTACTTTAGAATACCACACTTTTCAGAATAACGAGCGTTAATTTAGTTCCACATTATATTAACAACGCCTCAGTACTACAAGCTTATGTTCTGTGTCACGTTCTGTGTCAAATGAACCCAAAAAACGAAAGAGCTACTTTTTTTTCTTTCTTTTTGTTGAAACGCTGACGCTGAAGCAAGCGAGCACAGAAGCGAGGGCTACATGGGAGGGCAAGGTCAGCGAGGCAGAGTGGAAGTTGCGGAGCAGGAAGCATGGGCGCAGAAAACCCGAGGCAGCGAGAGAGCAGAAAATGAAACGCGAGGAATTTTCTTTTTTAGCACTTCTTTTTCTTCGAAAGAAGCGATGACAGCCGTGCCGCTTTGGGTTTTTCTTTGGAGGACTTGTTTTTTCAGTCGTTTTCATCTCTTTTCGGTGACACTACAAATGAGTTCATCTCTCCTTGTGACAAAGAAGCGGACACAGTTTTCGCTAAGTGAGACAATAGATATTCTTTGGCAACTGGAAGGCAAAAAGCAGGCTGTTGTGACCAAAGAACCAAATCGCACCACAGGAATTTGGATGAGCTGGAGGCCTTCGCGCTGCAAAGTTTGAATGCCTCACGTAAAAAAACAACAAAAAGACACAGACTTCTTTAGAGTAAACGTGCATTTCTTGGTGTTTACTTTGCATTTGTTTTTTTTTCTCGTGAAAAACGAGTTCAAGGACACACCGTTGTAAAGGTAAGCCGTTTTAGTTGGTAAAAAATGGTATTTATGGTTAATTTTCAAGCTTTCAATATAACGACCTCTAAAAATAACGAACATATTTCTGCAGTTCTATGAAGCTCGTTATACCGAGATTTCACTGTAACCAGGTGGGCATTAAAGCTTTACATTTGATACCTGGTTCTAGAGTAAAAACACGTTAATTTGAACGTACAGTAACAATTGAACCCCTTTATAAAAGATGTACGCCGGGCAGCAATTCTCGCCTTTTATATGAGGTGTCTTATGATATAGGTGCCGTGTACGCATTTTCTTATGAACACCTATTGCAATTTAGGCACACTGGTGTCTTTTATACCAATTTGTCTTTTACATTGTGTCTGTTATTAAACACCTTTAAAACGTTCACTACCTCTCGAGAAGGATCTGTACCTTGTACAAATATGAGGAAGTCACCCACATACCTGAATATATGTTTAGCAATTCCAGAAATGTGCTGCTCGATTCCTCTGTGAAATTTACTCAAAAATATTTTACAGCCTCTTCTGTCCCGCGTGTTTTAAGTGCTCTTCAACATAATTGCAATTATGAACGTAATCCAACTGGCGCAACTTGCCATCTCCATGCTCATGGGGTAGCAACAGAACAAAAGCAGGCAAATGCAATAATGATCAATCTTATTTATGATTGTGTTAACTTTGTCATGTAAATAATTGTGTCTTAAAGCATAAATACTAGACTTGTGTGAATATTCAAATGCTTTGGATATTTGAACAAAGATCACAGTATTCAAATTCGCTTTGATTAGAATTTAAGTTACTGAAAGTTTCAAAGTATTCGAAATGAATGAATAGATGTATATTAGCTCACGTGTAACCTCGTAAAGGTGGTTTCACTGCAGTGACGTAGTGCTTAATTGTGAAAACAGCTATAAAAATCTGCACTGCCACGAAGCCCCACTTCAAGGTTAAATGAACCGATTAATTTTTTTTGCGTTTAATACCTACTAATACTAAGCTTTGTACACCTATTTATATGCTCTGGGTATAGTAAATATGAAAGTGTAACATGTTTTTTTACAGGTTATCACTTGCATTCTACCAAAACTCAAATCCTGCTACTATTCAAAGTTGTTTCTACTTGCTTTAAACCCCCAAAAATAGTATTTGCACAGGCCTTGTCTCAATTTTAAAAAAAGATGTATAATATATTGTACAGGTTAGTTAGGTAATCACAAGTATGCCCATTTTTTATTATCTCATTTCTTTTCATTTCATTTATTTACTCTCAGTGCCGTAAGGCGTTACAGAGAGGAGGGGTACAATATTAAATAATCAAGAGAAAAGACAGCAGGGGGGGGGGTTACAAAAAGTGATTGCTGACAGTGGACCTGAAGTGTGCAGCGTCGCTGATGGAGACGATGGAGGCTGGAAGGTGATTCCACTGCACACTGGTCGTTGGGACAAACGAGTTCAGGTAGCAGGTAGCAGAAGATGTGATATACACTATTCCAATTTAATTTGAAATTATTCGACAAAAATCAATATTCGCACAAGAGTGATATATTTTCCACATTAAGGCTCACGGCTCATATGAATAGATGTCGGGGATTGTTCCTGACGTATCCCTGACGGATCGAATAAATTTGTTTGCTCTTATGATCTTAACTTGAGAAATCACCTACCATTAACGCCGAGAAACATATAATTTGCCGTAACGAGTCCAGGGGTTGCTTCGTTGGGTTCTGCCCATGAAGTGTCGTGCTATGTCCTTTAGTTGTTGCGCCCGCCTGCTAATTCAACCATTGCTTAATTGAAACTGTTTTACTGTCCCTTTTAAGTTGAAATTAACAAGCTTCTGCTGTGTCTATTCTGCAAATGTTTGCCTCACAAAGCATTCAGTAGTATATTCTCAGGCAATTGTTTCTTAAATTCAAGCCTTTTATTAATGAAATGTAGGGTGTGAAACTTCACTTACCCTGGCATACCTGCCAAGTTCGAGTATTCTGGATTCGAAAGATTTTTGTAACAAGGGGGGAAGGTCGCGCTGAATTCTTTGTTTTATTTTAATTAACCAAAAGAAAACAAACAGGAGAAGGGGGGGTTCCAATCGCAAGCAAAAACATCAGCGTTTTGGTCTTACATAATGGCTTCAGATGGCCGAACAAGCAAGGGTAGGGTTTGCTACTAAGGTGAGAGACTCAAAGTGGGAGCGCAAATACTCCCGCAACTTTGCGTCACCAAAACAGCTAGCAAAATTTATTTGTCAAAACAACTCGCATATGTCTTTTTTGGAACAAACGTGAACGGACAGTACGGCGCAGCTGGCTGCCATCAAAGCGCAGGTCACAGCTTTGCCCGCTACTAAGTTCCTTCGACAGAAACGCCAAAACGCGTCTAGCCTTTTTTTACATCTTTACTGCCTTAATCTACTGCTTCATTAGCCGCGTGCCCTCAGAGCTTGTAGATTGCTATCGAGTCGCCGTGACCGCGATATTGTGCGAGGCGGTTGCCGCAAACGGTAGTTCCGTTCTCAATCTGCATGCGCTGGCAGCGCACGTACCTTCAAAACTAAGTCGTTTTATGCTATTTATAATAGCATCTGCTGCTGTTTTGTCCACAGAGCTTGCAGAAAACAGCATAGCTTTGACTGGTTGAGCACTGGATGCGTGCACTCCTACGGATTTCTGTCTGTTATGTCGTCGCCATACATGATCGTGTCAAGAACGACTGAGGTTTCATCCACAGCAAATTGTGGCAACAACCACAGTACACGCACTGTACAAAACAGTGCGTGCGCTGGTCGCACGCGTGCTTTCAAAGCTTTGAGCACGCTGCTCTCGATTGGCCTTCGTTCGAAGGTTCCAGTAATAAAGTTCATATTACCCGCTGCGATTAGGAAAAGTGTTCGGAACATTTCAAATTTTGGCCCAATGGCACAGTGGAATATGGCGGGGAATTTAATGAATCTGTATCTGCTGCAGTTTCGCATCACTGAGATTCTACTATACGTTGAGATGAGCGCCTCATAATTTAGTTTATAATAAAATGCGGTGGGTTCGCGAGAAGCCTGGAGCAGATTTATGTCAATGAAGCCACATGCACGCACAGAAATTTTGATTTCCAGGAGATTTTTACGACAACTGTACTCACGGAAGAAACGGTCGAAATCCGAGAGCCTACTGGACAATTAAGGAGACTTGGCAGGTATGACTTGGCGAGCTCTATGCACGTACACCGAGGTAAAAAAACCATCCCTTTTATCTGATATGTCACTGCTGGCCATTGTGAATTAATAGCAAACATGCGGTGTTTTGCACGGTGCTCTTGCCTTAGCCGAATGCAGATTTGGCCCGTAATATGCCCAGGTACGCCAAAAGTTCTTGAAAGGAGAGCGCTACCTTTATGGAGTATGCCTCGCCGGAAGCGTGGTCATTGCAGAGAATCATGTTCTGCTTCATGCCAACGCTTTCACGCACACCCAGTTGGTAGAAGATCTGGTTCCGCTGGTCCTGTGATGGAGACGTACCGGTCGTGAGAGTTAGAAACATATGGTACGCTGCAACAGACACGACAACTGCTTGCACAACACAATGAACAAGTTCCATTTTCGTTTTCTCGACCTGCCGCACCAACTTAGTGCAACAAGTTGGTGCCACATGCGCTTGCTTTTATGCTTTCTAGGCTTGTGTGAATATTGTATTGAATAATACTGTATTTGAATTCGTTTTGATTCGGATTTAAAATGTTAAAAATTTTGGAGTACTCAATGTGAACGATTAAATGTATATTAGTCTGCATGGAACCTCCTGTAGAGGTGGTTTCACAGCAGTGAATGAGTGCTAAGCCGTGAAAGCATCTATACAAAAGAAATGTGCACTGTCACGAAGCCCCACTTAAAGGTTTAAGGAACATATTACCGCCACATCGATTCATCATTTTCCAAGTTGAAAAGCTGTTCGCACAGGTTATATGCACTATGTACAATAAATTTTAAAACGTAACATATTTTACACTGTATCACTAGTATTTCACCGAAAGACAAATCCTGTTGCTATTAAATGTTGTCTCCACTTCCTCTGAATTAAAAATAATGGCATTTGCGCAGACCTTGCTTCCATTTTGAAAAAAAAAAAAAAAAAAAGACCGCAGGTTAGTTGGATCATGACACATATGGCCAATTTTTTTATAATATGTGACATACACCATATAAATTCGATTTGAAATTATTCTATTAAAAATTTAAAATCACTATTTGTTTTGAATTCGCCTCTGACCTAAAATTTACTATTTACACAAGCCTGCTAATTTTACATAACTGGCCTGCCACATGTGTGAACAATACCTTGCGCAAACTGCGGCAGATAGTGTGGGTACAGACAATGAACTTTATTGAGGTCCTGAGGGGCGACTTGGAAAGTCCCCTTACGGAGGGAGGAGCCACCGAGAGCAACTCCACCGTCTGGACAGGTAGGCAGTGCCTGACTGCTGCGTCAGGCACAGCTTTGTGTAATAAAGTGTTCGATCTTTACTGTCTAAATTTCTGTATCCTTATTGCCACAACCCCACGACAGCAGCCCATGGGTCAGGTTGAGATGTACGCTAAGACCGCAAGCAATTTCAGATGCTTTGGTGTTTCCTCATCTGAGAAAGCAGAGAGGTGACGGAGCACCTACTTTTTACGGAAGGAATGAGACGCAAACAGGACCAACACATGAGGAGGCATGGACGAACGCCTCGACATGAATGAACACAAGAAGAGAGATGCGCTAGGCATTCGTCTATGTTCCTTCTTGTGTTCGCCTCGTTTAAGTTTTATTCCTTCTGTAAAACATGTGCCAACTAGCCCAACAAAAAGTTGGAGCGCCTACCTTTACGGAGATATCGATGAGGGCAACGTCTGCGTTGTAGAACAGGTCCAGTCCGGCGGACTCCCCAAAATCGAGCTTCTTAAAGGGCAGCTCGTGCAGCGTGGCCCCGACACAGCTAGCTGCCTTTTTGATTTCCTCAAACGCAGCCTTGCGCTGTGCCAGGCGACCCCCTGCAGCACCTGTTCCGGTGATCTGCAAACCAAATGGTAGCACAAAGAGAACATGTCAAGATTTCTAGTACAGTCGGTGCCGGGTATATCGAGCTTGGATATATCTATATATTGGCTATATCAAACAGCTGAAAAATTCCCTTGAAGAACACATGTAAAAGTCTAGGGCACAGGTGCGAATATATCGAACATTTGTACGTCGACATATTCGATACACCTAACGGTGCACACCGATCACCATTCAGTCTCGTTCCAAGAGAGTAACGAACCGTTTTCGTGCATGCATCGAAAATGTGATCGTGTTGCTTCAATAAGTTCGCACAACGCTTATTCACTCGCATTTTAAAAGAGTTACGGACACTTATCGTGTGCGCACACATTAAGAATGTGATTACATTGCTTCAATAAGTTTGCACAGTGCTTGCGATCACACCTGTTTGTCTGCTGCGATATTCAGCTTGTAAGGTGTGGTAAAGCATTTTTTAATAATTATACCAACAGCTTGAAGCACCAAATAAAACTTAAACGATAGTCTGCACTGGCGGCTACGGCACGATATGCATTCTCAAGCCAATCCCGCACGCTGGCATGTAGCCCCCAAACATATAGCCTTTGAGATCTGTTTCCATCAGCGCCCCATGCCACAGTGGCTATTTCAGATCTGGAAGGCCATGCGTTTGCGAATGGTACACCCCTGGCAGTCTTTCGTTTTCTTCTTTTTTTTTGCTGCTTGTTTTAAAAAGCCCAAGTGGCATTGCCACCACAGAGATCATGTTTCAATAGGAGTAGGACCCCGTAGCAATCATTGCTCTTTTGTTCGTGTTGTGCTGGCTTAGTGTTCTGTCGCTGACTCGCCGCTCTCACGTTTCCGACTTGTGCGCGGCATCTTTTTGGCCCTGGTTGCCATGGATGCGAAGAAGCCTAAGAACTTAAACTTGGCGACCAAAACCGACATCATTCGGCGAGTGGAAGCTGGAGAGAAGAAGTCGTCGATTGCAGAAGCTTTCTGCATTCCTTGGAGCACATTGAGCACGACTCTTCGAAACAAAGCCCATGTAAAGGCAAAGGGTCCCCAGTGCGTGCTCCTATGTACGACAACTTCGAAAAAGCGCTGTATGATTGGTTTTAGAAACCAGGGTGAAAAACATTCCCTCTGATGGCTCGATGCTAATGGAAAAGGCCAAGTGGTTCGATGCAGCCTTGGGGGTGGACGACTTTACTGGTGGAACCGGTTGGCAGCAACGCTTCAACAATCGCTATAGCATCGTTGGGAAGACCCCCTCTGGCGGAGGCGGCGCGACAAAGAGCCAGGACATAGAGAAGTGGCTTTCCAAAGAGTGAACGAACATTCGAGACAGCTTCTCGCCATCAAATATCTATAACGCCGCCGAAACGGCGCTCTTCTGGCAAATGTTGCCGAACAAGATTTTGGATCCTAAAGGGACGTCTTGTCATGAAGTGAAAATAGGCAAAAAACGCGTCTCGATCTTGCTCGCGACGAACATGAATGGCTCTTGCAAGCTGCAGCCGTTCATCATCGACAAGAGCAAGTCGCCACGATGCTTCAAGAACGCAAAGAGCCTCCCGGTCCGATACGCGTTCAACAAAAAAGTATGGATGACGCGGGACCTCTTTTCCGAATAGATGCGTGCATGGGATGCCGAATTGGGGAAGGCAGACTACAATGTTTGTCTTCTTGTAGACAATTATTCAGCACATCATGTGGTCAGCCACCTCAAAAGGATCACAGTCAAGTTTTTGCCGCCCAACACCACAACGAGGCTGCAGCCTCTCAACCAAGGCATCATCAAATCTTTAAAGGTTGGATACAGGCGACATCTCGTGCAGAGGCTCCTGATCAACCTTCAGTTAGGGCTCATACTGAAAAGTGATCTCCTCGGAGCGATACAAATGGTAACCGGCGCGTGGAATGACGTCAAACTAGCCACGATCGTGAACTGCTTCAGCAAAGCTGGCCTTCTAGCTTCACCTGATGACTTTGGGAGCGACGGTGATGTCACAGCAGACGATGACATAAAGTGCCAGCTTTCCGTGTTTCCAGGTGCTATCGCTGAGGAGGCCACAGCGAGTGATTTCGTCAGCGCTGATGATGATGTGCAAGCTGTTTCAGACCACACCGATGAATAAATTGTGGCCAACGTCGCCAGTGACGATGAGGCCGACCAGAGCAGTGACGGTGATGCCGACGATGCCTCAACACAACCCTGTACCGCTGCAGAGCTTGCGTCGGCATTTAGCCTTATTTGCCGCTGTTGTGGCGCTACAGAAGGTGCTGGGCTTGGCTATGTGGAAAGCCTCAACAATATTGAGAATGGCCTCATGAATTGATGGCTCAAACAAAGAAGCAAACAAAGCTCACAGACTTTTTTTATGCCAAATAAAGTGTGGTGGATTTCGTGTTTTTCTTTTAATATTTGGAGAAAGTCGGCAAGCGGAAGCTTACCCCAGTCTTTGCAAACTGCTGCTCCGAGACTCTCAGCACTTTCAAGGTAACCCTTAAATGAACATATTTTATTTCGCGATGCCCTTTGAGATCGATACTACATCCATGTCGACTATAATTTTAACCTGTGAAAGTTTCGCAACTTCCGGAGTTCGTATAGGACAACTAGACTTGTGCAAATATTCCAACACTTCGATTATCATTTGAATTATTAGAAATTTCAAAGTATTCAAAATGAATGAATGGGTGTATATTGGTTCGCATGTAACTCCTTCTAAAGGTGGTTTCACTGGAGTGGAGGAGTGCTAAACCATGAATGCACCTCTTCAAGAGAAATCCACACTGCCGCGAAGCCCCACTCCAAGGTTAAATGAACATTTCTTCACACAGCTTCCTTTTTTTCCCCCTTTTTTTTAAATTTAAAAGCTTGTTAAACGGGCTTACATGCTACAAGTATTGTAATTTTTTTAAATGTAGCATATTTCACAGGTTATCACTGGCATTCTACCAAAAGTCTGATCCTGCTACTATTCAAAGTTGTTTCCACTTCCTTTGAACCAAGAAGAATGGCCTTTGCAGCACCTTTGTTTTAATTTTGAAAAAAATATTGTGCAGGTTAGTTTGATCATAAAAAATATGCTCGTTCTTTTTATATGATGAGATATACACCATTAGTATTCATTTTGAAATTATTCGATTAGGTCACTATTCGTTTAGAATTAACTTCGAACCTAAAATTCACTGATTGCACAAACCTAAGGACAACCTTTCCACGAGCGAAAATGGCTTCACCCAAACAGAAAGAAGGACACATGATAAATGGGTGCAATGGCATCAGAAATCTTAATTGGCACATATTTAGCAAAATGTTAGCTCAAAAAGAGAATTGCATTTCATTATTTAATAAACAAAAAATTATGTCTCCTTGTAACTCCTTTTAGACTTTTCCCACACAAGAGGGGCCCAAACATGAGAGCGTGTCTCAAGATCCGCGACATCGCTATGGCATCATCTGCGACACAGTTAAAAATGAGATTCAAGAACATGTCCAACTTTTTTACCACCTGATATGGGAGCGTTCCAAGGTCCTCCCTCTATGAAAACGGGGGAGATGACATACTTGCTTACCAACGTACCTACCAGGTTTTTCCCACCCAAATTTCCCACCCAAAGCAGGGAATTGAATCTGCATGAAAAGAAGATCCGCCACAAGCGGCCTAAACGAAAAATGGTTGGTTCGCTCAGCTTTCTACAGACCAGGTTAGCTGCCCAATCTGGCCTGGTAACCGCTACAAGTGTCTTGTTTCTTTGACTATTTCTGAATCTCCCACCAAATGTCTTAGTGTCACGTAGATATTAAAGCCAAAGACATTTCTCACTGCCTCGGGGGACACTATCTGTTGTACGGAAAGCAACCGACTCTATTGGGTAAGTTGTTCCACTTAAGCCGCTCCACCGTGAAGGCTGGTATAAAGCCTTGGATGACCTAGCTTTCGATGTGTGCATGCTGGTACTGAAGGCATGGCCAATGAATGCAAAAGGAATGAAGTACGCACAGCCTGATATTCTATACAGGTACACAAAAAAAGAGACAAAGACAAGAGCTGACTAGCAACTGTCTATACTGTTACAAACTCAAACCTCATTGAAAAAAAAATTGCAATTTTTTTTTTCTTGAAAGTAGGTTCGTTACATAGAAAAATTTATTCTGAAGGTTTATTCCTAACACTATATCTATTTCAACACTATTTTTTCTTTACTTCATTATAAACTATATTTCATAACATACGAGTTTGTTATATCGAGGTTTGAGTGTATATTCCTTTCATGTTAAATAAAAATTCACCTGCTGGTCGGTGCTTATCTCGGTCTCTTTTTTAGCTTTCTTGTGTAGAATATCGTGCTATCTATACTTTATTACGCAAAACCAACTAGCCCAAAGCTTCACTCTACTGCGAAAGAAAAAATCAGAGTGAAGTTCAACGCACCAGGTCGATCATGCAGACCACGTCCATCTTGTTCCGGGGATGGCTGGTGCTGGCAGCACTGCAGGACGAACGAGCGTCCACTTCGCTCATGGCCGGTGGGCAGCTCAGCTTGGTGGGAGGAACCTCATCCGAGCTCCGGCACAGTGCTTTTCTGAAAAGAGCACGCAGCGCAGACAGAACGCACGTGTCAGTGTCAGCTCCTGTCGCTTTTTCCCACCTCCGCGTCTTTTTCAGTGTACCTGTATTGTTCAACAAATATTACTGCGACTGTGTATGTACTTCTTTGCTCAAGTGACCAACTTTCATCACATTGTTCGCTGCTGCTGATGATTCCGGGAGCTCTTGCCGATGGCAGGCGAAAAACCCCTTTATATGACATTCCGTGCATCACAAAAAGCGTATGGACTTTTACATGTCACAAACATGAACACCCCTTAAACAGCTGCTTGATTGAAGTCGATGAGATTGCTCATTTTTTTTTACCAAGTTCAAAGGGGTCAGATACAGATGATTGATTGATTGAAAATCCCATATAAGTGCTAGGGCATACAGAGGTGCTTTGGAATGCAGAAAGACATGCAACTGCAGTGCCAGTATTTCATGAAGAGGGAAGGAAGCATAAGGACAAGCCAGCTTTTCATGGGGGAGTGGAGGATGCCAGGAACTTATGGGTTGTGTCTTTAGTATAAATGCACAAGTGGGTGAGGGCAGGGGCCGGCACTCTTTTCTTAAAAAGCAACCCCCCCCCCCCCCCCCCAACAGCACTGTCCTTGCAGGAGTGGTACCTCAAACGTCATGAAATAGTCAGCACTACAGAGACCCTCGTAACTGAATGATGATGCCAAAGCAACTGTACAATGAGAAAAATTGATGCACCTAACAAAAAAAGGCCTAACAAAATAAAGGCACTGACTCGAATGTTGGTGTCAGAAAGCCAAATTTCTTCAGAGCCTACAGTAAGCATTCTTTTGGTGACTTAAACATAGCATAAAATGACCCTTAATGTCAGAGAATTCATGCAGAAAAACTCAGCACAGATGAAACTCCACTCATATCACTCCTCTGCAAAGCTCTCTGATAGTACAAACAACAGACAATATGGTATTGGCCGCTAGGTTAGGGGTACAAATAGAGGGGCGAGCTGGTTGCAGACAGAATAGGCATAGAAAACGGCACAAGTAGCAAAACAGAGACAAAGTGTTGTGCCACGTGATGTCCCTGCGTTTACTCTGGCTGGGGTTACAAGGTTCTTGGCGATGAGCACAAAGACATACAGAAATGACGGTGATTTTGGTAAATAGCAGATGCTACTTACCAAAAGCCACAGCCCAATACACTAATATATACCAAGTTGTTTTACCAAATACATTTAGTCAAATAGGACTCTATGCTAAATGCGCATGAGTGTTCTTTGTCAAATACTGTGGTTCTTTAAAATAAGCTCATTATCAAAATTTTACTATCTTATAATTGATCCATTTGGAGAACATTTCAAGCTCAGTGGGGCACAAAACCAAGCAGCAACTAAGTAACTACTAACACCAATTTGAGAGAGACCTCATGCCTAGCACTAAAGTCGAGAATTATGTCCTCAAAATGAGCAGCGAAATGCACTGAGGGCACTTATCGGTGTTCCATCTTGCACAGAGCTGGCGAATGCTAGGTACAGTGCCTCTATGGTTTTTTTTTTCCTGTCCACAAAATGCTACTATAATACTGAGCAGTACCATTAAAGATGATTCATTCTCTGGACTGCACCACCCAATCGAAATACAGTGTAGTAT
This sequence comes from Rhipicephalus microplus, assembly GCF_043290135.1. Classification (NCBI taxonomy): domain Eukaryota; kingdom Metazoa; phylum Arthropoda; class Arachnida; order Ixodida; family Ixodidae; genus Rhipicephalus; species Rhipicephalus microplus. The sequence continues at coordinate 102,538,142 of NC_134704.1, read as the reverse complement.
TCTAAAACAGGAGCGTCAGAGTCTTTTTGGTAAGTGTTAGCGCCAGTTAAAATGCGCAAGAAGCCGTTTTATCAAAGTAAAAGTTTAAATGATTTGTATGAGATTTCATAACAATCATTATCACTTTGCTTGGACTATGTGCATTGAAACATGCAACGAGAGCAAAACCGATCAAACATTTTTCTTTGCCTATATACCTTTGTACATGTCCATAGCCCGCCTGTCAACCTGGGCACACAGAAATATGAACAGAGCACAAAAATACTTGTGAATAGCATTTGAACTAACTCCACTTTGCAGCTGACACATTTCAGCAGTTATGGCCTTCAGGGAAGAGTTATGGCCTTCAGGGAAGTTGTAATGGGCTGCTGTTGAATGCATCAGATTTTCAGTAATTTATTACAACCTGCCAGACTTGCAAGAAAGTCAAGGCGTAACAGTACTTGTTGCATATTCTAATCATCCCTGGTAAATATGATTTATAAGATGTACTTATTATGCAATAGGCCATAATAGGTTCTTGTGTGAAGGAGTTCAATCGCCGACTAGAAGCACATGCACAGGTCAATCATTTTACTGCAATCAGATTAATGAGACAAAACTTATTCTTTTTAATTGCTGTCATTTGCAAGATGCTAAAAATCTTGAAAATATGCACAGCACACTGCCAGTTAGTTACACAAACGTACTGACTGCGCAGGGTGCTGTGTTAATTCTTTGCCAGGTGTATGTTGTTTTTTCTAAGCTATTAAAGGTCCCAAATTGCAAAACCTGATTGCATCGACATATATGCGCCACATCTGAAGGGCATATTTTTATGTATATACCTGAGAGGTCCCGAAAATACATTACATTTTGGATGAGCATGTGACAGATAAATTAGGTGACAATGTTCCAAGGTGAATCACAACACTAATAAGCTTCCAAGGTGAATCAGAACACTAATAAGCAAATTCACAGCATGCAATGTGGCTGAACTCTACATGTTTAAGAAAAAGGTTGAACTAGTCTTGAGTGGCACACAACAGAAAAAAATATGAGCATTTTTTGCGTTGATTGTTTGACAGCAGTACTCATACATTTGAAATTAAAAAAAAATATTTCCCAGTGCTTTGGTGCAAAAATATGCTCGGCTGTACTAATACTCTATTTTCGAATAAAGTGCAGCGTACACACTCACGATACTATGACAACAAATGAGCAGCAACTGTGCATAGCACATGCTTTTCCATAAAAAGTGGTACCTGTGCATGAACAGGAGATAAATATGCGAAGGAAATGGGAAGCTTGCCTTTACCCCATCTAAGAAGGCCGTGCGAACGTACAAAGCAGCAAAATCGCTCGGAATCGACAGTTACGACAACTGCCATTCGAGCAAACTGCTGTCAGTTACGCAGGTGGCACAAGCTGTCAACAGGCAACGTGGCACGAGCATTGTGTGACGGATGACGTATGTGTTTCACCCTTGACACTCTCAAGCAAGGCCCCTGATGTCACGCTTGGCTTCGCATCGTCGGTCGCGCAGTCACGCGCCACTGAACCGCGGTTCGTTACAGTGGCAAGTGCTGCAATTTTCTCGCACGGTTGATGCCGTTAAGCGAGTGGTAACTGTTGCTCCGTAATTCTCTGCGCATGCCTGCCCCTACTCACCACTTCCGGGTCAGTGAAATCATATATATGCAAAGGGCTCGTCTATTTAGTTCCGAAATTATTAAGGTAGTGAAACATTTTCGGCAGAGAATTGTGGAAGCTATGCTAAAAAAAGCCACAGTTTCGCCCCTAGGCTGAAGCAATGACTGCGATAGCAAGAAAATAGATTACCACACGAAGAAGGACAAGCAGCTTGATAATTTCCGCATGCCACTACAGCACAAGGAAGGACGCTCGAAAAAAACACATAGGTATACACTGGACAAGTGTGAATTACCAACCGTCATAACTGTTACATGCTTGTATTTGAGTAACATGCTGAGAATTTCAACAATGCAGAAGCTAACACTGTTTGATTTTTCTTTTTCTTGTGAACTGCGGCCCATGGAATAACACCTCTGCATCTGATGCCTAATGTACCCTGTGGGCTTTTTTTTTTTTTTTCATCCACACCACAAGTGCCACAGAAGGGGGCCAGTTTTAGTTGCACATCTCAAGGGCAGTTTTTTTTTTAAGTGTAAAAGCGTTGGTGCCAGAGAATACACTCAAGCTGTTTTGAGATCTTTGTTCAGCAAGTGGTAAATGGTGCATATGAATAGCTCACCATTATATCACTCGAACAAGCATGACAAGTGGCTGTGTTGGCTAGCGCAGCAGGCTGTGGAGCGAGGGGTACCTGGTTTGGATCTCTAAAATGCTCCTAATATTTTTTAAAACTTTTCTTTATGCCTTTTTTTACACACACACATATATATATATACAATACATATGCAGAACAAGACAGCGACAGCAAAAATAAGTCGAGAGTGTTGATATAATTGCTATGGCAATAAAACTAACGCTTCCCTTCCCTGATCCCAGTTCTTCTATCTGCACCACCAAAAACATGATGCACATAATTTACTACGCTAAGCATCACTGTGTTGGCCAATCCTCCTGAATTCTGTGCAGTGTTTTGCAAAGGAAGACATGGCACCAACAGAAAAAGAAAGTGCGAAGAAACGTTTGCAGCACGAGTGAGTTGTTAGGCACAAGCCCAAAAAATGCAAAGCTAAAACACCATGAATAGGGCCATTTCTCAAGCAAGCAGCACCTTGGATAGGTCTTGCACAATGCCCATTCATCGTAAGAGTATCCAATACTGCACTTTGAAATGCTTTGAAAGCCCCGAACTAATTTTATGCATCCTTCATTGCCGCTTTTATTACCCGACTACAACAACCTTGCTTGATGACACTACACCGAGAGCGTCTGTTTTTATACCATTTATGAACACTGAACGCTAACACAATGAAAGTTTACACATCAAGCTACGCTCTTAAGTTTTGTAGCGATGATTGCAAGCATGCATTTGCGTACTATTGACTGCCATTGCCATTGTGCATAGAAAATTACGTACCTTGTGCAACAGCAAGTTTGTAAACGACGATGTATTGTGTCTTATGAGCTCTAAATGATAAAGATGAAGATGTAGCAATAACATGCCATCATTATGCATTTTTCTTCCTTTGCATTTACTTCCCCTGCAAATTGAAAAGTTAAGTGTCACACAGTGAACTCAAATTCCTTCAATTCTTTTTGAGTAATGTCCCTAAATTCTATAGATGTCCCCATGGAAGGAATTCCTGCTGTTCATCATTTTCCACATTGCGATTCAGCGATATTCACAAGCGAGAAAATTTATTTCTTTTATAACTACTACATACTGCAAATAACATACCTAAACCCTTGAAGGGTTTACGACAGAAAGTAGAGTATAAAGAAATATCGCAAAGCCTACGTATAGAACATCAAAGTAATATCAGCAGTCGTCAGTAGCAGTTTTAATCTACATCAGTGGCAAAGGTCCAACTTCAGAACATTAGATAGTCATGAAAATTATGTCAGATTAACGAATGGCCCTACAGTGGGTGAGTAAAAAACAGGTTTTAATCAAAATATGAATGCATTGTGACGCACAGTGAGTTCATGCACTACAATATAATTTCATTAACATCTATAATTCACATAAAAAATGTGAAAACAGTAACAGAAATTGAAATCAAGTCATGTGTGTAAGCTAATTCAGTCTCACATGTCAGCACTTGAGCTTAATCAATTATTACGCTTTCTCTGCTTAAGTGCAACTATTTCATAGAAACTTGCTAAAATAGGAGAAGCGAGAAAGGAGATCACTTACAGCTAGATATCATCAACATAAATTGCAAGATAAAAAAAATGCAAGCACTTATCTACACAAATCAATATCTCTGCTAGAAAACAGCTCAAAATTACTCTCAAAACTAATTTTTGAAAGTTGAAAAATGTACTTGTCAGTGCGAATAAAACAAGCAGGTATTTGCAGCTTAAAAAAGAAACTTTCTCAGTACATGTGTAATCTACAAGGTAGGCCTCCATTCGGTTCACGAAGATGTGCTGTCTGAACAAATATCAGCTTGACGCTTACTTTCTTAAGATGTGAAACTAGCTTCAGCAGTACTCCATCAAAAAAAAATTTCCAAAAGTTAGAAGGAAGCAAACGTATTAACATTTCACACTATATACGGCTGCCAATTTATGAGAAGAGTAACAAACAGATACCAGCAACACAGTTTATTACATGACAATTAATTAATTATTGTGGTAATGACAGAAGCTTACAAACACCACAACATTGGAAAAGGTCCAACAACAACCATCAGGCAACTAGGCCTCATGGCTGTGTTGTAGGCTGCATCAGGAACAGTAAGCAACAACAATGGTGCATCACTTATATACAAAAATTTTCTAATAAAACTAAATGAGCTATTCAAGTTTACAATATAAATACGTGTACAAAGATGTGAAATCTGTTGACACAAAGAATGTGCCAGGCAAGAGCACGAGGCCACTTGGAGTTATACTTGAACCCGCCGTAGTCGGGATTCGATCCCCTGACCTGCGGGTCAGCAGCCGAGTACCTTAGCCACTAGACCAATGCGGCAAGGCTAGTTGGTAGTTCACATTCGATTAGCAAACTGAGAGCGCGGAATGCAGCGCTCACGCTGCATGGCTCTTCCCCGTCTGTTGTGTGTACACGCGCTCCCAGTTGGCTTGCTACTGACTTTGGAAAATGAGACTTATTTTTGAGCCATAATGTACTTGTGAAGCGTAGCAGTTTGGGCTAGTTGGCATGACATGTTGATTGTAATAGCGCGAACTCAGAAGGACGAAAAAGAGACAAGAAGAAGACGCCTTCTTCTCCTCCCTTTGCCGTCGTTCTGTTCTTGCTATAACGATCATCATGTACTTGTGAAGTTTTTAATATCTATTTTAAGAGCACCTAGGAAAAGAGCCTGAGAACCAGAAAAGTAGCAGCAGCAAGATAGGTGACAGTAGCAAGACTACTGTTTCCTAAATTTAAAAGGACGCACCCACACACATGGACACACACACCAATGCACAAACATTTGGCCATGAGTAGCTTACAGTCATATATGAAATATTGGTGGTTAGATAAAATTCATTTATTGTACTAATCAGAGTTGTCGTGGCTGCTTATAATAGACGAATGTGGGCGCATTTTTTTTGTCGACTCACCAGCAGAATATTCCAGTTGCCTGTTGAGTTTCCCAGGCTTATACACGTTTTTCTTTAAGTAAATTCAGTGTTCATTACGTTCACTGATAGAGCATTTATCGATGCTTTGCAAGTTTGATCGTTGAAATCAAACATACGTTGAGGGTAATTAACATTACTCATGCTCTGGAAAACGTGCGGCGACCATTGTAGAAATTCCTTCGGAGACTATTGTGGAGTGCCCAAATAGAGAGAGCCACGCCACGCTCTTGGAGTGAACGGACACAGTATACACAGCCGGAACAAACCAAACCAAACACACATTTATTTAACTGCTTTTGATCGATGATATCATCAGCCAAATCATTATAACATCAATCATGATCAACACGCTAAGACATCCTTACACAATATTAAAGAAAACTCAACATGACAAACCAGGCGGTGTCGCTAACGCCTGACTCACCACGTGGGCCCACCGCAGACAAATTCACAGGTGTCAGTACCCCCACACTATGTTAAATAGTTTAAATGTGCGTTCGTTCATAATAGCATATATTTTCCAGCACGAAATGATTTACATTATTCTTTTTCCTGCCTTCACACTTGGTATCGTTGTATTATAATTAAAAATATTTTCAAAAATGGCAAAGTTCATCAAACTATCACTTCTACAGCGCTTCAAATTGAATGATTATTTGCTAGTAAGCTGGGCGGCATCTAGAAACTCTGGTACTAATTATTACAACACAGAACAGGATGGTGGGACTATGAAGAGACCAGAATGACTGCTTAATGCCAAATGAGCTTCACTGTTTTATACATTAGACTACATTGTGAATAAATACTAAAAAGCTGTAAAGCTAGAAAATTACCTACACATCCCTATCACCTACTGGCTGTACTGGTTTCTCAAGAAATTGCAGATCCCCCCAACGTAAAGTAACTGAGGGCTTATTAGTGTACAAGCTACTCTCATGTGACATGCCAGCTTGCTCTCCATTGACAAGTGTGCAGTCATCTGCGAGTGTCAATGTAAGCCTAATCTATTTTAACGTACATGCAGGGTAAACAATACCTTTTATTCTATTTCGGATATGGGTGGTGCGTTGTCGTATGTGATCATTTTTGCTAATTATTTTCATACTAAGTATAACGAATACATAAGGCACATTACTGACATACAAGATGCAGACGAAAACAAAGCACCGCTCACTAGAAACGAAATTCAGAGGATGACGCCAGTTTTGAGACGTGTTCCAAAAGTTCGCAACAAAACGCGGTGGCATTCCAGTTACACGGAAGCACTAACGCATTAAAAAAATGTTTCGTTAAAGGAATAGCCAGAACATTATATTGTTATGGGGAGACTGACCGCCCTATTTCAGAAGTGACTCTAGTTTCAAAGCTTTTGAGACTTTCTGCAAGAAAATGACCCATTTTACTCCATGCATTGCAATGTGTATGCTGCAGCAATTAGTTTAAAAGGTTATCTATAAAGTTTATTTAATTGTGAACTAATACACCTTGATTTATAGTGTAAATAATGTGTGCCACTTCAAGTAATACAACTTAAATGTAAAACAAGCTCACGCTATGTGCCGCAGGGCCGTCTTAAAATTTCTGCTAGCAATCGAACGTACAATCTGGGACTTGCTTACTTTGCAGAATAATTCAGAAGGACCATGAAGCACGTCCAGTGCACAGAACAAGAGCGCTGGGACTGTTAGAGACGGGGGAAAGTCTGCTATCGTGCGAGGCACTCACGACTTATCGTGGCTAGATAACAAGGCGGACTTTTCTTTGTTGGCATTCCAGCGGAGCTGAGAACCCACCAAGCACAAGAAGCTGCGATATGTAGAAAACCTTCCCGATAACACAGCTAGTTGTGAACATGTATTGTTTTCTTTTTTTTTAAGGTTCGACCCAGCGATATACACTGAGGGTGCTCCACCTCTGTTACAATGTTCTTTTATGCGACGAGTTGACGTGCATACGAATCAGCGAAAAGCTGCTTACAATGTGCTGCAGAAAACCTGAAGGTCAGTTGTACAAAGAGCGAGATAAAGATAGATAACATAGCAGTTATAAATGCTAAGGTTCTAAAAAGAACCCAAACAGTTGTCAAATAAAAAAACCTAATTGTATAAACGAAGTAGTAGTACGCATAAACCGAGATGTGATTATGGTGCAAGCACCAAGCGACACTTCTGTTTCTCTTCTAAACACTTCCGATTAAGCGATGGCTTTTGGTTCTTCAAACGTTCAGAACGAGTCTTGGAAAAAAAACGAAGTGATATGAAATTTATTGTTCTGGTTCAAGCGAAGAGTTTTATCAGATACATGTGACAGGAGCACAGGTTAACTTAAGGTAAGGACCAATTAGGTGTTGAAATTATTAATGAATATTCATTGAATGCATTCTTTAAAAGAGCAGGCAGTTTCCTTGTGAGCAGCTGGGATGCTTGAGGCACATTGCAGAGTTGATCTTGAACACGCACTAATTTCAACACGGTCTCGGAGATGCACTCGGTGTTTACCACGCTGGAGTGAGCGGTGGTTAAGGTGCTTCGCTACAGACTCAAAGGTCACGGGTTTGATCCTGACTGTGGCGGTCGTGTTTTGATGGAGGCGAAATGGCAGACGCCCGTCAACTATGCAACGTCAGTGTACGCTAAAGAACACCAGTTAGTCGAAATTCCCGGAGCCCTCTACTTGCGTGTCTCATAATCATGTCGTGGTTTTAGGACGTAAAACCCCAGACAATGTATTGGGAGGCACTTGAGCAGCAAGGCGAACCACAGTTAATGGCCTCTGTGAAGGACAGAAGTCAAATTCAATCATTTCGAGCTTTGCACTTGCCAAAATGAGAAGACTCCAGTGACTAAGGATCAGTCCTACATCCTCAAGCAGAGTAACACAGCACCTTACTTGCCAAACAGACTCAACAATGAATATAAAGCAAGAAACTTGTTTTGTGATCAATGTGACACCTCCGTTCTGCAGACGCATCCATTGGAGGTGCGAGAGCGTGCTCATTAAGGCATTGATGCGCTCTTTTTCACTTTGCAAGTATCAACCACATGTTTCTGAATGGTTATTTCTAGCGATTTTAAGTTAATTATTGGATTACTTCTTTGATATTACTGTTAATTATATCACTTAATACCTTGTTCATTCATTTTTGCCCGGTTTTGAGGATTTCTACCTTTATAGTGGACCTATTTATATTATTATCTGGAGTTTGACATTCCACAACCACAATATGATTATGAGAGACGTAGTGAGGGGGGGGGGGGCTTCGAAAATTTTCACCCCCTGGTGTTTTTTAACGTGCACCGACAACGTCCAGTACATGCATTTCCACCATTTCGTCTCCTTCGAAATGCGACCACCTCGGCCGGAATCGAACCCGCGACCTACGGGTCAGTAGCCGATGTTCTAGACCTGCATGCTGAGCGCTCGATGGTGAGTGTGACCACGCCACAGAACACCTAACCCCGCTACGTAGTAGCTACGGACGAAAAGCCGTGCCTTTACTCACTAAACATTAGCACGGAAGCTTTAAAGGGCGCCGTAGTCAGTGTGCGACATGCGAACGAGTTTTCAAAGTGCGAACCAAGCCCCACGCGAGCCCGTCGCTGTCTTCAGCGGCGCTCCGTCGTCGTTTATGATACGCTATAAAGTGCTATATACAAGACCCCTACGCGCTTTGATCGAGCGCAGCGAACTTCGGGCAGAGACCACAGCGTACACATTGCGCGGCTGCAAAGTCTCAAACACCAGACGCAGCGCAGCAGTATCTGTGTGTGTTAGCTCGAAACATCTATACAGCGGTGAAGTTTGCCGGCGCGATACGGAATGCGTGCCGCTCGCAAAAGTACAGACACGGTTGCAACAAAAAAAAGTGGATGGATATCCGGAGATCATCAGTTGACACTGCGAGTTTTACGCACAGGAGCGCAAGGCCGTTGAATTTTAGCGCCAGTACGACAGAAAAAGTTGGATGCCGGCTTACGATTTTAGGCAGCCTTTCGAGCTTCAATCGATCGTTCATGAGAGCAGGTTGATTCGAACAAATGTCAAAGGAAAGTCTCCAACAGTCGTCTGAGTTTTTTTTTTTTTTTTTTTTGCACTTGTTTCATGATTTAGGGTCCGTAGTACGACCTGATAAGAACTCGCAGTACGTACCGCACAATAGATACCAAACAAAAAGCAGGACAGGTTAGTAACTGGCCTAATAACACTTCCAAAGCGCACAACGCGTAACGTTTCGAAGCCTGTGTTGACCTGCGGTCAACAAGCGCAACTATTTCGGCGCGTTTATTTTTTCTGGACCGCCCGCGAAGCCACGGCTTCGTGGTGGCGGTCTCAAGTTTTTGCTTTCCAAATTAGGAAAGAGATCGTCCTGCTCACTGGAAGCACACGGTTCGAAACACAGGACACCGAGCTGGGGCGGCGATTTCGACCTCCATAAACGAAAGAAGACCAGCGTCGTACTTCCAAAGAGACGCGCTCTACGATTGCCACATACAACCGTTACCAAAAACAGCTGCTGCTCTCTTCGTTTGCACGCTTGTAAGAGCACGACGGTGCCACAAACCGCGTATCCAGGACAGCATTAAAACGGTGCTCACAACACCGAACCCCGTGAGTGTCACGACCTCGCGGGTCAACAAATCCGCGATAAACGTCCGGCTAGTCGTAGTAACCAGCCGCGTAGTCGCGCAAACTAGGCGGCAAAATCAAGCACTGGCAAAGCGACTGGCCAGCAATCTTCAGCTTCCAATGACACTCGCGGACGTTCTTACAGAATTCCGCGGCAAAGAGTGAGCGCGCAGGCAGCGTTGGCGCCGTTGTAAACGATCGCATTCCTACCTTTTGAGCATGAGAATTTCATGGGAACACCAACCACGATCGCCTTCCACAGAGTTTTGTGGCGGACGCCATACTTTGTCACGTGACGCGACGTGATGTTTAAAAAAAGACAAAACAAAAAAGCGCCATGCTTGTTCACGTGATTTAGACGTGCTTGCGTTTCACGGTCACGCTTGTTTTCTCAAGTACAAGCAAATTTCCGCTATTATTACAAGCTTAAACTTCGCCAAGCTGCCTGAACGGACTTTACGTTCCAAATTGCTTCTCACCGAAAGCAATGCAAGTTGTCCTGACATCTGCTGGCAGTGTTTCTAACCTTCGCGGTGCTTGTATGGCTTCCAAAATCTAAAAGAATGCGCTTAGTTATCTCGGAGGCCATGTTAAAACTACGAGAACCGAGACTGCTAGTGCGACTCGCCACCAGGAGATGGTCTTTCCGCGAGGCGCGCGAAGCCACTTATTGGCACGGCGCGGCGATTAAACGGCGCTCTCCGAGGTTACTCAACCAACTGTTTTTCCTGATCGCTGCAACACGCCACTGCCGCTCTAGACGCGCGAAGTGAAATGCGGTAGGCTAGGGACGAGACGTCGTGAAGCGCTTCACACGAGAGGCCGCTCCCACGAATGAGCGAAACTTGAGCGCTCTCATTATCCGGCGATAAGCTCCCAGTGCGGCCAAGACCTCCCCGCGGCTAATCAGAGAAACGTCAAATCCCGACAGTCTTTTGCCGCGGCAGTGTGTTCGCTACGTTTTCGTGGACGTGTACAAGATGTCAAAGAAAGAGGAACTCCACGTAAGTATTGCATGCGTTACTGCCACGCTGTGCGCTCGTTTCTCTTTTTACTTTCGCCTCAATTTAAAACAAGCATACGTATGATGAGCCCATGTGTGAATTCGCGTTTGGTGTATACAGTGCCACATGTGTTTACTGTACACGTTTGAAGCGCGTGCAACAAGTGAAACAGGTCATAAGTCCCGGATAAAACTCGCGCATTGCATTCATCTCCATGGACAGATCAGCTGTGCCATGCGATACATGTGCATGTTTCACGACCCATGTTTTCGTGGCGTCTAAGCTACAGATTGCGAGAGTCCACATTCAAGCTGCCAAGACCGGCTTGTAGGTATATCGTTGACGGTGGTATCAAATTTAATTGACAGTGCGTCCGATGCACGTAACGACGCAATAAGTAAGAGAAAAAAAAAACTATGGCGCTAGAAGACAAACTAGCAAGTATTTTAGGCGTCGTGCGGGTTGCCAGAACGAAGTTAGTTTTATGTGCATTTCACGCGAGGATTACGATGCCATCCACAAGGACTCTCGGGTCAAAAGAGAAAAGAAGGTCGGGGATCTCTTCACCGTGAAGGTTTTGTATTACGAGCACGCGAAACGCATATTCGTAATCGGTAATGTTATCTCTGTGAGCAACTACGCTGAAAATGATAGACAGTTAGGAGAAGCACGAAAAAAATAAGACAAAATAGAGGGATACATTAAGTAATCCAAGGGCTTCCGCTGCAGACGGGCTTGTCAGCCGGTTTTTTTTTTTTATTTCCGCGTGATGCGAACGGCGCGCAAATTACAGCAGCAGACGATACTTGACGCCAATACGCGCGCACAGCCATCTTGTCTCATTAGCTTTTTTTGTTATTGTTTTTCTTTCGTTCGCGGCATCTCCACGCCCGGAGGGGCTAGTCTCAGGAACGCGCCTATCGCGAAGCTACGTGTTAAGAAAAAAATAAGATAGAAATAGATCGCGCGAGCCAAACAGGATTCTGGGACTTCTTCCACACCGCCTTGGGCTACAGTTTCTTCGTCTTCAAGGACGACAACCACCCGGTGTGGCTGCATTAACTACCCGACGTAACAAGTGCGACTTCAGACTGGATCTCTTCGCATGGGCTCTTTAGACGGTGCTTAAAAGACTTCCCTTCCCCCTCCTCTCTTTCCCCGATCTCCAATGATAATAAACAGATGAAGGCAGAAGAGACGAAATTCCTTCCGTATCTCACAAGGCTTCGCTTTCTAGGAAGAGGGGGGTCGTTGTTGATGTTATTATCCATTGGGCTGCATTTTTTTCGTTGTTTTGTTGGTGCTGCAGGCGTGAGTCACGCAGTGTAATCACGTGGTCACGCAGTGTACAAGGAAAAAAAAACCACAAAAAAACAAACGCTATGCTGGAATATATATCTTTGGACACCTATCTTCAAAACTGAGGGAAAGAGCAGACAACATAACGGATATGGTCTTTTGGTTAAGCGTTTTTAAGCATACCTCTCCTGTCACATCACCGGAATACTTTACTGTGGGTCTCCAAAAATAAGCCTAAAACAACAAAACTCCTACAGATTGTGATAAATATTACATTTTATCTTCTCTGCAGAACGCAAAAACGTCAATAATCAAGAATCTTGTGTTTATAACAGCTATCGCAGCAACCACGTACTACTTTAACGAAACTTGCGATAAAAAGAATCACTCAGCTCGCAGTCAAAAGTTGACAACAACAAGCTAGGATGGCTTCAAACATTGAGAAATGTGTCCAAGTGCTACAGTTTTGATGATGATGGTAATGATGATGTGCGGTGGTTTATGACACAATTAAGAGCCGGGTGTTATCAAAATGTACCGCGCTATATTTTTGAAGTGATAGAGTACGCTTGTTGAGCAAACCACGCGGACACTGATAACGTAAGTCACAGGGATAAACGAGGGGAAATCATGACACAGAAGGGTACTGATAAAAAAAAATATTCAGAACAATGAACAGTTGTAGACTGGTGATTGGATATAAAGATAAAATTATGAGCCTGGATATGCATATTCGACATATTAAAAAAAATACAGCTCAAATTTTCAATTTGTGGCGCTTTCTTTTTTTCCGCATGTCCTACGAGTTTGTTTCTAGTGCATCGAAAATTCTTTGGTAGGGCTCTCACCGACTAGGATTTGCCAATATCATTATACGTGCCTCAAAGCAATTCAGTAATTTAGATAATTTTATTTATTTATTTACTTATTTATTTATTAACTACTGAGCAAATGAAGTCCGTGCAGGGTGTGTAGAACACAATAAGTCAACAAAAGTAAAATAATATATTGTTGAACGATGGAATTCTGGCACACAACTGGATAAAGAGCAAAACACATTTTTAAGAGGACTACTTTAAATAATGCTAGTGTAAAAATAAAGGATAATGATATATAGTGTCTACATAGGTAAATTATTACAATCTTGCATGCATTAATGGTCTGCGGGAAATAAAAAGAGTATTCAAATAGGTTAGTTCAGGCAAAATAAATGGTTAGAGCATTTGGGTGATATTGCCGAGTAGGCCTCTACAGTATTATGCTTAAGTACACTGTGGGACCGAGTGCAAAATTTATAGTGAGTAACTGTGAAAGAAACTTTATTAGTTTGCCGATTATTCGCTTCGATTCCCCGTGTGCATCTCTTCAAGTTAGAGCTAGAGGGGTGCGTGGTCCCGTGATGGGCCAAGCGGGGTAATTTACGATAAATAGATTACAGCCTTGTGCATGAACAAAACAAACTAGTGATAAGCAAACACACATGAACTAATGAACGGATGAACGAATGCTTCAAATGAAACATTGAAGTGTGGCAGCTTGGGCTAGTTAGTATGACATGATGACAGCTATAGCGCGAGAACAGAACGAACACACAGTGCCGGTTTTTGTCCCTGTGTGTTCGTTCTGTTGTCACGCTATAGCTGGCTTCAAATGAGGCACACAAAAAAGCAAACTAACAAAAATACTCGATTTGCTGCACGGAGCGCTGAACTGCATGCTTTAGAAATTAATATTGTTTCCAGTACCTGACGGGTTTCGGCAGCGAGTTTGCGTCCGAGGATCCTAGGTGTCCCGGGTCACTTCCCGAAGGCCAGGTAAGAAATTTTTGGTGGCTATTATACTTAAGACGAAAAATGAAACTGAATTACGCTTCTTTTTTGTTCTGCTGGCACTCTCGCAGATGCCTCGTATATGGCAGCCTTCTGCACATTGGTTAAACCTTGCCTATACATAATCACATTTTGGCTCACCACATATCGTATTTGCGTGGTCACATAATGTAATTAAACTTTGGCTGACGTTAGCTAACGTTAGCCAAAGGTAGCCATATTGTGGCTAGCGTTATCCAAAGTGTGATTATGTTCTCTGGTTCACACATGGAACAGCTCGGCAAATATATATATATATTTTTGGACGATGCTCATAGTGTTTAAATAGGCAACGGGTAGAGTGGGCCAAATACATACCTATATGAAATCCATGTAAGAGATTATTAGATAGCGGGAAGCTCGAAATTGTCGATAAAGAAAAAAGAACGACTCATATAGCCTCCCCTATCTTCGTTACGATATAGCAAATTTTGTCAGCCTTTAAAACATTAAGCACAGAGCCGCAACTATATAGGGCAGGCAAGAGGGTTCTGACATGCCCCTAAACTTTTTCGTGCTTTGACTTTTCAGGTGATACTAAAGGGCTCTCACGCCTTCGCATTGACGGCCTGTTGCCAAAGTTAGCCAATCTACACATAAACACCACGCGAAAAAAAGTTACTGGGTACGACCCCGATTGAGTTTCAAATTTGCATTCTCAGTACCCGTCGCACGTTGAAATTTCGGAAACACTCGCACGCATCAATCAGTTGTGCTAATTCTTCTTCACTTAACACATTACTTGAAGTAAATGGGACCTTTTTTTACATATTGGGGGTATCAATGTTTACATGTTACAGCATACTGAAATATTTTTTATGTTTTTTAATAATAGAATCTGCTGTCTTGATATATGCTGTCAAGTTATGCTTTATCTAATCCTTATTTATTTATTTATTTATTTATTTATTTATTTATTTATTTATTTATTTATTTATTTATTACCAGCAGTGCTGTTTAAAGTGGTTGGCAAATGCGACGTTCAAAAAAACTCGATTAGGCTTTGCACAGAGTATAGTCAATGCACAGCCTGGCCGGCTATCTATATATAGATATAGTATAAGTTAAGATTAGTCAAGGCTGGCCAATATTAGCTGAACATGATTGACATTAGTTGAGCTAAGTTTAGCAATTGATACCACGCGATAGCCAATTGATAAGTAATCGAAAATGGACCAAAGACCAGCGAATTCCAGAAAATGCTTGATTGAGCTTAGCCTAACCTGATAAGCATGACCAGTGCCTTGTAATAGCCATTCGATAGCCAAGAAAGAGCCTATAGATAATTGATAAATAACGAATAATTAAATTACATAGAAATCATGCGCTATGTCTCGCTGAAGAAGCTGTTCCTTTATTTATTTGTTTGTTTGTTTATTTATTTATTTAGGACCATGCCCTGCTAATGCAGGAATTATAGCAAGTATACCAACAGTAGCGAAATAACAATAACGTCCAAATAAACAAAATTGTTTAGTCACTAAAAATTCTGAAGGAGCCATTCTTGTTCAAGGTAACAGCCATCATGTATCAACGAAGGAAAATATTTGTGCTGTGAGAAGAGTGAGACGCAATTA
Organism: Rhipicephalus microplus; assembly: GCF_043290135.1. Classification (NCBI taxonomy): domain Eukaryota; kingdom Metazoa; phylum Arthropoda; class Arachnida; order Ixodida; family Ixodidae; genus Rhipicephalus; species Rhipicephalus microplus. Next base: position 102,522,539 of record NC_134704.1, on the reverse strand, counting down.
ATTTTATTCGTGAACCCCACAAGAAAACAACAGCAACAACAAAAAATTGCGCTAATACGTCCTTGCGACACTTTACTTGGCAATTTGCGTGGAGTGGCGATTTCTGGACGACACGTAGTGTGGGTTCACGACGTACAAACTTTTATTAGTGCCAATGTTGTGATTAATAAATTATTACGAAAACGTTGTACTCGAAAATTATCTGCGTTGGAGAAGAGATTTCCAACCCACAGGTCGCTCATGTTGTTGCTTACATTTAGTAAAGGTTGTATAAAAAAGTGGTAATGTACTCGGGTCTATGTTTCATGCATTCCTGTTTATGGATTAACCTATCACCGAGAGGATCTCACATTGGACGAGAATATTCAAGAATTGGCCATATGTCACAATAATTGGTCACATTTTTCAATATTCTTGTTCAGTTTGGAGCAAGCATACTCAAGAATTGGTCTCACCTTCTCAGGCGACTGATTCTTCTATTTCATTGTTCCTAATGTTTTAAGTCACGCATACGTTTTCAGCGTCATGTATTGACACTTTTCAGGTATTGACGCTTTTCAGATATTATGCAGGCGGTAAATCCTTAAACTTTTTTTTTTCATACGTTTCTGTATAGACAGTCCTCGCCTGGAGTCCACATTTTGTAAACAGGACAAGAAACAACGACAAAGAAACGCACAAGAAAAAGTCAATAAAATTACAATAAATCACTCATTTATGCGTCAGTTTGCGTTTCGTGACTGTGAAAATGCAGCGAATGCTGTACGAGCGGTACGTAATTGGCAGCCGGAGGCGTTAGCGTGGAATTAACGAGGGCCGGAATGTGCACTCCTTCTGTGTATTTCTTTAGCGACGCCTATCAAGAATTCCTGCAGAAACGCCGAAACACAATGACTATGCTGCCTCTAATCAAAAGTCCGTTTCGAAGGGAATTCTCAGATCAGAGTATGCGTGCTGACCATTGACATAGAGTGAAAAAAGTTGTAAAGTCAGCCCATATTTCTTTCTTTCTTTCTTTCTTTCTTTCTTTCTTTCTTTCTTTCTTTCTTTCTTTCTTTCTTTCTTTCTTTCTTTCTTTCTTTCTTTCTTTCTTTCTTTCTTTCTTTCCTTCTTTCCTTCTTTCTTTCTTTCTTTCTTTCTTTCCTTCTTTCTTTTTCTTTCTTTCTTTCCTTTCTTTATTTCCTTCTTTCTTTTTCTTTCTTTCTTTCTTTCTTTCTTTCTTTCTTTCTTTCTTACTTACTTACTTACTTTGTGTCGCCCTTTCTTTCTTTCTGTGGAAGTTTTATGCGAATGCATGTTTATCACCCCGTAGAAAGGCATTGAGCAATTTTGTTGTGTTTCTTGAACTTTTGCGCGCACGACGTGGACGCCGCCGTGATCACGAGGGCAATTTCAGTTTTTATTTTTTGTCACGTCCTTGTCACTTCGGCATCGGCTTCACTACGACACCGAGTACGCAGCAACTTAGTGCGTATAGCACAACAATAAATATCCACAAAACGCTCAAGACAGACAGCTCGCACGCGCTGTGAAGAACACGTCGCAAACATGCCCGTTTGTATACGATGACTGCTCACCACTGAATGAATGGTTTGAGAGATGCGACGCTTACAAGGAAAATGCGAGGCACACGCGTCCTGTCGTGCGGACGGCGGCCACGATTGCAAGGTGGTGTATATCGGACTACGCATCAAACTCTTTGGCGCCCGTGCAGGGGGGGGGGGGAGGTGAGTACGTAACGTTATACACCTGTTTTCTTTGGATATCGTCCTTAGGGCAGCGATGCAGTTAAGCAGTCGAGTAGCCGCAATAAAAACCAAACTGGGAGATCCTTTTTAGAAGTTTTTGGAAGGAAAGGTGGTGTTTGTGAGATTGTCGCTGAACGCATTATTATTATTATTATTATTATTATTATTATTATTATTATTATTATTATTATTATTATTATTATTATTGTTGTTGTTGTTGTTGTTCGGAGACACACAAACCCGAATATATTATATACACAGAAAATATGGAGGGAACAGGCTGGCAACTGCCACCTGAAGGCACACAACGTCTGCCTGCTGCTTCAGGAAGGGGAAACATAGAGGAGAGGAAGATGAGAGGAAATTATGTGAGAATAAAGAAAGGAAACTAATACATACATATGCACAAATAAGCATTTACATGAAAAGACGTCTGTAAACGAGGTGTCAAATCGGCTTTGTTCACGAAAGTCAGAATGCTCGATTGGCCTGGTCAGGCCGTGCACGACATTAGACAATCATCAGGGATCGTGTACGTAATATCTGTAAGTCCATATTTTTTGATGAGCCATGCCCGCTGAACAAACGAATGTGGGACACCCTAAAATGAGGTAGATGTTCAAGTGTCTCGCAGAGCCTCAAAGCGTTAAAATAATGTGCTGTCCACATGCTCTTGGCAATATAAGTAATTGAGAATACGATATTGCTTTCATACGAATAACTGTATGATGCTGAATCAGTTTGAGAAGGAAAAAAAAAAAACAACATGTGGACTCGGAGATTGAGGTGCAGATAAACCAAACTGAATATTGAGTTACAGCCCATAGATAGTCAACGGAGAGAACAATTAGCGCGCTTCAGTATAGTATACAACTTTTAATCAGTGACGACGCATCTAATGAATTTGTAAGGTGTTGGTGATGATACATTACCGAGGCATTACCAAGCATAAAACAAGTCCCCCACTGCATGACAGTGCATGGTTCATGTGGGATGAGTCTTGGGCAGTCCAAATATACGGCGTCCACCTTAAAATGTTTAATTTTAGGTTGAGAACGCGAAACTCGTATTGTTTTCGTTTTTGCAGTTTTCGCTAAAGACGGATAGTTCAATCTTTTTACAGAACAACCCCCAAGTGTGTCCTTACGGTCTCTACGCCGAACAACTGTCGGGAACTGCCTTCACAGCTCCCAGGGAGACCAACAAGAGAAGGTAAGATTCGACAGTGAGATTCGTCTACGTGAACCCAATAATATCAGATCGAATCTGTTTGTTGGTTCTGAAATGGGTAATATTGTTGCTTGATTGACTTCTAAGAGAAAAAAGTATGTGATTTAAGCCGATTAATGAGATCTTGCGCATAGAATCTTGGTGTTGGCTGTGCTGTGATTCTTTACAACGGCGGCCGCATTTTCCATGGAGGCAAATGTACTCGAGGCCCGTCTGCTTAGGCTTAGGTGCATGTTACGAAAACCCAAATGGTCCAGATTACCGGAGCCCTCCAGTTAGGCGTCTCTCATAATCATATCGTGATTTTGGGATGTCAAACCCCATCAATTATGGCATTATGGTTTTTTCACAATGTACAGACAAAAATAAATTCATTCTCGCACGGGCGCCACGTGCTGCATGGTCTTGAGCAAGCTGGAACGAAATAAATTGATGTACTTGTGTTCCTCTGTACTTATTCTTAATGAAATTCGAAGCAGTAGTTTCCTGTACCCTGTAGTAGGACTGTCTGTACCTTGAGAAGAGTAAATTCGATGCTGTGTTGCGAATGTCTTATCTTCTGAGTGAATACTTGACGAAAAATACAAATAAATGAGAAAGCAAGAAGCGCGTTTTATGGCACTTTCTTACAATTGTACACACAAGAAAAAGAAAAAAAAAAGAAACGCGCCTGCCGAAAGGTTAGGTTCAGGTTGCGCAAGCCGAGCGAAATTGAGTTAGGGTTTCGCAAACAGTCGACAATTGAGGACGCCCTCGCTTGCATGAGTCCGTCTTCGCGCTCGCGCGTGCCCATCGTGCGGACCAGCCTTCCATTTTTTCCCCGAGAAAGAATAAACCAAAACGAACTAAATAGCCCGTATTTCGTTCCACGCACGATTTCTGTTGGACATGCAAAAGAAGAATGAGGCTGGGAGTACAATTGAAGAAACGTAACAGCGTAATCTTTCATGGAATTCATTAAAATCACTTTCCCTACACGGCAGTGCAACGCAATATGAGTGTGGACACGTTCATCACAAAAAAGATGCATCATGAGGCCTAAGTGACTATATATATATATATATATATATATATATATATATATATATATATATATATATATATATATATATATATATATATATATATATTTTAGGAATGAAGATCGATGGTCCGGTGTAATAGATGATTGAAGAGAAGGACGCACGTACGAAATGTGGATTTATTAACGTTTCGGCTGGTGGACCAGCCTTCGTCAGAATGATTGCAGTATGTTACAGGCACTTAATATATAGGTAGGCGGATGTATACACAGGAACAGTGCACCACTGCCAGATGCTATGCGCAATGAAAGCAAGGTACATGCGCATGGTGGACACAACACCGCACTGTGACTCACAATCACAAAAATAAAGATATCGCGTAAAAAATAATAATAATCGCGTCACTGGCCAGTGAGATACCACGAGCACAGAACATATAAGAAATATAGGCAATGCGCCGAGCGTACATAGCACAAGATTGACTCTACAAAATAATAATAATAACGATACATAATGCACTTTTACGAAGGATTAAACATCCATTCACACACACACGAACGAGATAAGTCTGTCGCCGCATGAGGCCGAGCACGCACTGTATTCTACGCAATTATGCTAGCCAGTTTGCCCGCGTTTTCGTTTAAACCCCTAGAAGCCGTTCCGAACTTATGAATTAGAAATGATTCGCGTATCTCACGCTTATAATGCGACGTGAATCCCGCCTCCAATACAGTTGCCCTAAATGATTCAAAACTATGTCCGGTAGTGGCGACGTGCCTTGAAATCGGCAGATGAGGCATGGAGTGCACATGGGCCTTGTGATTGTTGAAACGGTAGCGAAATGAATTTTCAGTATGACCGATATACTGCAAGTGACAAAAGGAGCACTCAAGCAGGTAAACCGCATTATCTGTGTCACAGGTGAAATCGCCACGTATTTTTAAAGTGAAATTGTTTGCGGAGCTTTTAGCCACAGCGGTGGTTGTCATCTGTTTGCATAACTTGCATCGAGGTTTGCGGCATGGATGGCAACCAACGTGTGAAATGTAATTGTTAGTCCGTACTTTGGAGGACGTGAGGATGTCCTGCAAGTTCCTACAGCGACGAAACACGGCGCGGGGTGGCTCTGAAAAAACTTCTTTTAGGTGATCGCTTTGCGTCAATATGTTGTGATGTTTCCTAAGAATGGCTGCTACATTGGGTGCGGAAGCGCTATGCGTGAGTACTAGGTTAGCATTATTGAGGCTATGGGAATGTTTCTCTGCATTGATCAGTGTTTTTCGGTCAAGCATATCAGCACGTGCCACTGCGTCATCAATCATCGGTGCCGGGTATTTCTGCTTTAGAAGAGAAGCACGCAGTTTATCACAACTAGCGATGAAGTCTGCTTGCTCGGAGCAAAGGCGTTTAAAACGAACAGCTTGGCTATATGGTATGCTGGATTTACAATGTTTAGCGTGACTGCTGTTGAAATGTAGGTATTGTTGTCGGTCAGTAGGCTTTTGATAAAGCTTGGTGGTTAGGTTGCCGTTTATTAGGCTAATAGATACGTCTAAGAAGTTTATGGTTTCAGTCGAGTAGACGTGCGTAAAAGAGATGGATGGGTGAACGTTATTGAAATCTGATATGAATGAGAGAAGGTGCGATTCACCATGAGGCCAAATAAAGAAAATATCGTCAATGAATCTTTTATAGCATAGCGGTTTTAATAGGCGACTGCGTAAAAACTCCTCTTCAAGCTTCCCCATAAAAATGTTGGCATAATTTGGCCCAATCTTAGTCCCCATCGAAGTGCCGCTGACCTGTACATAATGGACTTCATTGAATATAAAATTGTTCATGTGGAGAATCATTTCAAGTAGCACCGCAATGGTAGTGCTGTTTACTGGCTTATCATCGGAACATTTCTCATACGCTTCTACAACCGCGAAGATGCCATCCGAGTGAGGGATGTTTGTGTAGAGTGACGATACGTCCAGCGTTACCAGAAAGGAACCATTAGGCACGGTAATGTCGTTAACTACCGACAAAAAGTGGTTCGTGTCCCTCAAGAAAGACTGATACGTGGCGGGAAGGTGACGAATCAACGAGTCTACATAACAAGACAAGTCTTCTGTCACCGTTCCGTTTGCAGAGACTATGGGGCGGCCTGGGTTGTTCGGCTTATGAATTTTTGGCAGCATGTAAAATCGGCCAGCAGACGGACTTAGCGGGACTAGTGTTGTGGCTGCCTTATCACATATTTTTTTATCTCGCCAGAGTGCATATATCTTTTGTTTTAGAGTTTCTTTGAAGTCCATTGTGGGGTCTGCATCAAGTCGTTTGTAAAATGAAGTGTCATTGAGCTGCCGAAGAGCCTCCTTAATATAGTCTGCTGTGTTCATAACCACGATGGCACCACCCTTGTCGGCTGGCTTAATAGTGATGTCGTTGCGCTTCCTTAATAATTCGATCGCTTGCAGTTCTCCGTCGCGCAGATTTCGACGGAACGAAGTTTTCTGCCTATATGCTTGAATTACATCGCGCTGAACAGCATCAATATATAGATCAAGGTATTTATCGCGTTGTAATGGTGGTGTCCAACGTTTAGCTGACGGCAGCACCCCGGAAGCATGGCTACTGTTATTTCTACCGTGAAAGAACTCCCTCAATCTCAGGTTGCGTGCGAAATTATCTAAGTCACTGAGTAGCTGGAATTCATCGCAATGACCCGTTGCGGGGCAAAACTTCAAACCACGCGATAATACAGACATTTCATCTTTGGACAGACTACAGTTCGATATGTTGACTACGTTTGAAACATCATCCGAACGGGGTGTATTTTCGAAACGGGACGGCGCCGTACTTAAATTTTTAAGGAGTTGCGCGGGTGTGCAATGAGACATCACGCCGTCCCTGAGTAACTTCTTACATTTGACAGCACATATTTCATTGCGTTTCTTTTCCTCGAATATGCACAGCGAGTTAACCTCCAGAGTACTAAGCGGGGTTTGATTACACATATTCTTCTCTTCGTTCATCAGAGATTTCAAAGCCGAGCGGTAATGATTAACAGTAATACGCAGAAGTTCTAGCGAAGACTTCTGTAGGGTGTCTTGCCACCTTTTTGCGTTATTATTTGACAATTGAGAAGTGGCAGGGCGTAGGAAAAGGTTCAGACCTTTTGGTGCAATAGAAGCAGCGAGGTAAGTTTCTAAAGTGGCAGTGTGTAGCTCGTAACGAACTCGTTTTTCCACTTACGAGCTACACACTGCCACTTTAGAAACTTACCTCGCTGCTTCTATTGCACCAAAAGGTCTGAACCTTTTCCTACGCCCTGCCACTTCTCAATTGTCAAATAATAACGCAAAAAGGTGGCAAGACACCCTACAGAAGTCTTCGCTAGAACTTCTGCGTATTACTGTTAATCATTACCGCTCGGCTTTGAAATCTCTGATGAACGAAGAGAAGAATATGTGTAATCAAACCCCGCTTAGTACTCTGGAGGTTAACTCGCTGTGCATATTCGAGGAAAAGAAACGCAATGAAATATGTGCTGTCAAATGTAAGAAGTTACTCAGGGACGGCGTGATGTCTCATTGCACACCCGCGCAACTCCTTAAAAATTTAAGTACGGCGCCGTCCCGTTTCGAAAATACACCCCGTTCGGATGATGTTTCAAACGTAGTCAACATATCGAACTGTAGTCTGTCCAAAGATGAAATGTCTGTATTATCGCGTGGTTTGAAGTTTTGCCCCGCAACGGGTCATTGCGATGAATTCCAGCTACTCAGTGACTTAGATAATTTCGCACGCAACCTGAGATTGAGGGAGTTCTTTCACGGTAGAAATAACAGTAGCCATGCTTCCGGGGTGCTGCCGTCAGCTAAACGTTGGACACCACCATTACAACGCGATAAATACCTTGATCTATATATTGATGCTGTTCAGCGCGATGTAATTCAAGCATATAGGCAGAAAACTTCGTTCCGTCGAAATCTGCGCGACGGAGAACTGCAAGCGATCGAATTATTAAGGAAGCGCAACGACATCACTATTAAGCCAGCCGACAAGGGTGGTGCCATCGTGGTTATGAACACAGCAGACTATATTAAGGAGGCTCTTCGGCAGCTCAATGACACTTCATTTTACAAACGACTTGATGCAGACCCCACAATGGACTTCAAAGAAACTCTAAAACAAAAGATATATGCACTCTGGCGAGATAAAAAAATATGTGATAAGGCAGCCACAACACTAGTCCCGCTAAGTCCGTCTGCTGGCCGATTTTACATGCTGCCAAAAATTCATAAGCCGAACAACCCAGGCCGCCCCATAGTCTCTGCAAACGGAACGGTGACAGAAGACTTGTCTTGTTATGTAGACTCGTTGATTCGTCACCTTCCCGCCACGTATCAGTCTTTCTTGAGGGACACGAACCACTTTTTGTCGGTAGTTAACGACATTACCGTGCCTAATGGTTCCTTTCTGGTAACGCTGGACGTATCGTCACTCTACACAAACATCCCTCACTCGGATGGCATCTTCGCGGTTGTAGAAGCGTATGAGAAATGTTCCGATGATAAGCCAGTAAACAGCACTACCATTGCGGTGCTACTTGAAATGATTCTCCACATGAACAATTTTATATTCAATGAAGTCCATTATGTACAGGTCAGCGGCACTTCGATGGGGACTAAGATTGGGCCAAATTATGCCAACATTTTTATGGGGAAGCTTGAAGAGGAGTTTTTACGCAGTCGCCTATTAAAACCGCTATGCTATAAAAGATTCATTGACGATATTTTCTTTATTTGGCCTCATGGTGAATCGCACCTTCTCTCATTCATATCAGATTTCAATAACGTTCACCCATCCATCTCTTTTACGCACGTCTACTCGACTGAAACCATAAACTTCTTAGACGTATCTATTAGCCTAATAAACGGCAACCTAACCACCAAGCTTTATCAAAAGCCTACTGACCGACAACAATACCTACATTTCAACAGCAGTCACGCTAAACATTGTAAATCTAGCATACCATATAGCCAAGCTGTTCGTTTTAAACGCCTTTGCTCCGAGCAAGCAGACTTCATCGCTAGTTGTGATAAACTGCGTGCTTCTCTTCTAAAGCAGAAATACCCGGCACCGATGATTGATGACGCAGTGGCACGTGCTGATATGCTTGACCGAAAAACACTGATCAATGCAGAGAAACATTCCCATAGCCTCAATAATGCTAACCTAGTACTCACGCATAGCGCTTCCGCACCCAATGTAGCAGCCATTCTTAGGAAACATCACAACATATTGACGCAAAGCGATCACCTAAAAGAAGTTTTTTCAGAGCCACCCCGCGCCGTGTTTCGTCGCTGTAGGAACTTGCAGGACATCCTCACGTCCTCCAAAGTACGGACTAACAATTACATTTCACACGTTGGTTGCCATCCATGCCGCAAACCTCGATGCAAGTTATGCAAACAGATGACAACCACCGCTGTGGCTAAAAGCTCCGCAAACAATTTCACTTTAAAAATACGTGGCGATTTCACCTGTGACACAGATAATGCGGTTTACCTGCTTGAGTGCTCCTTTTGTCACTTGCAGTATATCGGTCATACTGAAAATTCATTTCGCTACCGTTTCAACAATCACAAGGCCCATGTGCACTCCATGCCTCATCTGCCGATTTCAAGGCACGTCGCCACTACCGGACATAGTTTTGAATCATTTAGGGCAACTGTATTGGAGGCGGGATTCACGTCGCATTATAAGCGTGAGATACGCGAATCATTTCTAATTCATAAGTTCGGAACGGCTTCTAGGGGTTTAAACGAAAACGCGGGCAAACTGGCTAGCATAATTGCGTAGAATACAGTGCGTGCTCGGCCTCATGCGGCGACAGACTTATCTCGTTCGTGTGTGTGTGAATGGATGTTTAATCCTTCGTAAAAGTGCATTATGTATCGTTATTATTATTATTTTGTAGAGTCAATCTTGTGCTATGTACGCTCGGCGCATTGCCTATATTTCTTATATGTTCTGTGCTCGTGGTATCTCACTGGCCAGTGACGCGATTATTATTATTTTTTACGCGATATCTTTATTTTTGTGATTGTGAGTCACAGTGCGGTGTTGTGTCCACCATGCGCATGTACCTTGCTTTCATTGCGCATAGCATCTGGCAGTGGTGCACTGTTCCTGTGTATACATCCGCCTACCTATATATTAAGTGCCTGTAACATACTGCAATCATTCTGACGAAGGCTGGTCCACCAGCCGAAACGTTAATAAATCCACATTTCGTACGTGCGTCCTTCTCTTCAATCATATATATATATATATATATATATATATATATATATATATATATATATATATATATATATATATATATATATATGGAGAGAGAGAGAAGAGACACAACGTAGCGGTTGTCTTAATTTTATTTCCAATGGTTTCGACCGGTGGACCGGTCTTCGTCAGGGTTTGCGAACAAGTGCGACGCTATGTGAACATGTCGCGTCGACATAGTGGTGCAAGAAGGAAACGGGAGAGAGCGACAAATTAGTGGTGTTTTACAATATATATATATATATGTATATATATATATATATATATATATATATATATATATATATATATATATATATATATATATATATATATATATATATATTGTTAAGGCGTTTATTAGCCGGCAACGAGCGAGAATACACAATGGCGACAGTCACAGCCAAGCACGGGCCCTCAGCGCGAGCGGCGTCCCTGTTGGGTAGCCCCACTAGAAGGTACTCAAGAGTTCGACCCATTTCATAGTTCGGAGGCTTCGCTACAATTACCCCGGGGTCGAAGAGGGAGCCGCCTGGCGACCTAACAGCTTGTTATTATGAGCGGGTCATAATAAGGCTTCAGGCGCTCCACGTTGACGATGTCTCGCCCACGGCGGCGCATGTCCGAAGATTGTTCAACGGGTTCGATCAGATAGTTGACGGGTGAGGTGCGCTCGATGACACGGTAGGGGCCTTCGTATTTGGGACGTAGTTTGGAAGAGAGGCCAGCGGCAGAGGTCGGAATCGAGAGCCATACAAGCGCACCAGGAAGGAACGTGGACTCAGAAGTGGTGGAGCCATCCCGGATACTCTTCTGCCGCTCTTGTTCTTGCGTCGTAAAAGTCTTGGCAAGCTCGCGACACTCTTCAGCAAGCCTGGCTGTCTCGGAAGTAGATGTACACTCATATGGATCCGGCGTGTACGGGAGTACCGTGTCCATGGTGTGCGACGGGTGCCTTCCGTACAGCAAGTAGAAAGGTGAAAAACCAATCGTGCTCTGAGGGGCGGTGTTGTAGGCGTAGGTGACGAAGGGCAGTATATTATCCCAATTAGTGTGGTTGGCAGCGACTTACATAGAAAGCATGTCGCCGAGGGTGCGGTTAAAGCGTTCCGTGAGGCCATTCGTCTGTGGGTGGTAAGCAGTAGTTTTGCGGTGGACAGAATGGCACTCCGTCAGAATGGCTTCGACGACTTCCGACAAGAAGACACGGCCTCGATCGCTGAGAAGCTCTTGGGGTGGTCCGTGGCGCAGTATAAATCGATGCAGCAGGAAGGACGCAACATCGCGCGCAGCAGCCGCAGGGAGAGCGGCGGTTTCGGCGTATCGCGTTAAATGGTCAACGGCAACGATGGCCCAGCGGTTACCAGCCGACGTCAGAGGAAGTGGTCCATACAAATCGATACCTACGCGCCCAAAGGGACGGTCAGGGCGAGGTAACGGTTGTAGACTGGCGTGCGACATGTGGGCTGACGGTTTACGGCGTTGGCAAGTGAGGCAAGAGCGAACGAACTGCTGCACATAGCGGTACATCCCGCGCCAGAAGTAGCGTTGTCGAATGCGATGGTAGGTTTTGAATACCCCAGAGTGCGCGCATTGCGGATCAGAATGGAAGGATTCACATATCTCTGACCGCAGACTGCGGGGTATCACGAGTAACCACTGCCGGCCGTCGGCGTCGTAATTGCGTCGGTGTAGGAGGCCGTCACGAATGGCGAAATGGCGAGCTTGACGACGCAATGCACGCGTGGATGGCGTTGCGGATGGATCAGAGAGCATGTCGATGAGCGGGCCGATCCAATTATCCTTTCGCTGTTCGGTAGCGATGATGTTAACATCAATGGCAGAAACAGCAGCCGAGGATACTGAGCAGAGCACATCACCTTCAGGCAGAGGGGAGCGCGAGAGGGCGTCGGCGTCAGCATGCTGGCGTCCGTTGCGGTACAGCACGCGGATATCGTAGTCTTGTAAGCGAAGAGCCCAACGGGCGAGACGGCCTGAGGGATCCTTCAATGATGAAAGCCAGCATAGTGCATGATGGTCGGTGACAACATCGAATGGGCGACCATACAAATAAGGTCGAAACTTTGTAAGAGCCCAGACGATCGCCAGACACTCTTTCTCCGTGATGGTGTAGTTTTTCTCGGCTCTCGTGAGCGTACGGCTTGCATATGCTACGACATATTCAGGGAATCCGGGTTTTCGCTGCGCCAGGACAGCGCCGAGGCCTACTCCACTGGCGTCCGTGTGCACCTCCGTTGGGGCTGTAGGGTCGTAGTGGCGTAGAATGGGAGGCGACGTCAACAAATGGCGGAGCTTCGCGAACGCCTCATCGCACTCGGATGACCACGAATTGAAGGGCCCGTTGCTTCCAAGGAGCTTCGTCAGCGGTGATATGATCGTGGCGAAATTTCGTATGAAGCGTCGGAAGTATGAGCACAGGCCCACGAAACTACGCAGTTCTTTGACAGATGCAGGTTTGGGGAATTCGGCCACGGCCTGAAGCTTGGCAGGATCAGGAAGAATGCCGTCTTTGGACACGACGTACCCCAGTATGGTGAGTTGCCGCGCTGCAAAGCGGCACTTTTTCAGATTTAGTTGTAAGCCGGCATTGCTCACACGTGCGAAAACTTCTTTCAGACGTTGGAGATGCGTGGAGAAATCCGGAGCAAAGACAATGACAACGTCGAGGTAACACAAGCACGTGTACCATTTCAAGTTGCGCAAAACGGTGTCCATCATGCGCTCAAAGGTCGCAGGTGCATTACATAGACCAAACGGCATGACGTTAAACTCGTACAAGCCGTCTGTCGTGACGAAGGCGGTCTTTGGTCGAGCGTCGTCAGCCATGGGTACTTGCCAGTACCCCGAGCGCAGATCGAGAGAAGAAAAAAAATCGGCTCCATGAAGGCTGTCAATCGCGTCATCGATGCGTGGCAGTGGATAAACATCCCTGCGAGTGATCTTATTGAGCCGTCTGTAGTCCACACAGAACCGCACAGAACATTCTTTCTTCGCAACAAGAACAACAGGAGACGCCCATGGACTGTCGGAGGGCCGAATAACGTCGCGTCGGAGCATATCGTCAACCTGATCAATAATTACTCGACGTTCAGCAGGCGACACGCGATATGGACGTTGCCGTAAAGGTGGATGGGCACCAGTGTCGATGCGATGCGTAACAACGGACGTGCGACCGAGAGAACTTCGCCCGACATCGAAAGAAGAACGATATTCTTGTAACAGGTCCAGAAGTTGGGAACGCTGTACGGCCGTAAGGTTGTCAGCGATGGAGGGGCCAAATACATCAGCAGACGACGAATCAGAAGTGGAAACAGCATTGATGGTACAAGACCTGGGAGCGCGCGTGTCATCGGGCACGTCCAGAACTTGTGCGTCGTCGACTGGTTCCACTCTGCCGAGACATTCCCCTCGAAGCAAGGTAACAGCGTACGGGAACGGGTTGGTTAAAAAAATAGCAGTGTTGCCCTGGTTGACCTGCATGGTCGCGAAAGGTACTAGCAACCCTTTCCTGCTGCAAGCGCGGTCAGATGGCGAAACAAGTCCAATGGTGTCGGAGAGACCAGCACAGTAGACAGACACAGCCGTTGTCGAGTTTGGAGGCACTGTTGTATCGTCTTTCGTTAGAATCTTGCTCAGTGTCGGGGGACTGTCTTCTGGCGTCAAATGCGAGAAGGGTGAGAGCTCAATTTCGGCGGCGGCACAATGGATGACGGCGTCATGGCGGGAGAGAAAGTCCCATCCCAGGATGACGTCATGAGAGCATGCCTGAATGACGATGAACTGGGCGACATACAGAACGTCCTGGATAACAACGCGAGCTGTGCACCCTGCTGTAGGATAAACCCGGTGCAAACTTGCAGTACGGAGGGATAACCCAGAAAGTGGCGTCGTCACTTTTCGAAGTAAGCGGCAGAGTTTTTCGTCCATAACTGATACGGCAGCTCCAGTGTCAATAAGAGCCGATGCACAAACACCGTCCACAAGCACGTCAATGACATTCGAGGGACTGCTCTGAGGGCTTTCACATTGCGATAGCATCGCAGTCCTTGCCTCAGGGACTGCGACGACTAGTTTTCCCGCTCATGAGCTGCCGCACTTGGCCGCATGGGAGACAGGGAACGGCGTCGTGGAGACGGTGATCTTCGAGATGGACCTGGGCGAGATCGAGGTGGCATAGACGGTGGTTCTTCGCGATAAGGACGGCTGAGTTGGCCATCAACAGGTGAAGAAATTGGAGCCGGCTGTACGCGATGGCAATAACGGGCCACGTGACCGGCGTAACCGCAGGCAAAGCAGATGGGCCGGTTGTCGGGTGTGCGCCATCTGTTCACCGGGGTAGGTCTCATTCATGTCGCAAGGGCTGATGGACGGAACGGTGGCTGCATAGTGGACTGAAGCTGAGGCTGAGGGGTTACGTCAACATACGTAGCGGGCATACCCGCTGCAACGGACGGAGGTCGTGCAGCAGCTTCAGCGTAGGTCAGAGGGGTGGGTGCTTGAACGACTTGGGGTGGCCTGGCGACCACTTGCGCGTAACTCAGGGACGCAGGAGCCGGAGGCTGTTGGGGGTGGTAAGCAGACATTACCTCCGCTATTTCCTGTTCAATCGCTCGGCGGATGGGAGGGAGAAGGGTAGTAGCCGATTGTTGAGCAGCAGGTTGGTGGGAAAAGGGCAGGAGGGAGAACTGACGCGCGATTTCCTCACGGATAAAGGACTTCAGTTCTGCCATCAACGCCACTTGGTCACAACTGGCCTCCAAGCCAGCAAGCGTTGCAGCTCGTGGTGGGGAGCGTCGGGTCATCGAACGCTGCCGGCGGAGCTCCTCGTAGCTCTGGCACAGTGTGATGACCTCAGCCACCGTGCCGGGGTTTTTGGCGAGCAGCATCGTGAAGGCATCATCGTTGATGCCTTTCATGATGTTTCGGATCTTGTCAGACTCGGACATGGTGTGATTGGATTTGTTACATAGGTCGAGGACATCTTCAATATAGCTGGTGAATGACTCACCAGCCTCCTGAGCACGTTCACGCAAGCGCTGCTCGGCTTGCAGCTTGCGAACAGCAGGGCGGCCGAAGACGTTGACGATTGCGGTCTTGAAATCGGACCAGGTGGCAAAATCGGACGCGTGGTTGTTGTACCACAAACTGGCGACACCGGCAAGGTAAAACACCAAGTTGGTCAGCTTGCCGTCCTCGTCCCATTTGTTGGGGACGCTCACGCGGTCGTAAATGGCGAGCCAGTCCTCCACGTCAGTGCCATCAGCGCCAGTGAAGATGGGTGGATCGCGGATTCTGGGGACACCGGGACAAGGGGGTGGCCTTGGAGGAGGCGTTTGCTGAGAAGCGTCTTGGTACATAGTAGATGGCAGGGTACGTGATCGTAGCTCCAAAGGCATAGACAGGGATCGCAGCACTCTCCACCAAATTGTTAAGGCGTTTATTAGCCGGCAACGAGCGAGAATACACAATGGCGACAGTCACAGCCAAGCACGGGCCCTTAGCGCGAGCGGCGTCCCTGTTGGGTAGCCCCACTAGAAGGTACTCAAGAGTTCGACCCATTTCATAGTTCGGAGGCTTCGCTACAATATATATATATATATATATATATATATATATATATATATATATATATATATATATATATATATATAGATGAAATAGATGATCAGAGTTTCTTCCGGCTACCGTAATAAAAGTTATAAACTTCGAGAATAGTGCAGTATAGGAAACAAAACAATAAAATATTTATTTAATCCTAACAGTTTCGGCTGGTGGACCAGCCTTCTTCGGAGGATGTCCTCCGAAGAAGGCTGGTCCACCAGCCGAAACTGTTAGGATTAAATAAATATTTTATTGTTTTGTTTCCTATACTGCACTATTCTCGAAGTTTATAACTATATATATATATATATATATATATATATATATATATATATATATATAGTTATGAGATCCGGTGAGACCTCTATGACCGGTGGTGCATCGGCATGCGCCCGACAGATCACGGACCCCGAAGCCACACCTGCGTTAGCGAAAAAAAAATGAATTTGTTTGCCATCTTATCGCAGGCTTTATCTCACTGCCATCTCTGGTCACCGCATACAGCTTTACATTGTGAAAATTTGTCAATGAATGACGATTAATGTGATATCGATCAATAGCTATGATCTGGCGTGATAAGGTTCCTTATGGTTATGGAGGTAAACTTGTATTGGACGAATGGAGAAAATATGTGGCCGGAACAGTGGATTTCCATATCTATATCGTCCCTTTCATCAATACAGCCCAATTAGTTGTGATGCTAGCGACGTTTTCGTTTTTGATACATGCAAGTTATTAAAATACATTACTAAATAACAAGAATTCTCAGGTTTGTTAAGGTTATACCCGTAAGGTAACCTTCTTTATTTGTTCTTTCAAGAAATTTTAATGAGAAGAATAATAACACCAGATTTTCAACGAGGTAATTTAGTATGGGTTCGCAGTTGACGTTTCCACCGCGAGCTGAGTTCTAGTTACACTGTGCTGTTCAAAAATAAAAGAAAAGAAAGAGGAAAAGAGACTGGAAGGTGCGTACAGTGCAACGCCTGTGATGACGCAGCTGTCACATGAATGTGCTGCAACTGTCTTTCGTGAGGTGGAACCATGCATATATGAAAGGGATGAGGATGTGTGAAAGCAGAGAGGAGGATGTGTACAGCAGGCATCATAATTATCGATGCGAGAGAGAGAAGTTAACAATCACGAGAGGTAAAGGGACTCTGCAACGCCCGCTGCGGATAATGGCAGCTGTTTAGAAATGTTCCATTCGGCGCACTGTGCACGTCATGCCGTTAAAGAAGTTCAGCCGGTGCACACAGAGGCATGCCAGAGCCGTATATCTTGGTGCGAGTGGTGGGCACTACACTCGCGGTCCCCAAACACCAGCGCTTTTAAAAAGCGCGATTCCCTATTTTTAGACAGAGTTCACACTTTTGTGGGCCATGGCGAGAAATAGCGAGTGCCGACCAGTCGTTCAAAGAAAACTAAGAAGTTTTGACCCCACTATACGAAGCCCTGTTCACAGTCTCCACAATAACTATCTATCTCCGGAAAGGGCTCCGGAAATTTCGACCACCTGGGGTTCTTTAACGTGCGCCCAAATCTGAGCACACGGTCCATCCTGGGTATTTTCGGATGGGTCCATCCTGGGTATTTTCGGATAAATACCCAGGATGGACACCAGTCCATCCTGGGTATTTTCGCTTATTTCGCTTCTTTCCCACTCATTTTGAGGCGTGATCTATAGCAGTTACGGACACCGGCGGCGGCGGCTCCAAAAACCGCCCTTGTTTTCATCTTATAACAGCTTTCGCTGTGAAACTAAGTTCAGAATCCTTGCGTGTCGAGATACAATTATGAAACATGCTGTATGGTAAGCTCAGTCGTGCCCAAAGATCTCTGTTAGAGAAACCGAGTTACACCACAGCCCCCCCCCCCCCCCCAGTCGTATAAGAAAGACAACGAGCTCCTCAAGGAATGCATAATGAAAATTAAGTGATAGCGTGCTTGTCACACACACTAAAGAAGTTTTCCGGAATAGCTGCTCAGTTATCCTGAAAATGGTACTTTGCTCCTCCAAAAGACGAAATGTGTGCGAAAGTTCGCACATGCTACGCATTTCTCATTGTGGAGAAAAACGCCCTTACTCGGAATAACTGTCGGAATGTTCGCGCCGTGCGCCTTCGACCCGTCAGTGGGTATACGCAAGATTGTTTCCTTTCATACGGGGCCGTAGCGTGGCGTGGAGCTGTGGTAAGTGTACGCCCAGGCTCACTGAGTGGTCGTGAGTTCGAATTCCGTGTGTTTGCTGCAAATTTTATGAAATTCATCTCTGAATGTAATGCTTGCTCATCGAGTGCACATGTAATTACATGCCTGTACACACTTCAAAATGCTAATTAAGTCAGTCAAGATCTGATTTTTCTGTAGCGCAATATAACTGTTGCTCCCTTGAGGAGTAACTGCAAGAGAGAAGAGTAACTTCGTAGCTACCCCCAAAGGGGAGGAAATGGCTACTCCTCTAAAGTACCGACCCCCATACCCCTTTCTTTATATGTTAGAGTGAAAAGCATCCCTTTGTTCCAAGGCGTTCTGGGAGTAAAGATGGGAAGCAACTAGATCTGTGAATGCAGAATTAGAGGCCCATAATTGCCGTTATTGTAAAAAAAAGTTGTTTTCACCGCAAGGGTGAAGCAAACGAATGTAATTGCAACAAATATAGTGTTATACGAAGTGAGGCTGGCAACTCTATCAAAGGCTGGTGTTAGAGAATACGGCCGCTCTAGGAACACTTTTCGCACAGGCCCTTCGCTTTGAGACCGCAGCACGTGGAAGGGAATACGAGCCGCCCGTTGATGGCTGCAGAGATAGCACACACGCCAGCGATGGTGGCCACGCCCATAAAATCAAAGTTCACTGTTACTGCTCGAGCAAACCCCCTCTTCACTTGTGTCTTTCGTGCTTGTTAATGACGGGCGGGACGTCTCTTCTCTGCTTGAGCACTCGACGGCCGGTCTAACAGGGGAGGCAGGGGGGGGAGGGGATCTTTTCGCAGGCACCCCGCGAGCGCTGGACATGGGTCGTGGGCCCGCTCTTTTGATCTCTGCTTTAGCCGTGTTCGTCGTCGCCCGTACGATGCGCTGAGGGATCTTTTCAATTTGGACCTCGTACGGGACTTCATGGCGACAAAAAAAAAAAAACCGTCAAGGCTGTCCATATAATTGCTATCGCAAAAAAAAAAAAAAAACAGCACGTGTATGCATAAGCCTGCACATTACAGATCTTTGAAATCCTACTGCGCAAAGGTACTGGGTGGAATCAGCGCCCCCTTTAGATTATTTTCGGCGGAGGGTAGCCCCCTCTTCTCTCACCATGGCACACTTCTGGTAGTGAGGCATTTTAAATTAGCTTTGACCACCTGGAATTTTTTACCGTCCACAGGGACGTAACTATAGGCGGAGTTGAGAAGGTCTGATGCCCCCAGAAATTTTCGCATTTTTTAACTTTTTGGGTAATACTTAAATATTAACACGCCTTCACATCGACCATCAGTTACCAAATTTAGCCTTTCTACACATAAACACCATCCTACAGAAATTCCTTGGTACGATCGACCTGATGGTGCCAGTAGACATACGTACCTGTGTGGTTGAATTTCACCATGGTCAAAAATGTGGCCGTCATAACGAAAACAGAATTCACAGCCACAATGGCGGCGGCAGCTTTTCACAGTAGCTACCAAGCTGTTGTGGTGAGTCCATAGCAGAAAAATTAGGCAGATCCCACGTATCTTGCGACTCGATGTAAGGCGCGTGGAAAGTAACTCTGTTGTATTTTTGTTCATTGAGCGAAATGTTACGAAGTGACGCTAAACATTTGTGCGAATGCACGCACAGCCATACGTTAAACATGTGTTTTGTGTAACCAGTTGTTTACAGTTGCGTAACATTGCAAACGGCAAAATGGCTTTTAGCAACCCCAGAAGCGGTAAGCCGATCCGAAGTGCTGGTGCTGGCGAGGATGGTAGACGTGGATGTTGCTACATGAATTAACTTCAGCGGATGGCATTTGACTACAATTGATGTTAACCCGAAGAAACCACTGAATCATGGGAGTACATATGCAATGTTTATCAAATTTGATAGCCAGCACTGCAACCACAATTGACGTTTCAAGAACATTAGGGTCGTTTGAAAAGTAGTTCCAAGACCTGACATGACTCTATGGTAGAATTCTTGACTGCCACGCAGAATGCTTGCGCTCGATTCCTGCTTGGACCTTGATTGATTGATATGTGGGATTCAACGTCCCAAAACCACCATACGATTATGAGAGACGCCGTAGTAGAGGGCTCAGAAATTTCGACCACCTGGGGTTCTGAACGTGCACCGAAATTTGAGTACATGGGCCTACATTATTTCTGCGTCCATCGGAAATGCAGCAGCCGCAGCCGGGATTCGGTTCCGCGACTTGCGGGTCAGCAGTCCTGCTTGGACCCTAACATTTATTCATTGCATTCGTCAGGTGAACTCTGCGGATGTGAGCTTTTTCTTGACGCTCAGGCGTTAAAATTACCCATGTGTGTTCTCGCCATTACTCGGTAGATATGAAGTGTCAATCACCTGTGGCACGTACCCGCATACCAGTGGCCAATACCCACCCACGGGTATGTGCCGCTGTTTGGCGGAAAGCGTTTCACGACGTATGCGATGGGATTGTGACATGTCATGACCAGGAAGTCGTACTCGTCAAACCATCTTACCCTCCCTTACTAATTTTGGTTAATCCCAAGTTGAGGGGTGATCACGAGGGCACCCATACGTAGGCGGTTGGATAGATAGATAGATAGATAGATAGATAGATAGATAGATAGATAGATAGATAGATAGATCCCCGTGGTGCCTTATGTGTTTCACCTCATGGCGGTGTTCTACTGCGGCAATGCTTATCGCTGAGTATCAATTATTATGCAATGCATATACGATCCTAGCCTCTTCAGGGACTTGTGAGCATTGCGTGATTGTCGGGTCTCTTTAAAAATCTTTCGCCGCTATGCAGCGATAGTTTGTTGTGTAACATGCAACTTGTGCGGCTGTGGATTTATGCGCATTTTATGCAGTTAGGTCATATCTGTTTATAAGACCAATTATTTGTAAGTATACTGCAGCATTAGCAAGGAGGTATAGGCCACAGTAAACGTTTGCAAGTACTTAGGTGTCACGTGTTTTGCTGATCGTTTGTAAAATTCAGATACCATTGAGATAATGGGTACAACTGGAAATGCGTTGAACGAAATCTATGTAAAAATCTAGGGTGATATGAGGGCCACCGTGTGAAAGTTCCATACCTCTAATGCTAATCACCTATACTTGCAGCTGGCTGTACCGCATCAGACCGTCGGTACAGCACACGCCGTTTACAAAGTACAATGGCAACAAGAACCTCACCTCCGACTGGAATTCCAACCACCCGAATCCTAACCAGGTGCGTTTTCAGGTCCCATGACTGCACTACGAGCATACTAATATTGTTCGCTGAATGCGTGCGTATTCACATCTTCGGCGCATGTTTGCATGGTTTACAAGTAGTTTTTCTTTAGATAATAGTGATGTAGGCGAGAACGTTACTGATCATTCTTTTTTATTATAATGTTCACATTGAGCACTGTCTATCAGGCCACTGATTATTATACACTATAGAGATGAGGAAGACGGGAAACTTATTTACTGCTCTCACACTATGATATAGGAGCAGTAGCACTACGACTCGTCTATCACTACAACTACTACTACTACTACTACTACTACTACTACTACTACTACTACTACCACCATGCTTCTTCAATACTTTTAAACATCATGAGGGTGCAACTATACACAAAACCCAGAAAGAGACAGACGAGGAAGGGCGCAAACTACCAACTGGCTATATTAAAAAAAAAATCACAGCATATCCACGGGGTGAATGACGACGAGTGGGCGAAGCTCCGGAGGGAATCATCGGTAAACCGTGAATCTACCGTATTTAGTTCGTGCTCCCTACCGGGCTGCAGAAATTAGGCGCCTTCTTCCTCTTCTAACCGCTACCACCACCACCATCCGACGACTCCGAGCGCGCGGCAAGAGTGAGCGAATTTTATTACAACGCTCCCCCTAGCATGCATCGCCGAACTATTGCCTTCAACCAATGGCATGCGCCATATGTGACATCATTCATATTATAACATTTCGCATCTTTCGTCATCAACTACAAGTACCGCCAACTAGTTTTATATTTATCAACTACAAGCATCATCAATTACAAGAACTGCCATCTAGTTTTAAACTTATCACTAAAAGCATCACCAATTACAAGTCGTCTGTCAACCCGTCTGTGTTTCTGTCCGTTCGCGCGAACATCCGTGCGTCCATCCATGCGTCTGTCCGCACATCCACCTGTCTGTCTGTTCATGCGTCCATCTGTCCGTACGTCCGCGTGTCTATTCATCCGTCTGTCTGTCCGCTAGCCTGTCTGTCCATCCGTCCGTGCGTCTTTCTAGTGAACACTCCAAGTACCGCCGTCTCCCATCTCGCATCCCCTGTGGCACATAGAGCGGGCATGTGCCACCGGTGGCTACGTACTACTACATACATACAAGCGATGGACAGACCCACACCTTCGGAATCTTCACACCTAAAAAAGATAAACACCTTTTTATATTAACATCCTACACAGGGGCACCGCCACAACAACCACGGAAATTTAAGCCAGACAGAAGTGTTTAAGTGAAACCTCGATTGCGTTGTACAATGTCGAATTCCAATTTCTTTCTCGTCCGGTTTAATTTTTTGTGATTGTTGTGGCGGTGCCCCTTCGTTGGATGTTGATACGTAGAGGTGTTTCTATTTTTTCAATAGAGCCAGTTAATGGTTTGCGCCCATCCTCGTCTGTCTCTTTCTGTGTGTTGTGTATAGTTGTGGCCTCACGAGGTTTCTATCTGAAAGCGCCGACTCGCCCAACAGTCAACTCTTTTGAAAGATGCCCTGGAGCGTCTCTGCTTTTCGCAAGAGTTCTGTAACGCTGATTGCGTTATTGTTTTGTTACAGCTGCGGTGGAAGCCCTTCAGCATTCCGGAGCAGGGCAAGGCATCCGTTGACTTTGTTGACGTAAGTTGAGCAACGAGAGTACACTGAGGCAATGTTCACAAAAATCACTGTGCGAAGAAGTTCACACTGCTGCTAAAAAACGTAGTGTTTAGGGAAAAAGTTTGACAATTCAAAACACCTTGTACTCTACTATGGGAGGGCAGAAATCTGTGTCTGAGTGAAAAAAAGACGTGTTTAAAAAAGATTTTTAATAATTTGGGGTACGGGTTACTCTACTATGGGAGAGCATAAAACCGTCCTGTGGGGCTCAACGAATGGCATATGGTGTTTAGAAAGAACGTATTTACACTATGTACAGAGCATAGATTATGTGTGACGAATCAGTACTCAAGAATACAATCACATTTTCTCAATTGCACATCACATCAACACAACACAAAACTGACATTTTCACATACAGGAAACAGCAAAATCAGATCATCAGAATAACAAATGCATATAACTCAGAACTGACGCTATAAGGAGTCCTTCAAATGAGTGAATGGTGTAGGTGCACATATTTTCCTTAGTATACATGAACTTGGTGGTAGACTCACCAGGGCATGAGATATCAAGGTGGCGAACACAGTTCCAAAGGGCAAGGTGACAAGCTCATCAACCCTGACCCGGTAGTACGGCTTCGTAGAATTCGGCCGAAAAATAAGTGGCACCCGTTCATGCTCAACATTGACAAAAGGAAATATGACCAATGGCGTAGAAACTCGAGCTCTCCCAGGAAGAAGAGCAGGAACGCGAACACCTCATGCCTCATGTGCCCCAATATTGGTCATAAGGCACGTGAATGGCCATTTCCAGTGACGGCTTCACGACAGTTACGCCAAAGGCTGAACAGGCTGGCAACTACTAAGAGTGCCGCGAAACGCCCCCGCCGGAACCGGTCACTGGACATGAACTCTCGGAGAAGTTGGCCACGAAAACCAGCATGGACCACATGCCAAAAAGGCGGGTGACCACACATGGTATCGTCCCATGCCGGTCGGACTCAATCATGATGCAGTTAGGGCGAGTGGACTCGCGTACCACCTGTAATCGTTGTATCCCAAGAAAGTTTTTGTAGCCGATTGTGAGTGGGGAACAAGCCCCAGCCCCATCGCCAAACGAAGTGACGAAGATGACCTGGCAACGCCGCTGCGGCCTTGGGCTCTCATGACCGCATGGAGGTGTCGGGTTACCAAAAGCTTCACAAGTGCGGCCATCATGTCCACCACTTTCGCTTCAGCTACATCAATTCCGGGGCATGCAGTCTGTAGACAGTGATGGGAGGCCAGCAAGGCATGCTACACAGTCGGTAAATGGGAGGACTGTGGGCCACAGTTGATAGGACCATTGGGCACTAAGGCACGTAGAGATGGACTTAGGTGGTAACGTGCGAATGTTTGCACAGACGTAAGTCGTTATTTTAACCTCGCAATACAGTGCGCTACCGAGGGGTGCGATATAATTCTGTACCGCCAGGCCAAAAGAACGAGCTGTGTTTAAAAAAATCACATCATAACCATGGAGTTCATGATGATGAGCGGGGTGAAGCGTCCGTCCGTCCGTGCATCTGTCTGTCCGTTCGTCCATCTAGTGAACACTCCAAGTACCGCCATCTCGCATCTTTTCATCATATATTTTCAGCATATAAAAGTACCGCCATCCAGCGGACATTTCAAGGACTAAACAAGAGTCGGCACTCGGGCACCTTCTCACGACCTGCGCTTCGTGTCTATTTCCCACTTTTCACCGCTTCTAGTTCATGTCTAAGTACTAGTTCACTATATTCATGGCACTGCGACCTAACCCTCGCTAAACCTTGCTAAAACTAGGTAGTTTACGCTCAGCGAATCGAACGTGGCAACACTTTTTGTTCAGATAGTGCTCAAAGTGCGTCCTTCTGTTACAAGTTTTTTTTTTAGTAAGCATCAAACTCAAGGCAAATTTATTAGAGATTAAGTCACCAATACTCGTCTCTGTAAGTTATTCCATCAGAAACAACTATCTTTTTACTTAAAATTAACTTGCGCGGGTTTCCTCCTCACTTGAAATGGGTGCGCGCGTGCCGCTCCTCTAGTCTGTCTACCTACTACTACGACTAGGAATACATACACCGCGGACGCACGACTCACGGCATAGGGAGCTTCGCTCCAAAAAAGTTGTTAGAAGGTCCCTGAAATGATTTTTTCACATTCCGTTTTTGATTAGACCACTACTGGAGCAAATCATTGGCACCAGAGTTCAATCGAATATTATTAACAGAGCTACGAGTACTAAAACATACCGTCCTCCTCCGCTCCGCCTTTCACCCTTAACTGCCCTCAACTCTTCCTTCAAGCGCTCGGGGCTAAGCTCCGCCTTCACGGCGCCGGCGTCACGACGTGGTGTGAGACCGCATGCGCGTAAATCCCGCTGCAGATCTGATACCGGCCGTGTGTCAGATCAGATCAGCTGGAAACGATGACTTCAGTGGGGCAGAGCGTGTCGCTTGGTTTATGGGCCGTTGAGAACGCGTTTGGCTGAGCCGCAGCGATCTGCAGTGATCTGGAGTGATTCGCAACTTTAAAGCGTTGTACCAAACTACACAGTTTACGCAGAGAGCTCAAACCAGTCTTTAAATTACCCTTGAAACTTGGTCTACCGGCCCAATGTGTTTGCAAAAAATCATCAAAACCGTTTCAGGGTTCCTTTTGTGATTTAGAGTACTCGGTTCTCTATTATGGGAGACCTAGAAGTCGTCCCTGGGGCCTCACACGCTGCTTTGGAAGCGTACAGTGACTAAGAATATGTGCGGCGGTCTTAGTACCAGACCGTAAATATGTATACGAAGAGAGGAGAACATTTATCTGGTGTTCACGGTGGAATCGTACCAACTAGAACAGTTTAACCTGCTTGCGAGTGTTCGTTTTATATGTGCACACGTTTAATACCATAATTAATGCATCAATAATAATAACGACGCATTAATATTATACTATAAGAAAAAGAAAAAAGGAAGCATGTGATGCCTAGTATTTCAACAGGTTTCCTCGGAAGAAACACCTGTAGAAATGGTTAGCGCAGACGTTCAAATTATTAACATTTATTTTGTTCAGAGGTTCTTAAGTAGGCAACTAGGTTAATGAACATTATGGCTGAACAGCGGAAAAAAACTAATAGGGCAGTGAAGAGTAATGTGTCATGTGTGTTCACTGTGCCGTTTTTGTTTTGTTTCCTTTTTTCACTCTCCTGCAAAGTGTTTTTTTTCTCCTTCCAAACGGAAAACGACGATTTACTGTTCACCGTTTAATCGGCTCTTTTTCCCAGGGTCTCAACACTGTTTGTGGAGCGGGTGACGCCAGGACACGCCACGGAGTCGCCATTCATGTGTACTGCTGTAATGTCTCAATGAAGGACAAGTAGGTGCCGAATCATTGCGAGATTGACTGCATTTTAAATACGAATGCATTTCTTAGTCGGGCTATATTGTCAGGCATCGGGCGTTGTCCGCGGCGTCTGCGTGCCGGCAGGCGTTATCTCTTCGCTCTCACTCACTCTTCCATAGCAACAGCTGTGGGTGCACGCGCTTATCGTCCTCCCTAGAAACCGGAGCATGTGGCGCGAGAGAGAGAGTAAAAGAGGGCAGATGCAGTGCATGGTGTAAGAATAATCTTACACCGTGGTGCAGTGCTTCGCCGCTCCTTCTCTCACCGTTTGCTCTCTCTCATCCCTGCGCACCACTCGCCCGTCCGCTCGCGCATCACTCTCGACCGTTCGCTGGCTGGGCGCCTCCCAATAACATCCGGAAATCTGTGCTCCAGACGCCGCTGTGAAATGCCGAGCCGAGAACGCTGGCAGTTTACTCTGCCATTCGCCAGCTCCTCACTCTCCGCCGTTCGCTGGCTGGGCGCTTCTCAAGGCGATAGTGGAAGTCGGTGAAGGCGAATGTTGAACGGCAACGGTACCCTCTCTCGGCACAAGAAAAAGCTTTCTCGTTTCCTCACGAATTTTCTTCGGGGAAGTGGGGTATTTTTTTATGGAAATGTTAGTTTTTATATGACCATAAGGTATGATATATTTCAATAGAAAACAAATTCAGTGGTTCATTGACCAGGAAGCCTAAATGAGCACCATAAGCAAGCTACATGTTGCTTAACATCTGCCACGTTAGATCAGTAATTATAGGGCTCAGCTGCTGACCCGAACGTCTCGCGTTTGATCCCGTGGCCACAGTAGTCGCATTTAGGTAGAGGCGTAAATATAGACGCCCGTGTACCCTGCGATATCAGCGCACGTAAAAGAACACGGGATGGTTCAAAGTTTTGTTGCCATCAACTATGACATCCGTCACAATCATACAGCTGGTTTTAAGATGTAAAATCCCGGATATTCTTATTACATCTAGCTAAGCCTCTTTGAACTCTACTAAAAAGAAGTCTTGTGAAAAAACTGCATGTTTTAAAGCGATTTTTCTCGCTGCTTCTTTCTATTCAGGGCCATGTACAACTCCGATGGAGATTTCCTAATAGGCAAGTCTATCAACCTTGTACCACTTCCCTTTAAAGATAGTTCTCGATGTTAACTTGAAGAAAATTGTGAAGTCATGCACTGAGGACAGGGTGCGAGTATTTATACCACTGCTTGTTCTTTGCCCCTTTCAGTTCCCCAGCAAGGTAGCCTGAACGTCGTCACCGAGTTCGGCAGGATGCACGTGGAACCCAACGAGATCTGCGTCATTCAGGTGAGGGATAACAAAGATTCAGAGGATATGGTGGCACTTCGTGGTTGTTGAGCTTAAGGCTAAATTGTTGCGTCACCACTAGAGCACCGTGTTTTCTGATAAATCCGAAAAAAACCACATCAGCACTCACCATCGAAACTTTTGTCGATTCTAATGTATTCGTTAAACTTAGATTTTTTAAAAGGACACTTTCAACATTGAAAGGGCATTTTAAAAGCTACCAATCATCTGTAGGAAAGCGTGCACCTCTACCAGTGGCAGCAACCTCGTAAACTACGCTTGCATCTATTACAACCAGATTTAAGGTAGTAATCCGAACAAACGTAGTTGTTTTGTGCTCAAGTATACTCTCGAAAAGGGCACTCAGATAAACGCAGAATTTTTTTGCCCTCTCTTTGCTATCCGTGGTAGTTAACTCCTGCATCAGAATACAATATAGCATAGAAACACTTGGTCTGCTTAGGCTAATGAAATAACAATAATTAAAAGTGTCGTTGTGATTAAGCGAATCAGCTTTTATTTAAATAAAGCTGTGCACCCATAATACATTTATGCAATGAAGCTTTTAACTTCGGCCAGAACTATCGAAATTGTACCGGTTTTATTTAGTTAGAAGATTGCGAATATTTCGAAAACTAGAAGTAAGTGTTCGAGCGCGAGAGCATGGCAGAGAAGGAGGAGTCTCGGTGGGCACCCGTGACACAGGAATTCAATTTGGCATTGGCTTAATTCAGTTATGCGTACGGAAAAGTACTGTTAATTATATTACTTAGCACGACTTCACGTTTCTCGAGGCGTGTAGCTCGTTCTACTTCCGCCTCCTCGGCTCGCTGCATCCTCTTGCTTTTAGTTCTAGCAGAGTTGTCAGTTCCACTTACAATAAGTGAATTTGGACTGCTTCTTTCTTTCACTGATTCTCTTGTGTAATTTTCCGGTCGCTAGCCGCGTTTTGGGCTGCAAATAAGCATTTTCCCCGCAAATATATTTTCGTGATCATGGCGCGCTCACCTGTGCGCGTTAGTCGTTCCCCAATAGCCTATTTGTCGGCGGCCTTGAGGCAGTTAAGTGTTGAAGAAAAAGATACGTTGGGGGAATGAGAAAGTAACCTGTATCATGCACTGTCAAACGAACCAAATGGAAACTACCGTGGAGACACTATTAAAAGGCACCTATTTGCTTTCATTCATTTTCGTGCATAATTTTTAATCTCTTCTTCGTATTTGAGTGACACATTTTTATTGTAATTATTTATAAGTTAAAGAACGAGAAAGTTGATTATGCTTCCGCTTCTTTTGAGCTTCTCCTGTGATGAGTATTAGCTTGTTTGCTCGATAAGATCTGGTAACACCGAGGTTTAACGACGAATCTTGGCTTCTTTCAACCTCCCCGGCTCAGCTTCCATATGTGCTGACGAATGCCAGTGAGCCGCCCTTTCTATATTTATGCGATGAAATGGCGGCTTTTCCTCTGTCGCCACGCCAGATGTCGCGGCGACGTGTGCTACCAGCTACGGTGGTCGCTATGCAACGGCTCAGCTCGCTGAGCGGCCACCGGCCACAGCGAAACGGAGAGAACAGGGCCACTGTAGCTCTCGCTACAAGAAACCCTTTGTGTATTTCACAAGCGAACTGCCACCATGACGTTCACTTTCGTAGTCGGTACCCTTGAAAGAGGCACGTTACTTCACGACCTTACATATTTTGGCCCAGCCTTTGTAGAGATCCTGCAGCGCAGTATCGTGGGTTGTCATATTAGGCAGAACAACGAGACGGCGCGAGTGAAGTATGATATTCGTAACAGAAACGAAATCGAAAGACGTTGATGTCGCGTCCTGACAGCGATGGCACTGGTTATTCTTTCTCTTACAGCAAGGAATGCGTTTCCAAGTGTACGTATCCGGTCCCAGCCGTGGCTACGTTCTCGAGGTCTTCGACAACCACTTCGTGCTGCCAAACCTTGGTCCTATCGGTGAGCGCATTCTCGTATGGTTTCTTCCATGTTACGGTATATAAAAAATTAAGGCAACTTCACACTATAGTGCTGACAAGCCTGAAGGAACTTAAAGGGGCCTTGCAGCACTTTCTGAGCATAGACAGAAAACGCTGCCTTATGTAGTCGAGGCTCCCGAGACCACGCGAGCCAAATACTGTAGTGCAGCACGAGGTCCGGAATTTGCAATAAATTCTCAAAACTAACAAAAACATTGATTTCCCTTTTCTCTACAAAGGCGCTACATGCTCAAAAATTACGGCGTCGCAAGTGAAGTATCAGCCATTGGTTGATTTGAGCATGGCGCGCTCGGTCGTTACTGGGGCCGCCGCAAGAGGCCGCAACTTGTCCACGCGTGCGCGCCATCGCCCTGAAAGGCTGCGCATTCAAAGGAAAAATAATAAGAAAACATGCTCAAAATCACGAGGTGCGCATGACGGATCTTCTTCTCTGTGCCATCCCTCCCTGCTTAGAGTCTAGCGCTTTGGCCGGGACGAGAAAAAGAGAGAAAGCAATAGCAGCGTGCGACAAATCTTTGTAACTCCGCGTGTACTGGAAGGGTTGTGTGAATTTTTGCAGTGGTTAATTCGTGAGTAAATAAGCTCATTTAGTGAATCCATTCCAGGGCTACATAGAAAAGTGTTGGAGGGCCCCTTTACAAGGGCACTGCCATAGCAGAGCGCACCGGGGAGCCAGCTGAGTGGCAGAAGAGGGGAGCTGATACGCTCCCACGGAGGTTATCTACGAAAGCGCCATGTTACCCCCTTTCTGTTAGTCGGATTTACACGCTCATTCTTTGAAGCTCAGGTTTCTTTTCCTTGATGACCATGCATAATAATTGCCTAATGGCGGCTGACTGTGGGAATTTTGTTGCATTTCAATAACTGCTTACCTCTCACGCGGCTACCTTCGTAAAGTTGGCAACCGAGGGCTGCCCGTTGCGAGAATGACGTCACCACGTCGTTTTCATTTGACATGAAAGTGTTTTATGCAGCGGTCCACGATGGCTCCGCTGACGTATTTCTGTCACATATATGACGCATGACGTAGTAAAATAAGAGATTGCAAAGAAAAAAAAGCCAGATGGAGAAGTTCCGTAGCAGGGCGTCGGACCAGTGACCTCTCACTTTCCAGCGCGGGACGCGCTGTGTGTTGGAATGAACATAAAATGGAGCTAATAGTATAGTACATAAGTATATTCACACAGCGACGATAAGCGCTCTGGTGTTAGTGAGGACACACTCGACAAGTAACGAAGTTGCGTTAGCATGCTTGACAACGAATGCTTCGTGGCTTCAATGAGGAACTCTCGCTGCTCTACTGAAGCCGCGAAGCGTACGTTCACAAGCATGCTAACGGCAAACCATTTATATACACCATATACCGTTGACAGTCCTCAGAGCTCCTCAAGTTCACGGCGTTTTCGTCATCAGTAGCGAGATGGCGCAACGGGCTCACGTTGGTTAGGGTAGTAGACGAAGAAAGTGCTTAACAGCGCAAACGACAGGAGGTGATAGAAGAAACGAGAACAGAGCGAGGACATCAGCGCCCTGTTCTCGTCTCTTCTATCCCCTCCTGTCGTTTGCGCTGTTAAGCACTTTCTTCGTCTACCATGCAGCACCAACAAGCCCAATCAAGCACCTTGGTTTGGGTACCTTTATGCGCGCATCGAGGCACTCTAACGTTGGCAACTCTCGCGTCTTTTCGAGCGCGTGCCTCCACGGGAACGGTCTCTCCTGCTCGCGCGTATCAGATCAGACTCCTGATTCAGGACAGCACGAAGGTCACTTCGCTCGCTGTTGTGGTCACGTTCAGACAAGGAGCATGCTGCTCACATACAACGATGAAGTAAATAGTGTGACATTTGTTCGTGCTCGTCCTATACTTTTGCGTTTGTTTCGTGCGTCTTTACGTTTGAACGACGTGCTTTAACTGGTGAGCTGAGATATTTGTTTGTCCGCGCTCGTGCTGCTTGTGCTCATTTCGTGGCTGATTTCTGCATGAGATGTGCACTGTAAGTTTTGAGCGGCTTGCCGCTCTTCGCATTAAATTGCCATTTTCTTCTTTAGCACTCATTCGTTCGTCATTGTGGTGAAACAATACACAATGAATGCTGAGCTACTTCTGCGAGGAATCGTTTCACTTTAGTGTTATTCCAGTTCCTTATAAAAGGGATCAGCCATGTTTTTAAATCAATTTTTGAGCTTGTTTTCTTTCGTACTCGACCAACCGCCCCTCTTGTTTTCTTTTTTTTGCTCGTGTATTTTCTAGTTTTTTCCTTGTTTCCTTTTCTGCGTCTTTTTTTTTGTACTCGAGCACCCCCTTCCCTCTTACTTTGCCGTAGGAAAAAAAAGTGCCTAGGAAAGCAAGAGTCGGGGGGGGGGGGGAAGGTTGCGTGGATACATTGCTTTCCTTTGGAAAAATTGAGGCACACTTTGTATTGTATATTCCTATGAGTTCAGCGATAGTGTGCGGTTATTTAACTGTTTTTTTGTTTTTTCATTTTTTTACACACTCTCAACAATCGCATGATTGCGGAGAGAGCGTAAGGGGGAGAAGCCACAGCTTGCACCGTTCCAGTGCACCGACGAACGGACGACGCGAGTATAAGACAATAAAAGCCGACGTCTATAGACAGAGCTGATCATGACAGGACGGGTGCCGCATAAAGAAAAAGCGTCTGTCCCGTCATGCTTTTCTCTGCCTCGTTCTCGTAAAAAGTAGGGATAACACTTTTTGAGCATAGTCGAAAAACGTTACGATTGGTGGATGCCGCTCTTGCGGCTTTGTCTGAGTCTGAGTGAGTCCGAGTAAGTCGACTTATGAATGAGTTCGCTGACCTATGACTCTCCATGCATGACGGAGAGATCCTATTGTTTTTCGCGACTTCCGGAAAGGCGGCAGAATTGACGTCTTCCCACGAAAATGCATATGCATGTGGCGATGCCGCGGACATCCGAGTATTCGGGTCCATATTCGAATCAAATGATACGTGATCGCATAATTGCGAAATGCCAGAGCCTATAGTCATCATCATCGAGGCAGCTCTTTTTAGGAACTGTGATGCTCAGACACCAGTTGGCTATCAAGTGCGACCCTGTTATTACCGCTTTTTCACCCCGCGAAAATTTCGGCGCTTGGCGTCACGAGTGAAAACTTGGTGCTTCCAAACTTGAGTCCCACGGAGCCGTTGCTACACTTTTTGCATGAATAACAATCTCAATGCTGCTATATAGAAAACAGGGACATTGGCATTTGGGCACAATATTTGTAGCCATGTGTGGCTCGAGGGACCTTGCTGGCTTTTGCACGATGGGATAGCGCTGGTAGGGCAGTCCTTTTTCGCAATAATGTTCTAACGGTATCGCAAAGTGAAGGTTTGCTCGTTTCCGGGCGCACAGCTTTCTTCAAAGAGATATAAACCAGGTGGAATATAGAAAATCTTACCCGCCCTAAATGTTTTTGCCATGCGTTTTCTGAGCTTCTACGAATCAATTTTGCGCCCTCTGGTATTGAAGGCCATGCCGAGATCAGTGCCCTCGCTACAACTACATAACACGTTGCGAATTCATCTAAAAAATGAGTTGCCCAACCAGCGCTCATCCTGTGTGTTAGTTGCTCCTGGTCTGCGTCTTTTAGCGCTGCTTCAAGGATGCATTCTTGCCAGCTAGCCCAACTTTCTATCCAATTGCATTCACGTCAACATAAAATTTACATGAAGTGTTTGTCAGAGATCGAGCGGTATAAAAGAGACCCGTGGCGAAAATTATTTCCAGAGTATATTTTATAGCTTGTTGTTAAGTCACAGTCTCATTTCATGTTCCTAATTTCTTATGCCACTGTTATATATGTAGCTATCATGTCTCATATCCTTCGCTGAACGTGTTAAAACGGCACGTCAGGTACAATTTGCATAGTCAAATAGAGTTCTCATGGCGGATGTCTATACGACCGCAGCATAGCGAAGCAGGGATGTGTGTAGTACTGAACTGGCCGTCTTCTGCAATTGTCACGAAACAAAATTAATTAAAATGTGTAATTTACCCTGCGCTATGCAGGAGCCAACGGCCTGGCAAACCCTCGCGATTTCAAGACCCCAACAGCTTGGTATGAGGACCGGGACGTGAACGGCTTTTTGGTCGTCAGCAAGTACCAAGGTTGCCTGTTCCAGGCTTCTCAGGTCAGTGTTGACAGCATGGCTACTAAAGTTCACGTAATGACACAGGTTACAATTCGACGTGCCTTCAGCTACACGAGAAACTTGGCGAACTGTCAGGTCGGTTGAATGTGCAGCGTGGCATAGACGAGGGACGAAGGGTAGAGTACGGTAAGGCCTTGTATTTGTGGCACATCCTCACGTTGTTTGCTCAACCAAGTATAATAACGTACCAACTTGGCTACTTGCGTGATAAACGGTGAGTATTGGATAGTTGGTAGAAGACAAAAAAATTATTGACTAGTGAGGCTGAGATAACAGGTCAGCAACGACGCTGTTCTCGTCGTTTTCTCTCCATGGCTTTAGCTTTGATACGAGTTTAGGATGTGTCGCTGCCTCAAGCACTGTAACGAGTGATTGAAAAACAGATTCGGCCAGCGGACCTTGAAAGTCGAGAGATAGATGATTGAGAGCAATGGGACAGAATGCCAGTAAAACTCATAGATTTTTATGTTAACGAGTCTCAGAGGCCGTTGAAGGTAAACAGGTACAGCATGATCAGTATTTATGAAATGACAAAGATGTTTTTGAAATAATGCAACTTTTTTATTCTTTTATTGGGATGCAGAACCACTCTCCATTCGACGTGGTCGCGTGGCATGGCAACTATGTCCCCTACAAGTATGACCTGTCCAAGTTCAACACCGTCAACACCGTCTCCTACGACCACTGCGTGAGTAAAATTGATGAAATTTAAACAGAAAAGTTCCTTACCTCTGACCTTTGGCTATTGCGTTCGTCATTATACTTCCGCATCAGATACATCTGCGTACATTTTTGCTCGCTAGCAGTGATGGTGATGAAGTGCGAAACATGATGGAATGCTTAAACTGATAAATTGCGAATGTCGGGATAAAAATGAGCACAGTATGCTGAAGACAAACAGAATTCTCAGTATTTTGGCTATACAACAAGAGCGTGAGCTCAATAACCACTCTTTAGAATACGGGAAAAAGTACGTACAGACTTTTTGTATGTGCAAAAGTAGTTAAATTACCGATAGGAGATAGCTTGCTCTCGTTATATATATATATATATATATATATATATATATATATATATATATATATATATATATATATATATATATATATATATTGTCGCGAGAGTATAGGCAGGAACTCGAAGTGGAGGACTGTTTACTCAGCCACAGCTGCCATTAACTTCTTCGCTCTCGTCTTCTGCCACCAACACAGCGTGGCATTACCCTCTCCCCAAAGAAAAAAAAAGAAGAAGAAGCATCGCATGAATACCACGGCTCTGAAAAACAACGAAAGGTAGTAATAAATGTCTGTGTCCTTTGAAAAGAAAAGGACGAGATGAAAATTAAAGAAGCAAGAAAGTAATGCACAATTGTCTTGAAGGCTATTACCACATCACAAAGTTCTTGACTTGCAGTCAACGCGAATAGTGC
Organism: Rhipicephalus microplus; assembly: GCF_043290135.1. Lineage (NCBI taxonomy): Eukaryota > Metazoa > Arthropoda > Arachnida > Ixodida > Ixodidae > Rhipicephalus > Rhipicephalus microplus. Next base: position 102,487,202 of record NC_134704.1, on the reverse strand, counting down.
GATTTCATCATGAATACGTGAACCACATCCGAGGAGCGTGGTCTGCGAGAACGGTGTGACGTGTCTGCTGGGACAACTTCGTAGTTCACTTCGCCGAGGCGATGAACTCGGTAGGGTCCGAAGTACCGACATAACAATTTTTCTGAGCGTCCCCGTTGACGTATAGGAGTCCAAACCCAGACTAGGTCACCGGGTTCGTATATTACTGCTCTGTGGTGGGTGTTGTATCGGCGAGCATCTTGATTTTGCCGCGATAAAATGCGAAAGCGCGCCAGCTGCCGGGCGTCTTCGGCACGCTGAACAAATACATCTGCGTCAGGGGTAATCGTGTCCGGCAGAGTTGGTTGCAGCATGGTGTCAAGCATTGTGGTGACGTCGCGGCCGTAAACCAGACGAAAAGGAGCAAAGCCGGTGGTTTCCTGCAAAGCCGTATTGTGGGCAAATGTTATATACGGGAGGATTTCATCCCAATCCTTCTGATCCTTGGCGACATACATCGAAAGTATATCTGCAATCGTTTTGTTAAGGCGTTCGGTTAACCCGTTAGTCTGCGGGTGGTACGCAGTTGCTGTTCGGTGCGTCGTGCCGCTCAGCAACAGGATCTGTCGGAGCAACTGTGCCGTAAAAGCAGTACCACGATCTGTGATAACGACAGCGGGAGCACCGTGGCGGAGAACGATGTTCTTGATGAAAAAGTCAGCCACCTCGGAAGCAGTTGCTCGCTGGGCGGCTTGTGTTTCGCAGTATCTGGTCAAGTAGTCGGTGGCAACCACAATCCAGCGGTTACCAGCCGTAGACTTCGGAAATGGGCCGAGTAAATCCATCCCGACCTTTTCCAAAGGTTCGTGAGGGGGTCGCAAAGGCTGAAGCAGACCGGCTGGTTTCGTCGTTGGAGTTTTTCTGCGCTGACAGGCTGTGCATGTCTTGACGTACTGCCGGATGGTTTTCGTAAGTTTCCGCCAGTAGTATTTGTCTTTGATCCGCGCCAGAGTACGCGCGAAGCCAAGATGCCCTGACGATGGCTCGTCGTGACAAGCACGCAAAATATCATCGTGGAGAGCAGCAGGAACGACGAGGAGGTAAACAGTTTTCGTTGAATGAAAGTTGTGCTTGTAGAGGATGCCTTGGCGTAAACAAAAAGATGACAAATCACGCACGAACTGACGTGGGGGTTGTGGGCGACGTCCCTCAATGTATTCGATCAGTGGTTGTAATTCTAAGTCTTCGCGTTGCTGCTCAGCCTTGTTTAATGATGCGAGAATGGCAAGGCAGCTGAAGTCTTCATGATTGTCTTCTTCAGTGACCTCGACGGGTGCGCGGGAAAGACAGTCAGCGTCGGTGTGTTTCTGACCAGACTTGTAAACCATCGTTATATCGAATTCTTGTAACCGAAGGCTCCATCTCGCGAGACGGCCCGAAGGATCTTTCAGATTCGCTAACCAGCAGAGAGAGTGGTGGTCACTGATGAATCGGAAGGGGCGTCCGTACAAGTAGGGCCTGAATTTAGTTATGACCCATACAACCGCCAGACATTCTTTTTCAGTCGTCGAGTAGTTCTCCGCAGATGACAACGTGCGGCTAGCGTAGGCGATGACGCGTTCCACGCCATCTTGATATTGCACGAGAATAGCTCCGAGGTCAAGGTTGCTCACGTCAGTGCGGACTTCTGTGTCTGCTTCGGTGTCGAAGTGACCTAGGATCGGTGGCGTTTGTAGGTGTTGTTGAAGATCGCGGAAAGCGCCGGATTGTTTGGGGCCCCAGACGAAGGCGACGTCATCCTTGACGAGTTGTTGTAGAGGGTCGGTGATTTTCGAAAAGCTCGGCACGAAGCGGCGGTAATAAGCACAAAGTCCCAGAAAGCGGCGTACATCATGCTTTGTTTTCGGTATCGGGAACAAGGCAACTGCCATAGCCTTGTCAGGATCGGGGCGAACACCACTGCTGCTGATAATGTGGCCAAGGAATTTCAGTTCCTCATACCCAAAATAACACTTTTCCGGTTTCAGAGAGAGACCAGCAGTGCGAATAGCCAGAAGAACCGCCTAAAGCCGCTCAATGTGCTGTTGAAGAGTCGTAGAAAGTCGTGCCATTCACTTCTTCGCTCTCGTCTTCTGCCACCAACACAGCGTGGGAATATATATATATATATATATATATATATATATATATATATATATATATATATATATATATATATATATATATATATATATATATATATATATATATATATATATATATACTTTTCTCACGCCATCACCATGGTTCTGGTAGTTCGCGGTCGGTGTGTGCATCATCAGTGTGACATAGCATTCCCGACAAGCAATAGGCCAGCGCCGGCAGGCAGATGACAATTATTGTTGTGTAGCAGAACTGCTCCCCGAATACTCCATTTTTTCTTAAATTGTAGAGAGCGGGGAAGAAAACCGCTGGTCAGTTGGAGCAACCAACCAGAGATGGGAAACGCAATTTTAAAAGCGTTTGTCATTTACGTATTCATTTGGCTGCGTATTGGTCAGCGAGTGCCATGCCCTGGTCAACAACAACGCAGGACCCCTCGATCTTCACGGTGCTCACTTGCCCATCGACCAAGCCGGGCACGGCCATCGCCGACTTCGTCATCTTCCCGCCACGTTGGTCGGTAGCCGAGAACACCTTCAGACCCCCATACTATCACCGTGAGTATTCAGCCATTTGCTGTTCATTATATATATATATATATATATATATATATATATATATATATATATATATATATATATATATATATATATATATATATGTGTGTGTGTGTGTGTGTGTGTGTGTGTGTGTGTGTGCGAGAGAGAGAGAGACCTTTGTTATGATCAATCATCTTCAGTTTAGTGCGTGTAAAATACACAGTTGGTTATTAATATACAGGTAGGACCCCAGTGCCCATTGAAGGGCAGGTACAGGGGTCCGTTTAAGATTACAGAATCATCTTTCGTCCACACTCGTCTACGGCAAAACCGACGCCTTAAATAACTCATCTTCCGTTCCAGATGACGTAGTAGGTGAGCGCAATAAAGATAAATTCCGAAACCATCTCAACACGCAGTTCTAGACTTAGCTGCTTACTGAACGGAAATTTAGTTTGTTACTCACGTTTTTAACAGTAAGTTGTTTTGTGTTGCACACTTTCTTACTTTTATTGCATTTGAATACTAACCTGCATTCATAGCTTATGCGCGATCTCGAGCAGTGTTTACTTTTCATGAAATATATAAACACTAGCATTTTAAAAGCTTTTGTTTAATATTGGCAGCCTGTCGCACAGTCCATATTTAGCATGTTCTCGGTATTTAGCTCCCGTTGTATTTTCTTTATGTTTACAACTATTTTACATGGTATAATAATCTATAATTTTTATTGTTTATATTCAAGCAATGTATGCCCATGTGCATGACATTTTTATACTCACTTTACGCAATGCCCTGTTCGGCCTGTAACGTATTTTAAATAAATTAACGAATAAATATCGGAAACGCAGTAGTGGCTTAATCAACTCGTCCATTTGCCAACGCGTACAACGGAATGATTCTGTGTAAATACACGAGAGCGAAGAAATTGTCTGAACTTAAACTGCCATGGATCGTATATAGTAACTCGTTTTCAATAGATCGCTTTTTTGCACCGTCAGTACAACGTGCGCTCGGCAATCGCATGTTAAAATTGCGGATATGACGAAGAAAAAAATAAGAACGAGTTGCGTTAATTTTTGCTCGCATGACTCGTCAGCGAAGCTTTCAAACACCTTGCACAATAATCGTATCGCAGCATGAATGACAAGTACTCGCGTGATCGCAACGTTGGCGATGCCTTTACTACCGAACACCGGTCACTGCAGTACATTCTACCGTAACCATTTTATCGATGTTCTTGGAGAATTGTAGGTCAGTGCATGTGAATCTCGCTATGATTAAACTCCTTGAATTGACGTGACAGATGGGCTTGATGTCAAGAATGTAGTCTAAGGCCGCGTTCACACTGAGCATTCCGGCCGCCGAAAGTGCTCCGAATCCGGTTCGGCGGCGGCGAGATCCGCCGAAAGGGCCCTCTCCGCGCCGATCGCTCTCGGACCGATTTTTGCGGCGCCTGCCGCCGAATCGGTCACCGCGGACCAATAGGAGCACTAGTCAAGGAATTTGAAAAATGGCGGCCAAGCCCTACCCACTTGTTATGCCGCAGTGCACGTAACTGAATGTTGAAACCAACGGGAGTTTAACCTACTCTGTGCCTACTTCGCCTCCGTATTTCGTGAAAGAGGTGACCGAGCTTGCTGTTGGCGTGACCGAGCTTGTTGCGGTCTTGCAGAGCAAAACGAACCAACCAACGCCGCTGGCGTCGGTGGTTTTTCTGCTCTTCGTGCATTACAAGACAGCCACTTGCCAGCAAAGTAAGCAGTAGTGTCTTTTCTTGCTTCTTGTCTACGAGAATCGTCGAAGTATACACCACCGGATAGCGTAGTAGCGTTTGCGAGCCGCGACAACTACCGGGTGACAGCGTATCCATCCCGCGTTCGCCCCGTAGTAGATGGCATATTCGGCGGCGCGGGACGGGTCCAGTGCGAACGACGCTGCGTTTCGGTGGCAGGGGAATTTCGGTCGCTGGAGAAAGCGGATGTTTCAGTGTGAACTAGGCATTACAGCATCTGTTATATAGCACTTGACTGTTTCGCTGGCCAATTATGTCAGCGGGGGTGAGTGTCAATTCTGAACGCGTGACCCTCATTAGATTTAGTCCGGGGTGGTTCTCACACTGTTGCGTCCGAAAGAAAGGTGGGCACGCCTGTTTGTACTAGCCAATCGGGGAGATAGTTTTACTGTTCAGAGCACAAAAAGAGGGAGTGTAGCAGACCGCAAGCTTAGAAAAGAAAGTTTGCACGACGAACAATTCTCAAAAGAGCACAAAATTTGCAGCCCATCGTTGATTCACGCGTGTCCAATCACGTGCAAATTTTGGGACTTTTTTACCATTATTGACAACTTCAGGATGGAAACTATTATGTAACGAAAAATCTGGAGCCACACCTGTAGGTACAAACCTGTCTCTGAACACATTTAACGGCGACGAAACATATCACTCAAGTAGCGTTTTCTGTTTGTGTTGCGTGATTATATAGAGAACGGAGTCGTCGATTGCAGTGGTTTTTAAAGAGGCTGAAAATGACGCTGTTTTCTGCATTTTTTTATTGGAAGCTTGGGTCAACTCTTTTGTCACTGCTGTAAGTACTACGACGTTCAGTTGCGTACCTCTCCTCCCGATTTCGTCTGAACCTTCTCAGTTCAGCTTCGCCTATACTTGGGCACAGAGTGCGCTGGAAGCTGTTTACTGACGTGAGGCGAATGAGTTTGGAAGAGATGCTGAGGAATATGAAGGATGGTAGGTGGGCCGAGGAACTGTCCCGGTATTTGTGCAGAAAGAGCGTTGACTCACAGGTGGCGATATGACAACAAAGAGCGCTAAGCAAAAGTCAGGAAGGCGGAGGGGATTTTTGCGATTGCAGCAATGAAAAAAAAAACGAAATCTGCTCTGAGTAACTACCGAAAAAGCAAAGATGAAGTAAAGAGGAATGCATTTCATAATAATTGAACCGGAAGCACTGTATACTGTTTAAAGGGAGCTCAGGTTGCATTAGAATGCGTAGTAATAAAAGAAGGCTCAGTAAAGAAGACAAACGTGCATGCTAAATGTGGCGAACCTGAGGAAACGGCGGAGCCCCGTTTGACTGAATGTGGAGATATCTACCTGGGTGTGTGTTCGAGCTGTGGCTTACATGAAATGCTGGAATTTATGGAAAACAATAAGAAGGAAAACAAACCCGCAATAGAAATATATATGTAAAAGGCGTTAAGGGGTTAGTAGCACAAAAGTAGATGCAACGGACAAAAATCAATATCGAGACAGATAAGGTAATTCTGGCACGAAGGGGTGGGGGTAGGGAATTATGGGTATTTTTTTTTTCAAAGTAAGATTGTTTTAACAGATATATTTGAGTAATTAGGCCGACTTAGAAGAAAAAAAAGTTGTTTTTCACCTTTCGAGCTCAATGGCACTCAGGTTATCGCACATTGTAAAGGGAATGGTCATTGCGTCCACCCACACATCAATGACAACTACGAAGAGACGATAATTTCTGTCTGGAGCACTATTAACAACTTCGTAAAAATAAGAAAAAAAGAGAAAGAAAGAAGAGAGTAAAGAAAGAAAAGTCACAAATTATTGGCGAAACAAAGAAAATATCAAGCCGAAACTGGTGCACATCATCATCATCATCATCATCATCATCATCATCATCATCATCATCATCATCATCATCATCATCATCATCATCAGCCTGACTACGTCCACTGCAGGAAAAAGGCCTCTCCCATGTTCCGCCAGTTAACCCGGTCCTGTGCTTGCTGCTGCCAATTTATACCCGCAAACTTCTTAATCTCATCGGCCCACCTAACCTTCGGTCTCCCCCCTACCCGCTTGCCTTCTTTTAGTTAGGGAGATAAGAGTTAGGGATAAGAGTTAATGGAGAGTACCTTAGTAACCTGCGCTTCGCCGATGACATTGCATTGCTGAGTAACTCAGGGGACGAATCGCAACTCATGATTACGGAGTTAGACAAGGAGAGCAGAAAGGTGGGTCTTAAAGTGAATCTGCAGAAAACGAAAGTAATGTACAACAACCTCGATAAAGAGCAGCGCTTCGAGATAGGTAATAGTGCACTTCAAGTTGTAAAAGACTATGTCTACTTAGGTCAGGTAATAACCACGGAGCCGAACCACGAGATTGAAGTAACTAGAAGAATAATAATGGGGTGGAGCACATTTGGCAAGCACTCTCAAATTATTACAGGTAGATTGTCACTATTCCTCAAGAGGAAGGTATATAACAGCTGTATCTTGCCGGTACTTAGCTACGGAGCAGAAACCTGGAGACTTACAAAGAGGGTTCAGTTTAAATTGAGGACGACGCAGCGAGCAATCGAAAGAAAAATGGTAGGTGTAACCTTAAGAGACAAGAAGAGAGCAGAGTGGATTAGGGAACAAACGGGGGTTATGGATATCATAGCTGAAATCAAGAAGAAGAAATGGACATGGGCTGGGCATGTAGCGCGTAGACAGGATAACCGCTGGTCGTTAAGGGTAACTAAAGTGGTGCACAAGGTATGCCCAATGCCCTGCATTATCATCATCATCATCACCATCATAATAACCACCACAACAATCATCATCATTCCGGCTGCACCCACCGTGATTTCCCACATGCTCCGCCAGTCAACGCAGTCCTGTGTTTGCTGCCGCCACGTTTTATACTTCTCATGGGATTACGAATAAGTTAATTAGGATGTTCATGAGTTCGTGGACATTTAAACTAAAGTTCCAAGGAATCGATTTTTCGTCTGCCGCAACACAAAAACAAAAGAGAGAACAAAAAGAGACACACACGAAGTTTGGCATAGGTATACCCTTGAAAGCGCGCAATTACCTCCTTTTTTAGGCGAGCTCTCATTCCGAAGCCCGAACTAAAAAATTGGAAAGAAAAATGAAACAATCGCATTGTCTTGTTAAGACGTTAATGACCCTACAGGTGTTAACGGTGTGAAAGATACGGATAAAATGGTTCCTAATCTACAAGAGGCGCAGTTCCTGATCTCCTCGAAAACAGCGCCTCTAATTTTTATTGCACGGACCAATCGGACTTAATAAGGTACCGTAGGCTGGCATAGTTCTGGTATTCTTCTTACTACTGTACATTTTTTCACCATTTCTTTCCTTAGTAATACTTTAGTTATTTTTTTTTCTACAATTGATATCCTACTTTTCTCCTATTATATTTTTTTCATTTCAACATACTTCATTAGTCTTTCATGTTTGACGCTAATCACTAAAAGTATATTGTCGCGCCATTCGGATTGAAATATCGCAAGTGTTTTTTCACCTAATATTTCCTCGTCGATATTTTTCTTCACGAGAAACATTCAAGACACCATTGCTCAGTTTGCGTTTATGTTTTCTTTTTTTTTCAGGGAACTGCATGAGTGAGTTCATGGGTCTTATCACCGGGAAGTATGAAGCCAAGGTACGCGTATTCACTTTTTTTGGAGCGAATACTGTTACGAGATCACAACGAGAGCCGCTTTTGTCTGGCGCCGTAGTTGTCCGCTGCCACCTGTGTCCGTAACCACTATTGCATGAAATAAAAAAAACTATATAATAAAATACTGAGGACGGAATGGAGATAGAACCCGGGCCCAGTACTCTGTATGACTGAGCTACGCGGATTTTTTTTTTCTTTATCGGACTGAGCTACGCCAACACTTGAAACTCCGTTGCAAACTGACCATATTCAGACTTCGTGTAAGGTAAGGAACATCTGATAGCATGCGTAATATAGCGCTTTAAAACAGCGACGTAACAGCCATGCGTAAGACAATGCGAATCGCGTAAGGAGTGGGTTGTTGAATCCTCCAACCCATTGCAAAAGTATTGGGCATAGTTCTTCATCAGAAACAGACACACCATCAGCAAAGTGCACATAATTACTTTCAAGTGTGCAGCGTGTACAACACTTTTCGAAGAATGACACATAAACTCATGGTAGATGCTTCCCTGCTACATCAAAAAAAAAATCATGATGATTTTCGGTGAGCCCTTCTGTGTGCGTCCGCAGGAGACGGGCTTCCAGTGCGGCGGCGCTAGCCTGCACAG